>NC_142614.1:18558035-18866517 GCF_059453375.1 Lepisosteus platostomus | reverse complement strand
CTGTTTTACTTCTGCCAAAGTAACACTACATTCAAAGCCTGTTGCATTATTTAAAATGGATTTTATGCTACCCTTTAAGAAGGTATAGACCTGTGCTAAATAAAGATTTTTCCAATGATCAAAGGCCTGAGAAAGTGTGACCCTTTTTGAGGTTACTGCAGTCAAGGATACATCTAAACCTGCCCTACAGATCAAACATAAAACAGTTTCTGTTATAGCTCTGCGGCTGATGTTAATGCACAGTTCATTGCCTCATTTGTGTAAGGTGATTTCATCAAAAAAGATACTGGCTGACTATTGTTTCTTTTCAAGGTGATATACTGTAAAATGAAGGGAAAAATAATCACATATAGTAAAATCATGACAAATACAGTACAAAACATCAAGACAGAAATGGGATCTTAGTTTTAAAAACAGTTTTGATATTTTTTAATATTTACAACTTTTACCTTTATTGTGACAAACTAAACTTTAGTTAACATAGTATATTGAAGCAATGCCTACATATTTATAATATAGTAGACATATAATAGAAATTCCTCTTTTTCAAACTTATACAATACAGTTCCTTTTTTGTCCTTGTTAATTATTGTACACTTTTAGTATGATCATGACTGATTGGACAACAATGGACAGTGACAGACTACTTATCTTAGGCAACAGTTTGCATTTTCAAGAGAAACATCAATCCATCCATTTTCTAGCCACTTTATCCAATACAGGGTCACTGGGGAGTCGGAACCTATCCCATCAAGCAACAGGTGCAAGGAGGGATACACTCTGGGTGCGATAGCAATTTATTACAGTCAATCAATCAATCAATCAAAGTTTATTTATCAAATGCACAACAATACAGTGTGCAGCAGTAATTGCTGACAATGAAATATCTGTTCTACGAGCTCACCGGGTAGGGATAAAAATCACAAAATTAAAGTTACAAAAAAAGGTTACATAATAATAGTGCAATAGAGATTGAATAGGATAAATTCAGATAAATCTCAATATAAATAGAGCTGCTATGTGCCCAGGGTGTATGCAATACATTATGGCCGAGTAGTGCTGTACACCGAATACAATAAAAACTGCATGTCCATGTAACCATTACGGTGATTTGCTGAAGGAACTGCAGCTTGGCTGTTTAGCAGTCATGAGAAACATTTCCTATTAAATGATTTCAAAATATATGTTCTGTTGCAATCTCTTTGGAGAATGTTGATAAACTATAAACTACAATTTCCCTTACTAAAACATCCTCTGTAAGTGGAAGAATACCCTAGTGACCATTGGTGTATGTTATAATATGTTATAAAAGGTTGATTCCTTTTCTCACAGTTGCCTCTAAAGAAGGGATGCTTAATACACTGTAGGGAGAGAAATACTATATGTAGACTAAGCGGACATCACCAAGAAGGTCTAACACAAAATTACCTCAGGTGTACAGCAAAAAGCTCCACTCTGCTGTGAGCTAATTCACTGGGTTTCCTAATGACCTCACATAAACCATCAGACGTCCCCCAGGTGTTGGGTGTTGGGTCACCGGAGTGACTATACAGTATGCAACTACTGTAGCTGCTCTGCTCTCTCATCTCTTCTGTTGCTCTGGGACATGGGTCAACAAATGATGTAATATTCTAAATTATCTAACATCACTAGCAGGTGACCACCAAGTGCCTCCTCTTCCATTTCCAGAGAAACAAAATGAAAACATTTTAATGCCTGAAAAGATTGAAAAGGAAATGAGCTGATGTTACATGGAAAAGACAAGGAAACTAATTCAAATGACAGCTGAAGGCGCTTTTTCCTTGTTCTCCTTCTGTCATGATGGAATGAGAGCCTATTGTTTGAGGATGTACAACTCAAAAAAGCCCACACTCTAATTACACTGTTGTATTAATAGATCATTAACACATGCAGCACAGTTCTCAATAAGATGTGACTGCCAAGAAACTGACTCCTGGATTTCCCTTGCCAAGATTCCAGTTTTCTGTCAAAGCTGGGAAAAACCATTCATGGAAGCACCAGCCATCATGCCCACCACTAGCCGGTGTTGCTGCCCTTCACTTTTTCAACTCTTGCTAAAATTTGCAAGAGCTGTAAAAAAAAGACATGTTGAACATATTGACGAAGTGTTCAACCAATCCAATTACCCAGCGACCTTTTGCGATCTGAAAAGATCAGCTGAAAATCAATAAGTGTGCATAACTCTGCATAAATCTGAGAGGTAAACAAGGAGTACTCAAAGAAAACCTTGCAGCATAAAATCTTTGACTGAAATCACATATGTTAAGGCAGTCACAGAGATATATTACCCTGGTGAGATGATAAATTTGTTTTTGATTATTTGCTTTTTAAATATAGTTTTATAACATTTCAGACTTCATTGGGCTATACAATCCTTCATTTTTACATGAGCGTCTGAGTGCTGCTCATTTCTGTCTGCTCAACTTTATTCAGGAAATCAGATTTTTAAATACTGATAAAGTATGAAATTTGAGTTGCAATCCAGTGTTACAATGACCAAATATATGAATATCTATGAAGTAGCTGAATATGAAAATAAATTTCATTTCAAAATGAGACCCAGAACACTGGTGTTTTTAGGATTAGGGTTGATTGTGCAAGACACTTCAAGTGTTGTATAACTCAAATCAGAAATACAAGAACATTTTCTCTTAACTACAGTAGCATGTTCAATTCAGTGTGTTGAGCTGCTTTGAGCAACAACAAAAGGCTCAAGCAGAAGAGTAATGGGAAATTGAATGCAAGATGAATAATGTATTTTACTGACACCTTTGCTGGGCACTTGTTTTCTAGTACTGGAAGGTTGGAACCCTCAGGAAAGACAGGGTCAAATATGAAGATTTGAAATAGAGTGGGCAAAGAAAGACAACAATGAAGATTCATGTTTTATACAGCCGAGGTCTGGCTCAGCAGGATAATGGTGAGAATTTCACTTAAAGTGGAACTGCAATGCTATTCTTATATTTCGGTGTTAGAAAGAATCAGCATTGATGAGTGCATCAATAAAAATAAATGTACACAGCAACTTGTAAAACCTCCAATTTACATCACAAAATCACCAAAATTTCCAGGTACGTGCAGCGCCATATTCTGCGATTCAGAGTGAGGCAACCAAAAGTCCAGTGACATGCAGAGAACCTATGACTTTGTAAACAAACAGGCTTGTGAATACCTCTCTTTTAATCCAATAGAAATATTGCTCTTTGGTTTTGTGACGGTTTTGTTGACAGTTGTCATTTAACTCTGCATAAGTTGGAACATTTCTGTAGTGAAAGGTCCGCTGTACAACCTGTACTTATTTGCTCATCATATAACATTAATCATTACAATGACAAGTGAGCAGGAAGGGTTCCAGGAAGGAACTCGAATACAAGTTTTCGACAACATGGCAACTTACAGTACTTTTATAAAAGTTCTGACGGTGCTTAATTCGAAATACCGTCAATGAATTTATTTTGTTACTGAGATTTAATAACCGGCCTGAGAAATTGGGACTGCAGTTCCCCTTTAAGATTTAACTGAGTTCTAAAACCCTAAGGACTTTCTCTACACCTTTTCTTGCAGTGCAACACTTACAGATTTATCTGCCTCAGTTAATCTACCTAACAGACACATAAAATCCTCATTGTATGAGAAGATAAGGCTGAACGTTATTTAGTTGGAATGTTTGAATGTCTCCAAGGTATTTAAAGGTGTTTTACCTTAGTTTACCTTTTGAGCCTTTAGAGAAAGATCTGTCATCTTTATATTTGACAGAGTGAATCTCTGCAAAACAGAATAAACAAAACAAAATAGTTCTGCCACTGAGTGTAGCCAAGCAAACTGGTGAAGGAGGTTAATGACTTTAGACTTACAAGTTCCATTTCAGGCTCTGAAATTCTGACTTCTTCAAATATCTTGTAAATATATCTTATTCATAGGGGTTACTGTGTCAATGGAATATACAAACTAGAACAATAGTAAAAGACACACACTTTTATATAGTTTTGACATTAATAAAAAGTTTTAATGTTTATGTATACTAGATTTACAGTTGTAGCCATAATTTAGACCACCCATATAGATTGCTTTGAATGTTTATTGTCCATGTATTTTAACCTTTCCTAATATATAGACTAGTTTTGCTTTTTAATAATTAAATAGTTTACAATATGGTTCTTGTACATCATAAACTTGGTACTGTATTTTATCAGCTGTCGTAAACACAGGATTGTATATCCCTTGGAAATAATGAGCTGTGCACCTTTTTTCTTCAAGAACCACACGACTGATTTCATTGCAGTTTACTACATATGAACATTTTTTATGCAATTTTAGTAATTCTTTGGGTTACCTATAGTCTTTATGAATCATAATATTATGTGTTATAGTGATAAAATATGAAGAGTTATTATATTCTATCTGCATGGGTTTTGTGCTAGTCTAAGTCTTCTGAGGTCACAATTGTGAAATAATTTAAAAGTATAAGTTCTAGAATAATAAAAAAATGGCCCGTGAAGCACGAAATGAGGACGGGCAATGTTTGGGAAATCGAATGGAGGCAAAATGTCAAATCTGTGCTACAAACAGAGTCGAGCCTACTCACATGGATCAATCCCCATAACTCCCTAACAGTAAAACCAAGAAAACCATTAAATTGCCATTTATTCTGTCTCCCAAACAAGGCAGTCAACGTACAATGCTTGTATGAATAATATCATCCAGTTTGATTCAGCAGTCCAGTGGGGTGTTTTATCTTAAGAAAGCTATGGCATATTAACCCTTTCATCACTGCTCCTCAGGAGGGAGAGGTAGCTACAGATGCCACCTTCCTCTACACGAATGAAAAAGCCCAGAGGGGTCATGGAGTGCCTTCCGATCATTCAGCTGACACATGAGCTGGGTGGCAGTAGCCACAGGCCGAATAAAAACAAGCCAGCAATGAACCCATTGAACCTCTCTCAGGAAAAGGCGCAGTCAGGGTGGTGGAATGCACTCACAACTAAAAATAATCCTCCTCGCCAGATGGAGCTTTTCCATTTGTGCGCTATGAAGGGTACTGGTGATGTTCTGTAATAGTTTTCCTCTTTAACTGGGCCCCCGTTATGAGTTTGAGTATAATTCCAAACAAATGAAAACACTTTATATAGACATTTGCACAAAAGTACATAGTTGACATTTTGTAAATATTTTTAAATAGTATTTTTAAGATTTTGGACCGAGTGTTTTACAATCTATAAAAGTTTAAAAAGCCACATAGAAATTTGGCGGCCACACTAGAATGAGCTGGCCTGATTAACAGTAAAAAATTAACCACAAAATTGAGAAGACATCTCCATCTGTGATAGCTAGGCCATCGCTCAGAAGAATATTCTTTCCGCCCTGTCTACACACAGATGCATTTTTGGGAAAATTGAACCTCAATTAAGAAATTGCCGTGCAGTTAATACAAGCAAAAAATTCAGGAACCTTTTTACTTGGAGACACAGAGAAGACAAAACTGTTCGGATCTCAGTCTTCGTTAAACATATTTTATCTATTTAAATTACATTTTTATTTTTAATGAAGTTTTAAACAACCACAAGCCAGGACGAATTTGACAGTAAAAGTGAGAGAATGCATTTTTTACTTGCAATGTCACTGAAAGCAACCAAAATTAAAAACTGTAACCTCTATTGTACTCAAAGCTCCTCTATCTATTGGCAATGATTAGTTGTGTAAGGTTATGCAAGGTAGAAGAAAAGACTTTGGAGGAACTGTCAGTCCTTCAATAAAATATTCAAAGAATGATGCAAAGTAAATTAATTCTGAGGTTCACAGACACTGCAAAGCCTTCATGACACAAATTAGCAACAATACATTTTTTCATAGCAAATTGAAGAGGGGAGAGGCCCAGAGCATTGCACTTGTTTCCTTCTTACGCAATTCACACCTAATCAAAAAAAGCATATATTCAAATGATCAAGAAATACGTAATTTTCTAAATCCTTGAATGTAATTAAGTATTTCTATACCTTTTTTATCAACATCAGATGTGATGAAAAAAAGATAGCAGAATACAGTAGATTGTCCACTCAATGGTAAAAAATACTAATAACTCCCGAAGGATTAACATGCTGGGCCTCTGTGAACAGCAAGAACACTTCTTTAAAGTGTGTTCTATTCTAAAGGTGTTGAAATATTTTGCAGCCTGATCTCTACCCTCTTTTCCGTGCTGGAGTGCCTCCAGTTGAATTTGTGATGAGAGTGGTGGTGTGTGAGATTGAAGTGCACATTCCCCTGGTCTCAGCAATTTTTAAAAATTATTTTTATCTTCTTTTCAACAAACAAGAAACACATAAACACAAAACTTAAGCAAATAAGTATTAAATAAAAAAACAACAAATGAAAAACAATATAAAAGAAAAAAAAGGAAAAAAAGCACATTAATCAATATTCTTCTGTCCAACAAGATATAAAAAAATACTCATTATCACCCCACCCATCAACCATTTCCATTTTTAGCAGAATTCTTTTGTCTACCTTAGCTGCTTTGTTTGTCTCTTTTTAAAGACGTGAATAGGATATAAGCTTAAATAGAGAAGAGAGAAAACACAACATTTCAGCTGTGAAGCCTTCTTCGGGACACCCGAAGAGTATACTGCACAACAAAATGTTTACCTGATACAAGCTTGGGTCTGAAGTCTGTATTTTGTTGCAGTATTGAAGTTTAAACTTCCCTTTTTTTGCTTCTGAAATGCCTAACTACTGACAAAGAAATCTTGTTTGTAAATATGAGACCGAACTTTATAGTATTAAAGAAGGTCCAAGGATTTTACTTCATGATCAATCTGCAAACATGACTTATAATCAATCTTTCTGAAGGTCTTTAACCAGACAGATCAAATTTTAACCAAAGTTTAAAATAAATATGGCTGGAAAACATACTGTAATAGAACTTTCTGTGGGACTCATAGAGGAACTTATACTGTACACTATTTCTTCGGTGTGGGAATTCTACTTTGCCCATTTAACACGCACAACAGAAATTCTTAGCTTTGTTGTCTTAAATAGTCACTAAATTATTTTAAAAATCACCAGTTTAAGTGATCACTGTTATATTGTTCCAGATTTTAAGAAACTGTTGATTTAATTGCTACTAATAAAACCTGCTTTAGGGGAAACTCCAAGAGCATGGTTGAAAACCCTTGATTTAGCGCTCATGTGCATCTGACTTATGTACTTATATTCTTTCTTTTTTGAAGAAACACTAACATGAGTAGTTGTCACAAAGTCATTCAAGGTCATTACAAGATCTACTCTTTGAAGTGTTTAGATAGTGTTTTTATACATTCTGTCAACAGGAGTAACCTTTTGAAGCCCATCATATTAGGCAACCAGTCATATTGTGCCATAAGAATACAGCACTGCTTTAGGCAACATTCCACGTTTACACAAAAGATACTGTTTTGTCTTGTGTACATTGCATTACATTTCCTCCAGCTCTTTGTTTCCATAATTATTTCCACTGCAGTGTGCTGCTAATAACCACACATTATTAATACATTTTCTCTAATGAACAGGATGAGCTGTTATATTAAATGTGTTCACTCAGAAAAGTTATTAACGTCAAGCAACAGTAATATGGCTCAAATCCTTATTATCTTTGAATGAATGTTTTTCTTATGTGTTTATCTTTGGTTTTCTAATTGACACTGTTTGATCATATCGTACTGTGTAAACACAAAGCAGAACCTAAGCTAAACTCTTGAGCTAATAACAGACATTCTCTTCCTCTGAGCCTTAACAAATCCCAGCTGTGTTTAAAATTCAGAGGCATTTTGTAGGTCTTTTTCATTATTAGTATTGTTGTGAATTATTAGATTGCATTCCCAACTAAAAAATCAGTAGCTCTGGAGGTTTGAGTTAAACTGATTTTATGTTATATTGGAGTCACAGAAATTGTTTTTAATTTATTGTTTACCATTTTGGCCCAAAAAAGATTTTTTAACTTTTTTGAGAATACATTTGAAACTTTTTATTGCTGTTTTATAAGTGCATAAAATTTCAGCAAATTATCCATGGGAATTAGTAGGAACCAAATGTGATTTTAAGCGTACAGTCTTCTGTTCATAATAGACCACATTGTTTTAATAATATCAGCCTGTTTAAAGTGTTTAATAGTGGAAGTGAATGACAATTCTGAAAACTGCAATGTAGACTGAGAATTTTATATGACAATGACACCTTTCAGATACACTGTAAATTGTTTTGAATTCCAAGATTTCTGTAACATCTCTTTTTCTGCTGATTTTTTCTGTACATTTATTTATTTTAAGCTGTCCAGTGTCAAGTCCCATATATGGCTGAATATCTGTCTCCCTATGGGTATGTGGGTAATGAAAATGAAGTAAAAAGACTGACAGCTGTTTTTCTTGCCTTCCTGTTGTGTGACAGTCTGATTGTTTCCTGACATTTCCAGTTTCTCACACCCTGTGAGGTGGTTCTCATGCATGCTGGTGCCAATTTATAAATTCTGTTTATGCTCTTTATTGTTCTATATTGGCTGTTGTCTTCCCTATTCATGTACAATTTTTGCCCAATAATTATTTGCCAAATAATTGGTCATAGCCTCCAAATACATTGCTTTTGCTTTCTGGAACACTGTGCTCATTGAATAGTCTTAAAATTCCATGGGATTGGATTGTTGGCTTTTTTTGTGGTGGGTCTGTGTGTGAATGGAAGTAGGTGTTGTTTAAAAGCAAGTGTTGGTCTTTCACCATGTCTTTACTATCTGTGTCCCCAAATCAACATATACCTTGACAACTGGGCAAATGCAGTATAGTTACCAAAACTAAAGGTCAATAGACTCAAGGCGCTCTAGTCAATAACATGTTCGCTTAATATAGGTCATCAACGTTTATATCGATAGTGACATACTGTGCTCTCTAGCCTTTAGTTCTGCCATGGTTAAATGACTCTTTGGGGCAAACAAAGGAATCCAGGTTCCTGAGTTATTGAATATACTGTAAGCAGACTTCTGTATGCTAATGAGAGAGAAAATAATCTAGGAAATGTTCAGTTTTGCTTGTTGTGTGTATAATTGTATGCCTCTTTCTTCTTTCTCTGTTTACTTCAATGCTTGGTAAGCTTCTTACTTACAGAGTTCTAACAAAAAATATTTCTGTTAGGGGATCTTGATTGCTAGGAATTGTTTCTTTACGCTAAACACAGTCTATAATCAGATAAGTTTCAGAGTCAATGATGAATCATAAACTATTGTAAAAATTCAGATTTAATATTTAGCATACTTTGATTAATTCATAGAAAGTATAAGGAGTGTTCACTTCATGGAAAGTCTTGTAATCTACAAATACATAAACCTCATAATAAGGTTAAATAGACAATAATAGGATATTGTACATTAATGACCAGGGTGGGATCTAATGCTATTTCCACCAAGGGGTTAAATCACCCTAAATAAGAATACAGATTTCTTCAATCCCCTTCTTTATTAGAAAAAGAAGTGTTCAAAAAAGTCACAAGTAAGTCTTGAAGTCTTTTTCAGATCATACCTGAATATAATATTCCCACTTCTGAGTTTTACAAATTTTGTCAAATTCGGCACTATATTTTGCTCCTTATGAAATAAAATAGATTGAGATTTGTTCTTGCTGAAGTTGAAAATATATTAATAATTCCTGGCAATCCTAGGGGAATGTTATCAAAGTTACAGTACAGTTATATTGGTTAATAACTGTTAATCCTCATATGCACCCCTTGAAAATTATCTGGGAGCAAGTCTTGAGGCACTCATTTACTGAGCAGGACTGACTAACAATGAGTGAGAAACTGTTCCCATAGTGCACCTTTACTAACATGAAAGAGCTTAATTTCAAATTTCTCAACAAATTATATCTAACCCCAGTCCATCTACAAAAAAATATACCCAGGTGGATTGAATCAGTCTATATAGCCAGAGATTACCACTTTCAGATCTAAGGAGATTTATTAATCTGTTCTGGCAATGTGATAATATGAAGCCATTCTGGATAATGTACATTCTGTAACTGAACAAATCGTGGGTGTACATTTTTCTGTCTGCAGAATTGTATCTTCTACACAGTGCTGATGCAGTCAAATCTGACAGACATTCAGAGTGTTTATTTCCCATGCTTGTCCACTTTGTGAAATAATCTATTTTGCTGCTATGGTCTTTCTCCAGGGTACCGACTATTGAAATGTGTCTCAAGGAGCTGTATTTCTACATCTGGAAAAATTGACCTCCACTCCAGATCTGGGCATTTTGGAAGATCTGGTCACCCCTTTGGCCTCTCCTAATTGAATTATTTTTTTATTTTATTATTATTTTGGTACTGGAAGGCTGGCAGTTCTGTCCCTATATGCTATAACTCATTATTATGTAGTTTATTTCCTTTTGTATCATTGGACGATGATGTTATATTTTTTTAATTATGGGTATGCTATAAACCAACTTCTTACTGTTACTGTTACTGTTAAAAGTCAAAAAGTAGGGAAACATATAAGAAATGAATTCCTGGTTAAACTGTAAAAGCAATGTCAAACTTAAACTAAAATCTGTCAAAGCCAAACCTGGAGGGCAAATGACCGTTTTGTCAAATAATAAAACAAGTCTGCATGTTGGTGGGTGAGTCATGAAACAAGCAATAAGGGAAGCTGATAATAGACAATTCTTTGAAGTTGTAATACTTATTACAAAAAAATGTTTTATCTGAAATAAAACAGGTTCTGATTTCAGAATCCAAGAAATGTGATTCGCTTTACATTTACTAAACTGCAAAAATGCTCATTTATTTTTGTTGTTTTGTGAAGAGGCTTGACTGTGGAGTGTGGAGGCGTGACTGTAGTACATTCTGAGGTGTGACGCTGAAATGGAAATTTCAGCAGAGCTACAGAGGCTGGACTTAAGTCACTCTCCTGTTTGGTAATACTATACAAACATGGAGAAGAAGAGAAGTATTAGCTGCAGAAAATGGTGACTTTGGAGTCTGGCCTCCAGTCCAATGGAAAATATATGGCAAGAGTCACCAGATGACTTATCTGTAAACATTTCAGAGAGCAACTGTGACAGAAATAGAAGGAATATCACTTTTAGAACTCTGAAACAAGTTGCCTGATCAATACTTAATTGATGTAATGTTTGAGGTTACAGGAGGACATCAAAATGACCATTTGATGTTGATTGCAAAATGAACTATTGCCGAAGGAAAGGACACAAAACCAAAAACAAAATTTCTATAATGAAGATCATTGACCTTTTCAATTTCTTTTTCTTTTATTAGGCTTTGCTGATTTAAGATTCTAGATTACGGTGTCATTCTTAAAATTCAGATTTTTTAAATTCTCTTTCATTATTAAGTGTGGTTAGCCCAATATCATATTTTGAATATTTAATAAACCTTTTATAGACTTCCTGTCATGTAAAGTAATCTCTAGCATTTTACAATTGGGGATACAAATTGAACAGCACACAGGCAGAAAGAAATGTTGAGATACAGAAAGAAATGTATTTATTTATGCTAGCCTGAAGCAGTGTGTTTTGAAATGGGTATTGATTACAGATAGAGAGGGAGAAGCTCGTAATGCATAGGCAGAACATCCTACAGCTTAGGTGCATTTCTGTCAAAAGTCCTATCATCCAGTGAAAGGTCTTGTCATGGGGCCACAGAGAAGGCCAGAATTCAAAGAGTGGGACTGTCGATTTAGAGACATTTGGCAGAAAGGTAATAAACTAATTACTCCATTAGTGGAAAACTATAGAACAAGCAAACTGTTCTGTAGTAAAAGCATTTACAAATTATGTTCATTTAAAACTTTTAAAACTTCAGAACATGATATAAGGCACACATCAAGCAAAACATCGATTTAAACCTGTCAGTAAAATCTAAATGAAACTATAGTGTACAGTATGTTATCTCTTGACCTGTATTAGATGAGCAATAAATTGTACAAATATATTGTTAGATTTAATATTTGAACTGGTTTATTAAAAACATTTGGCTCGGTGATACCATTTGATTCCCATGATATGTTTCAATTTTCAAGAAAAAAAAATGTTAAGGTATTATCATCCTAAAAACAAGAATAAAGGCATTCATTTCTGTATGTTTGCTCAATATGGATTATGGTACTTACATTTTTGCACCGCAACTACAACTGACAATGCTGTACACACCATTATATTTATTGTGACGTATCTCATTAGCAATGTTGTAGTATGTAACTCAGTGGTAACACCCTGTGGGAGTAAAAATAATATTTCTTTTCCTGGAAATACTGTAGTAGTATTTTTCATTAGCTTCTTTTGCAATTATCTCGCAACTATAGCAACAGAATGCTGTAATCTCACCTGAAATGCTTCCAGACCGCTTTCTTTCACAAAGGTTTAAAACGCTATACAACCACAGGTTTCTTACTCGAATTCAAGTCCCTCATCCCCCACATTTCTAAATTACAAAAGCGTTCAGTCTATAATTACTTGGTTCAGTGTTCTTGTTCTTTTGTGGAAGGCCACTACATTAGCAATTTTCTAGTCTGTGGGTAATAACCCTATTTTGAGTGACTGATTTAATCTAGAACTATGTCTTTACTCAATCTGAGGCATATTGTTGAATCTTTCCTTGGTGAAGCTCTACAAAGTTCCTCATTTTTATCTCTGAGACACTTAACTGCATCCCTTACTGTTCATTTGGTGTTGTAATTACTTGCAGTTAATTAAACTTCCTTTCTTTAAATGCTGTATCCTTTTTAATCATTCAATAAATTCCTTTCTGAGAACGCAAGGCAATTAAATATTGTAGATTCGTAGTTTCCCTTTGGAATTTTAGTTTTTGCTGATTAAATAATGGAGATTGAGAAGAGATATATGGAGTGTTTCTATTGAGGCAACAATACAATGTTGATCTAACCAAACACAACTTTAAAATGATTCCCACTTTAAAGTCTTACATGCACTGTCAATGTTTGCAGTTCTGTTACATTACACTACACATCACATACAGTTATCTTAAGTTCAAGTGTTTTAAAAAGTTTTGTAATGTAAAACCTAAAGAATGTAAAGTCCCGCCAATGTGGTATTTTAGAGAGAAACAATCTAACTTTGCATTTTAGATAGATATTTCTTAAACCACATTGCAATTAATTTCACAGGCACAGAGCTCATAATATTTCTGTATGTATTGCATATGTTTCTAGCTCTCTTATTAAGTTAGCTTTAATTGATTTGAAAAACAAGAATATTTTTAGACACACTTAATGAATTTGTTAGAAATATGGATAAGCAGCACTATGATTATTGCATACAAGGTTCTTGGATTTAGCATCGTATACCCACATGTATCGTAGCTGACTTCTAAAAATGGATTAAAGTGGCACCTCTGCAGGGCAGGACTCATACCTTTTTCACCTGAGACTGTTTTTATTGTTTTTATATTAACAGTGCTGTATTTTTTAGAAGGAATAAAACCCTTATTTTGGAGCTCAGCATCATATTTGATTCCATTCAAAAAATAAATATATATTAATCTTGTGCCTGGGACACTAGGACATAATTGGTTTATAATGTTTATAGCAGAGTCTCCATCCTTGGTCTTGGAGAGCCCCAATACAGTTAGTCTTATAAGTCACCTGTTTGCATATCTTATAGTAGGTGTTGACAACACCTATGAGCTATTGACAAATCAAGCAAGTCATCTGTTCAGCTAAGAGGACTCTGGGCCTTAAGGGTTGAAGAGTACTTAGACTTTAGTCCAAAATGATCTCTAATTTACTCGGTTTAACAAATCACCTGTTTAATTGATCACAACGGAATCGATCCATTTCTCAAGAGATTGGTAGATCCATGGTGACCTACAAAACCTGCTGGACTGGAGATCCAGGTTAAAGATTCCTGATTTAGACATCAATTAGAAGAAAATGAAACTGCGGAATGCTTTTGTTTAGTTCTTTCTTTTATAATATTTTTAAATTAAGACAACTAACACAAAATGCATGCTGTGACTATAGACGAGGATTCTTTGCTCTGAGGATGAAGAAATTGTGTCATCACCATCAGTTAAGCAATCTGGAAGAGGCTCCACATAGTATTTGCTCATGGCAGGCAAATGATTGATTTGAACTTTGCTCAAGTTCAAGGAGAAGAGATAGAGAGAAAGGAATGGGCAATAACTATTTGCTAAGGGATAACTAAGGGATATTAACTGGGATGAACTTGGTCAGTTGATGTTCTCATTTCTATAAATAACAGAAGGGTAAGATGAGACCTTTTAAAATTATTTTAATGATTAAATGTGATGTAAACATTGCTCTATACACATAGCAGTATGGAGGGCAATGTTGTGAAGTTCAGTTGTGGTCCATAAAAACAAGGTGGTGTTTTAAGAGTTCTTATTGGCAGGTATTTTGATTATTTAAATCAGTCATTTATTAATGTATTTGCAAACATGCTTAAATTATCTTTCCTAACATTGCACATTGAGTTTTTAGGTGGTCGGTCCATTGAGCAATTTATTGACAAAGAAACCAGTTGCATGGCCAAGAACAAGCAAAATGATACACAAATTATCCTTTTTCTATAATTAACCACCAACTACAATGTAGCTAGTCCTTTTGTCAGCTTTTTTACCATGGCTATCAATATGTAGTTTAAAAACCTTCCCAGTCTTTTTGCAGTTCTCTTCCCAAGCAGCAATATCAGATAGATATTGATGTTTTTACCATAATAGCTCACACCTTTCCACAAAACTCTCCCACAGCCTGTAGATGTTGGGGGAGGGGTGGGGATTGTATCATTCTTAAACCTGGGTTAATTAAGCCAATAATTACATCAATTAAGTAGTAAAGAGCTTGGGTAGAATGAAAATCTGCAGTCATTGAGGCTTTCTAGTGGCCACAATGTCTATTGCCTAACATTACTATTAGCTCTTTGTTACTTAACTGACATTTAATTTGCTTAATAGTTCTAATTCAAGATGTCTCTCAATATTGTACTAGTATCTTTAGGGACTTAGATCATTAACTAAAGTGTCAGCTGTAAAAAAAAGACTTTATAAGAAAAGTCTAAAAATGCCCGATTATGCAGGTTAATGAAATGAACTGAAATCTGAGGGAAACATTATTAAGAAACAGCCCTGCTACATACAAAATATGGGAATTCACATATCAGCCCCATGTACATACATACATTTCATACACTGTTTTTCAAGTAGGGTCATTACTACTTTGTGGCACCTCCTGAATGTTCCAAAAAGTCCTTCTCACATCCAATTCTGGTCCATGTCGACTCCGAGGGAAATGATAACCAAGGACGTTCTGTCCACCCACAGCACAAACTATGTGGTACTGTACAGTTTCACAAGATAAGACTCCCTGAACAAAGGGGCCATTCCTAGGATTCCTAGATTGAACCTGGCATGATGAGGACTAGGGGTCTGTGGGCGCAAGGTAATGAACATCCAGTAACTAAATGTAAGCGGTTGGTCTACATTTGCGTTTTGATCGCTTATCTCCATTTGTCCTGCTTGTCCAGCATGTGCCACATGCATGCTTTAGGTTTTGTTGTAAATGTTTTTTTGTGGTTCACTTTTCTTGGAAATGTTTAGATCTGTGGTAATTTGCCCTGTGCTCCTTCCCTTACCTTCCCTGCAATATTTTTGTCTTGCTGGGGATGAAATACAGTAGTGGCTACTTCCACACACCCAGTCCTACCAAGCGAGGGCCTGTTGCTAAGTGTTCTGGTGGCATTTATTGTCTGAAGTACTAATGAATTCCAGCTGATTTGCACGGGGATAACACATGACGAACCTACAGAATTCCTCTGACCTCTGTGACATTTTGACTTCAGTTCTGTTTGCGGGGTCTCCTCTAACACAAACTGGAGAACTATTACATGAATGTGCAATATGAAACTAACTACAGCAGAGTACAGAGAAATTACAGAAGTTATTCACATTCTGTTCCAGGCAAGGCACAGTAGTAATTCATTGGGAATTCCATTATCTTTAAGCATCACCTTAATGTCTGTCTCTCCACGGTTCCCATGCACACTGCTTTTCTCAATGCTTCTGTATGGTATGCAGAATGCCTGACTATAACAAAGCTTTTTTTGATGAAAGACGGGAAACAAGAAAGCTGAACTGTAACTAATTGCAATGATATTAAATTCACATCTCCAGATGCTTGCAGAGGCAAAAACAAAACAAAACTACATGGCTTAGTTTGAACAATTAATTTCAGTTCTCATCCCATCTTGGTGTGATGTGCTTTCTTTCTCAAAAGAAATCTGAAGTTATCCAAAACAATTAAACAATTTAACAAATCCTAAAATACCTGAGTTGGATTATACAGTAATGAATGCACAACAAAGCACATATGTTAAGCACGACTGTTGTGGAAGCTATGTGTCAGAATAGGTAATGAAGAATGCAAGGTTAACAGCATATATACTGTATACTACAGAATAATGTGCTGTATCATGCATTATGTTCAAGGCTCAAATAATCCTCTACTGTCACTTGTGGTGTTTGGATTTCCTCCCCATGGAAACTACAATGCACTTCAGAACTAAGAAGCCTGTGACATTTTTAGAACATTCTGCTTATCGCGTACAAATGATAGCATTCCAAGGGGCTTACAGCTGGTTAGAAAGGAGATTAAATTTAGCCATGGTAGACTTTGGATCTCCCTGTTACTCCTACAGGTTATCATAATAGTAAAACTGAAAAAGACTAATCAATTATACTTCTTTTCTTTCTTTTTTTCCCTCCTATTTCTTTCAAAAGGTCATATAGATTATTTCAACACATTTTATTCCAGTTTTAAAACTATAAATTATACATTTTTTATTGTGCTCCCCGGGTGGAAGATTGACACCTACTAGCAACATTACTTATAGAAGGAACCTAGTTAGCAAGGCCCAACCTTGCTACTCAGATCAGGCTAGAAACTGTCAAAGCCATAGCAAAATAAAATAGTTTTTTGTCACGTTAAAATATTCTTGACCTGTGAACTTTCTGTCATGAATTTGTGGCAGACTTGTTTCAAAGTTTTTTTATTGCTGTAACCAGCATTTTATCCTTAATGCTCACTGCGATTCTGACTATTACATTTTTAAGGCTGTTATTCATCTTGGGTTAATGTGGAATTTGACTTTGTGGTATACAGGAATGTACAATAAAAATATATAGGGAATCAGATTGGGAATCACTCAGTCCTCAAAAGTCCAGAGGTCCAGCTGACATGAGTGGGCCCTGAAAAAACCATTTACCCCTTACTGGTCCAGGAGCACCAATGACACAGCTGTTAAAGCAGCTCTGTGAATATGACAAAATAAGTAACAGGATTAGTCCTCTCTTGAGTCACATAGCACATTCAAAAATATATCTGATGCCTTAAAGTCACACTTAGTTTGCTGCTTCACAAATTATTTTGTCTGGCTTTGTAAGGTAGCATGCTGAACACCTGAATCAACAAGGTGAAAATCAGCATAACACAAAATGCAAGAAATACACCCAGGAAGGACTGGAACAGCATTGAAGTGTGTGAGTGAATGTCAGATACAAAAAAGACACTAGAGGAGTAGACTTTAAAGTGATACAAAATTCGTTGATTGTAGGCAGATTCAGCCTTTAGAAAGTCTCATCTACTCCAGAACCAAATTAATATTTCAGTAGGTAATGGGTTTTACTTTGTTGTAAAATGTGTCATCTTGGACCAGGAAACTGTCAGCTCAGTTCTCATCTAACTCAATCATTTCTTTTCACTTGCTGGCTGACATTTTGGTAACTTATAAGGGGGCTCCAAGTCTGAAATATATGTATGATATGATTCATATGTGTGCCTTCAAGCGCTAGCTGAGTAACATTATTCATGATGTAATATAAAACTTTAAATGGGCAAATTTCCTCAGAAAGAAATGGATTGTGCAAAAGCATTTTTCTCACCCTGCCTGATATTTTGATTTTCCTATTGGAGTACTTTAAGGACTTGTCTTATACTGGCTTTATGGCTTAATGACTAGACTGCATAATATTCTTCAATGCTATTCTATGAAAAAGTGATCTTTACTCTTATTAATATTCATGATGGGATATGATGCCATCTACAGGCAGATACTGTACCACCACATGTGTCTTTCATCACTGAATAAAGGTAACTTTTTTATAAATAAAAGCTTTATATCGAAATCAAAACGTTTTGAAATATGCTGCGGCATAATTATGCTTGATATATAAAAGTAATTTAAAGCAAGCTGGACACCTTAAGTAGTCTGAGCAGAATTTATTTTGTCATCTTAAGATTTATGTTAAGTTCTTTCTAGGGAGTGTTATCCTGGGAATGCATTCTTTTCAACTAAACCAATTTCCCAACTCAAATGATCTAACAGAAAGGTGTTCTTGTGTGACAGATGAAGCCACTTCATGTAACTGTCGCACTCACATGGATGGCTGCTCATGTTTTCCTCCTATGTGGTTCAGTGTTCGTGCTTTGAATTAGACAGTGATGCATTGTGGTGATGTGGAGCTCAGAAGGGACTGCACCCCCCCCTCCCGCCTCCAAAAAACAACACAACAAGACATGAAATCTATCACACAGGATTCATAAATAATTGATTTCTTCAAATAAGTGATGTGAAGATGTCATTCAGCAATTTCTCGAGTGTCACCAGGGTACCAACACAAACAACAACAAAAGGCTGAATTGTTTGTTCCAGACTTCCACAGCTGTTTATGTTAACAATGCCTCCTATTAACAGATTTCAGTACACTTTCTTCCACGTTTCACCTGTGTGATCCGGCCCCTGTTGATTCAGAAGAAGTCTGTTGGCCTTCACCTTGCTGGGGCAAACAGTTACTCCAGGTTGATTCCTCATCTTGACTTATTTTAAAATGCAATCTGGGCTTGTATTAATTTATAACACTAGGAGACTTAGCCTGGGCAGAAGAAAAAGAAAATATCACATCTTCCACTAGTTATTAGCTATTAGACACATGGATTTGGACCTTGTTTCTCACTCACACAGACTTACTTCATAAAACCTCTGACACAGCCCTCATTCAGTGTCACTAGAATTCTTAGTGATAATTCCTAGAAGACCTAGTGATATAAATCACTGTGATCTTGAAGTTTCATTGGCCAGTCAGTTATAACAGAAACGTTTTAAAAAGACATTAAGTGGGATCGCTTGTGTATCATTATGGTAACGTACATATTGTTTGTTTTGTTGTTTCATATATTTCAGTAGCTCGTGGAAAGCAACTGGCTATCTGTGGTTCACGTTCAGCCCTTCTACAATACACCTGTTTTAAAATGTAAAACATAGTTTTCATGTTTTTCCAAAAGTAAAATACGTGCCCAAACTAGTATAACAGCATCAGTGCAACAGTAAGTATTCTTAGTAAGTAAATATCTATCCGTATTTTCTATTATAAGGATTTTTAAAACAGTTTTTTTCAATAATTGTTTTCAAGTTGGCTGCCTGGTTTATGAAAGAGAAAAAAAAGACAAATCTAAAATTCTTGTGCTGGGAGGTGCAGCAGGAAATAATTTCATTTTGTTTACTAACCATTGATCTTGTATGCCCCTTTCCATAGATAACTTTCTCTCCTAAAATAATTAAACATTCAGATGGCTTGTTACTCAAGGATAAGTGTCTCACTAATCTGGATAATTCTCTCCTTTTACGATGATAGAAAAGCACTTAACAGATTCTGGTACTTTTAATTTACCTGCAATAGGAGCAACAAGAGCAACAGAAACAGATAGACCACAGATAGGTTAAGTAAAGTTTTCTTCGGGTGAATTTCTGAATATTCTTCTTTTAACTATGTTTTAAATATTCTCTCTCTTGCCTTTCATTTTCAGGTTGCACTGATGCAATTGCCTCCAAAATTGCAATTGCACCCAGAATCATCTTACAGGCCGAGTTATATAATCTGTCGGCACATTGTACAGGCTCTCTTGTTTAAACATGTTAGATTTTCCAGCTCTAGATGCTAATGTTGGTTGAAACTGTGTTTTTTAGAGTTTGAGTTTTAGAGTTTTTTAGAATGTACAGTACGTAATAAGGGTTATTACAGCACTGTAACATCACAAAAATTAGTAGAAGGACTAATAAAGTTTAACATGACTGAAGAATTAACTCCTCAAGATTCCATGTAATTGGAAAACAAATGAGAGACAAATAAACAAAATTACTGTAATGCTATTTTATAATTATTATAAAAAGGTAGAGAGAGATGTGAGATTTTTTTCCTGTATCAATGGTTTGCACTGAGAACATCTCATTTGATATGGATTTAATGCAAAAGAAAAAGGTAGGGATTCTCATCTTCCAACTAACCAATTAATCAATCAACCAACCAACCATTTAACCAACCAACCAACCAATCAACCAATCAACCATTCAACCAATCAACCAATCAACCAATCACTCAATCAACCAACCAACCAATCAATCATCTGATGGTAAATTCCTTTAAAGTAGTGCCAGTGGGGTAACCAGTAAAGATGCTCATCCCTGCAAAGGTTGAGCTCTGTGATCACGGGTTAGAGTCTGGCTCATGTCATTAGCTGACATCCTGAGATTTAAAAGAGCAGAACAAGACCAGTTATCCAGTTATGCCGGTATACCATCATGTTAAAGCAAGCGATTTAAAGGGATTACCAGGAGGGCTAATCTGGTTTTCTTATCCGGTTTTGAGGCAGCAGGGCTAAAGCAATGATTACCTGAGGCCTTTTAAGAGATATCCACGTTCCAATAATTTCCTGTAATGCAATAAATGGACACATAGCTGTTGCTGAGGGGTGCATCTGCTACAGAGAACAGAATGGATAAAGAGCCATCAGCTGCACAAAAAATCCTTTCCACTCAGAATGAGCATTAACTAGTTTTAATAAACTTTACAAAAAGCAGTAGAATATAAGACTGTTTAGAATATAAATAGGGTGAAATGTGATTTGTAAACTCATGTTATATAATAATATAATAGGCCCTGATTGTATTATTATTATTACAGTATAATTGCATTATCTGACTGAAGTCTAACACTAAAATAATCTGAGGAACAGAACCAATAAATATAGCTTCACTGTGTGAAAGAAATGACAACTTTGAAAGGTGTCGAAGCTCACAAGGCTTAAATTCTAATTTTAAGAAAACATTGTAACCACTGAATTTGACAAAGGACTGGTGGACTGGTGTTTTGAAATATTTAATCTAATTAGAATTCACTGATATTTAGCCACTGGCACTACTTACATAAAATATTTGAATTACTTATGTGAAAATAGGGCTGACAGTACTGAGATATAAATACTTTAGGAATATGTTACCACGTAGTGTAAAAATGTATCCTGAGCTTCTTCTGAAACATGACAAATCGTTGCATTTGACCACTTTATTAATCATGAAATATTTATCATATAAATATTTATTATTATTTTTATTTTTTCTTGATAAAATCTATGAACCGCAACTGTTATGATTCATTACTTAATAATCCTGAACTTTAAAGGAAGAATATTAATTGACAGAATTTTACAGAATAACCACGATTAAAAACCCACACTACTTAATCACTATTATTGACTTGATTAGACTGACGTCTCTCACCTCAAAAGTCTCTTGGAAGACACCCGCAGACACATTAGAACAAAAGAAAGGTCACACAACAGGAGGCCCATCTAGCTCATTGGGCAATAATAGTAACTTATTGATCAGAGTACCTCATTCAATCATTTCGTGAAGGAAGCCATATTCTAAACTTTGTCTTGGTTCTGCATTGTACAATTTTAGAATAACATCCCTTAATTTAAACTGCTCTTTTAATTATATGTCCCACTATTGTAGTCCTAATCTGTTATCTGCCAGGTATTTGCAATATTTGTTTTAGCAAATACCTGGCAGTTGTTATAGTTATAGTTATAGTTATAGTTATAGTTATAGTTATAGTTATAGTTGTTTTCTTCACCTATGTCTTTATATCATCAGCTCCACTTCAGAACAGGTACGGGGGATGAGAGTCTCCAAGTGAATTAAGGGGGAAGCCTTAGGTTGTTCAGAATGTTCAAGCCCATAACAAAATTTAACTAGGACACCAGGGACAATACCCACACTCTTTTGAAAAATGCCATGGGATCTTTAATGTTATAAGGACATCATAATCATCCTAAGGACACCACCTCTTACAGTTTAGTGTACCTGGTCACCAAAATGGCCCACTGGTTTTGGAATTTCTGGCACAGAAAGAAGAATGCTCCTACATGTCCACCAGCACCACGTTTTCTTTGGAGGTCTCCTTTCCCAGATCTGAGAACCAAGACTAAGAAATGTAGGGACTTTAACAACTCCATTTATTTAAAAAGTGCCTTGGTATCTTTAATAACCAAGTAATCCACATGGTAATGACTGTGTGAACACCCCTTTATTATGAAAAGTCAGGGATAAAAAGAAATTAATTGCTAAATGAAACCTAAAAATAAAGTAAATTAGAAGCATAACTGTTGCTGTGCATAGAGATCTATCAATCAGAGGCATGATGTAAAGAGAGAAAGTGTTGAATGACGCTGGCTTTTTTTATCACACCTAGATACTGAGGTGTTGTTTTTGTTATTAAGAGAAGTTTAAGAAAAATATCACCTAGAGCTTTATAAAAGGAATATACAGTATACTGTATATAATTCCTATTAAAAAATTCATAGTAAATTTTCTAAGCTCCTGAAAAATATCAGCAGTTTGAAATGTAATAAAAAAGACTCTTAACCTTTTTCTGAGCAATGATAATCTTTATTGTTTTTTCTTGTTCAGGTTTCTGAACAAAATGAGTTTTTCACTCTTTGTAAGAATAGTTGATAGATAGGAGGGAGCTCAAAACTCATACATTTTACATTTCTGAAGAAAAGCCTGGAAGTTTTCAAAATGTTTGTCAGTACCATATACTAACAAACATTTTATTTTACTTTATTATTTAAAATACCAAAACCTTTGAAATTATTTAAATAATTACTATAATACAGAACTGGTAAATGGTAAAGTTATATGTTCATGACCAATCCAAATCAATGATGTGTCATTGTCATTGATGTTGGAAGGGACAAACCGCGGAGAGGCTGGAGAGTGAAAAAGACCCTATGTGAAGCCATGGAACGGGGAGTCAGCCCGGGCTCAGCAGTGCAAAGAGTTCTGGAGTGCCGTATAGAAACCTATGTCTTCAGGCCACGGACGGAGCGGCGACCTGGTGCTAGGCGGGTCTCAGGACATCCGAACGTCAATTCTGAGCGAAGCAGAATAAGTGACCCAGAAATATATAGCCCCAGAGGGAGAGACACCGGAAGGAGAGCAAAGCACAGGAAACTAGGGACAGGACAGAGAAGGAGCGCTGGCTGCAGAGGGTGTGACGGAAGTGAACATCCTGATAAATGATGGTCGTTAATATTATTACATGAACCAAAGTACACAGGTGAAAACTACTTGGAAGTGAATTTAAAACTGAGAACAAGAGACACTTCTTTACACAAAGCACTGAGGATGTTTGGAACAAGACTGCTTAGCCATCCATATTGTTGAAGCTGGTATTCTCATTTCTAACAAGAAGCATCTGGATGAGGCCCTTAGAAGAATTAATTAGGCCTCATTTCAAATATTGTATGTAATTTAGGATGCCATGCAACAAAAGGGACATTGATTCTCTGGAATCATCAGTGAAAAACCAAGTTAATTCCTGCCCTTATAGGGATCTCTAACTAGAATATCTTTGATATTCTTTAATTATATCAAATATCTTTGATATTCTAGACACAAATATTGATATTCTTGACACAAATATTCAAGAACCTGAATTGTTGGATAGCCATGTTGTTGAAGCCAATGTTCTGGTTTCTTTCAATGAACTGCTAAACGAGATTCTTGGATCAAGTAGCTACTAGGAATCACATGGGCTAGATGAGTCAACTGAACTCCTTTAGGATGTGAACTTTCTGATGTTCTCATTATACCAGCAATTTGGAACAGCAACTTAAACTACTCTATATATGTTCAATCCAGAAACATGTGTTTTGCTCTCAATTTACTCTCCAGTGTAACTGAACTGCCCTGTCTCTAAATTGACAATGTTCCTACAATAGCCCTGTCAAGCTCTCCAGAGGCTGCTTGCTTGTGTTTTTTGATGTCACCACTAGGTGGCATAAAACAGGACTTGTGCGAAATCCGGGCAAGTGTGAATAATAAAGCAATTTAAATATTTCTAATAATTTAGATAAATACATGCAGAATGCATGTACTCTAATTAATTTATATGTTTATTATTTATAATTATAACTGCATATGCCAAGATCATCTGCTAAGAAATATTTTAAGGTCCATGGGTTTTAAATGTCTAAATTACAGACATCCTGTACAGGGCCTGAAAAAGGCAACTGTGCCTCTGTCACCTAAAATGGTTGAAGGTTTTAGATTTTCAGTCATAATCTCTGCAACTTTGAATATGCAAAAATAAGAAAGCCTGTTGTGTTTTACCTTTTACACTGAGGCCTAGATGGGTTCCAAACCCACTACCCCTGGTCCCCAGTACTGCTTGGATAGAAGATCATATAGCCATTCAGCACGCCATTGTGCAAGTGTTTCTCAACTTATGCTGTGATGCATTCAATATCTAAATCAATATAGCTGATTGTTATGGCTTGTGGCTATTGGAGCAAAAAACGTTCATTGGAAAGGTTGACACCTAACACATTTTACTTGTGAGAATGTGATCTAAACATCCAATTAAATGCTTGGACATGTGGTAAATAATTTAAAATTGAAATCAAGGGAAGTTATGTTCAAATGTTATAAAGGTCATTTGCAAGGCCTAATTTCATGTTTTGTATATCATTTTAGTTGCCATGCTACAAAAAGGACTGTTACGAAAACCAGTTCAATGCAGAATAATAGAGGGATGTCTTACCCTGACAGATCGAGGGAGCAGAATCTCTGAGTTCAGGAACAGACCTGATAGAAATATTCAATAGCCTGAATGTTATTGACAAAATTCACCCATAGGACAGCTTTAGGCCTAATAAGGATGCAAATGAAAATCCATAGGATGCATTTTCAAAACAGAACACACAATGAATTGTGGGAGTATGGAACAAGCTGCCCATTGATGATGTTAAAGACAATATACTGGGGATCATTCAAGAGATTGTCTAATCAATAAGCTACTAGCAATCAAAAAGGCAAAATGCATCTATTCTTAAGCATAAGCATTCTTACATTCTTGTGTTTTTCCAGGGATGTTTCTTGCCTGGCTGTCCACCTACGCAACATCTGTGAAAACCTAACACAACTGTACAAAACAGGATATTTTGCAATTGTACTCATCAGAAAAAAGTAATCAGAATTCTGCAGTGAATAAAAAGCTGGAAGGACCAGCTGGTGTTAAAGACACATTGTAAGAGAGAACATAATTGGAAACAACATGGAAGTGTATTTAAAACTGAGAACAGGAGACATTTACAGAATTAACTCATAAATTGTGGGAGTATGGAATTAGCTGCTCAGCCATGTTGATGAAGCTTATACTCTGACTTCTTTTAAGAAACAGCAGGATGCGATCTTTGGATCAATTAACTACCAAATGGGTTCGATGTGCTGAATGACATCATCTTGTTTGTAAGCTTTCTTATGTTCTTATGCAACACAGAGTTAAAACCTTAAAGACTTTTCATCACTGTATGCTGCTTCATGGAATGAGCATAAATCTTTTTGATGTTTGCAGGGAACAGCTATCTTTTGTTAATGCTGATTAATCATACTTTGTTCTATGCGTAAGAAATATTGGTGACCTTGCATTTTGAAACACAAATGCAAGGTTTTTAGGTCACCTTTTATTCAAGTCCCCCTTTTTAGTGAATTTCCTATTTAATTCTAACTTTTTTGTTTTCACAGTGCTCCCAATTGGAGACATGTGGTTTTCCACGATTTAAAGAAATTGCTTAACTGTGTTTTAATAATCAGACTCTACAGAAGTGTGATTAAATGTATAAATTTGACTGGCAGTGCATACAGTAGAGTATATACACAGTATATTTAAAAAATCATCACTTTGAAGTCATTGCGAATAAGAGACAAATCAAGGGGCTTCAAATTTGAGAAATAGGCATAGCCTGATTTCTAGTTTTCCTCAAGGCCTAGTTTAATTTTGTTTTCATTCTTGCTATTCTGTTGATTATCTTGCTCCTGGCCATTTGGCCAGCAGCACTCATCTGTATGCCCAGAATACCACAGCCCAGGGGCACTCAATCAATTCCTTTACTAAAGGAATTTCTCCTAGCAGATTTAATCGACTGCACTCCTGCTTTATTTAAAAGGTATTGGCTTTAAATTAAAAGGAGAGGAAGGGGGAGGTAATATTCACATAATTCCATTCTACAATCCTGATTGTGCTATGAATTTTTAGTTATTTGCCAGATGAAGATGATAGTGGCATTTTAGTTTATACAGTATACAGGCTCTGAAATTGGTTTTGATTTGCCACATAGATGGCCAAGACCTTCCCTTTACCTGTGATCCTTTTGAATTATACCGATATCTGAAGGAAATCCATCAGTTCAAAAGTATTGAAGCGTGTATAATTGTACAAAATAAATTCTATACATAATATCATGTCATGATTATTCATTTATAATTTTGCTTGGAGAGTCCTTCTGTATTGAACACATATATTAGCATCCATGCTCTGACCTATCAAAATGATGGGGAGAACTTTTAATTGTATTTAAACCTGACAGATGACTGACATGCAAAATTGTATGTAATAAGTCTAGAGCATTTGCAACTTTGATCTCAAACAAAGAGATAAATTCAAAATCTAATATACTGTATGATTCAAATACACCCTTTTTCTTAGATGTGCTTTTGATAAAGTTGTTTCATTTTCAACACAAATTAATATTTTATACAATTCCTTTCGAACATAGAGGTATTTTTTGTATTAGTCTCCTTTTAGCGACAGCTGAAGAGTTAATCATTTGACTGGCAATTTTCTTCAAAAATGTTCCCAAACCAGGAAGAAAAATATATGGCTTGTCTGTTCTCCCTGATGCTGAACATTTTCTTTGACGCTTTTTTTTATCCAGTACCTATGTACCATTAATATATGTCAACTGACATATGACAAAAGGCAGTTCCCTTGCAGCTGTTTTGCAGTATTTCCTGTTCTAAAGCAGTACTTGCTATAAATGGTCTCTTGCTTGTTATTATGATGAGTGGCCGGAGCTTTCACTGCCAGGTTCCCACGGTGACCAAATAGCCTGAGGGGGTGGGTGTAGAGGGCAGTCAGGGGTCATGTCTCTGTTGGCAAGTTTCTTTCCCAGATGAAACCATGTTCAGCTCGCCATTTTTAGGCCTGCTGACCTTGGATTTCTGCAGAGAGATATAGAGTGTCTGGAACAGAAACAGGAACGAAACTCTCTCGCAGAAAAGCTTGTAGATACCCAATGAGAAATTGCAGATTAATCCTGTACATGTTCATGCAACTCAGTAGGGGCAATTCCTCTCTGGAGTGGCCAAGTTCTCTGTGTTTTCTTGCCTACTCTGTTCTTTACTATGTAAGTAAATTCATTATTTGGTCAAGAAGTAAAATCGCCAGCATATTTATATTAGTTCTTTTTTTGTTAAACTAGCTGTAAAATAGTACTGTAGCTTTAACACACGCAGGACTGTGACCCTAAGAATATGGAGTTCTACACAGTTAATACCAATCACAATTTTGCCATCAATATGCAGATTAAGTAAAGGAAGTAGAGCACAAGATATTCTGTACCCTGTCTCATCAATGTCACGGTCGTCATCCCTCCTCTAGAGGGCCATCCATTCCTCTCCGTGTTTTCCCCGTAGCCCTTTTCCAGTCACTTCTGGATTATACTGTCTGCATAGGGTCCTAAATACACACTACAGGACCAGCTCCCGTGACAATCATTTGCAGATGATTCTTTTCCCAGGATGATTGCACATATTCTAGACCAGAATAAGTCAATAGACGCGATATAGATCAAGTAAGAATGACAATCGGTCTAAGATGACTTCATGTACACAAGAATGAGGCAAAACTGTTTGGAAGTTACATTTACATTGTAAAAACAGGCATCTCTAGTATATGCACTACTTTCAACACAATACAGACACAATCTGATGCTATCAGTGCTGCAAATTATAAAAGAATGGGAGAATAACATGTCAACAGAATGTCACTCATGACTGCAGGGCCTGGGGAATTGTTTTTATTAACACTATGTGGTGAAGTGAATAATAACATGGCACGGTATGCATTGATGCACAAAGGAAACTGAGACACTCAGATCTACTAGGTTGTACCCAATATTTTAAACATATTTGTCATACAAAATCATAGAAAATGTGAAAATATGCAGATCAGAGAATATGGATAAATGATACTTTTTGACACAGTGTCAAAATGAGGACACTACAAGATTAATATCGTGTAAGCACTCACTGAGCATTAACGCAACCCTGCCAGTGCTGATGCATCGACTTAATCCAGCCTTTGGAATGACAGCTGGGGGATGTTCCACCAGGCACTACTGTGCAGCTGTTGATGTTCTATTGGATTCAGGTCAGGAGAACAAGCTGGCCCTGGCAAGACTTTATCCTTTTTGGTCATGATTTGTCCTGGTAGAAAATCAACACTTCTGGATTTGCTTGCAGGAAGGGAAAACCTTGTTGGTGTAACGTCTTTGTAAAACTTCAGCAGTAAGCTTCTTTTCCATCAACATCAATAGTGCTCTCCACATCAGCATTAATCCTGTAGATCAGTGATTAGCAACAGTCAGAATAACGGTCATCACAATATCTTTACATGCGTTATCTTCCACTCGCACTGTCAGAAGCAGGGACATTACAGGATGTGGCTTCTTCCTTACAGAGTCTTTTTCCTGGGTTCTCTGAACTTGTCCACTGATTATTAAGGCAGAACGTTACATTCTTTTTCAATGTCTTTTACAGGCATTTTGGCTTCAATCATACTGTTATTGACCTGAAACGTATATTACTGAAGCAAGGCATGGTGGGGGGTTTCTCTGTTCTTCTGTTAATTCAAATAATGTATTTTTAAATGAATAATTACACATGTCCTTAAATAGCATTTTTTGGCAAATTTAACTCAGACACTAAGCGTCTGTCATATTTACTGTATGAAGTCACAGAGCTCAGTATGTTGCTATCTCAAAGAACATTCCTCAAACAAGCAACATGCCTATCAGCTCACCATTTAAAAAATAAATAACATTGTGTATGTGCCCAAGGAGTTACTGATGGAAAACCCAGACTGATGCATTTTTATTATCAGTATATGTATAAAGCTAATGGGAAAGCCTGAGAAATGGAAAAGCTTTTGGTTTCTAGAACAGGGCTTTCTGTTGCTTATATTGAAAAAGTTTATCTCATAAAAATGAATTCCAGGTCTATGATCCATCAGATTGGGAAAACAATTCCCACTGTGATATTTTACCTCCAGTGACTCATAACATTTTTTTTTGCTAATACATAAGCCCAGACTTTTCTGTTTTCACACAGGAATGGTAAAAAAAAACATTTAGATAGATTATCTTCATTTTGTTGCTCCATTAAATAAGTTGCTTCATCCCTTATAAATAGACACCAAAAATAATCAACATTTCTAGCAAAGGCTGGGAATTTAACATAAGCAAAGTTTTAAAAAGGGTCTAGTAATTTTCCTTTAGCAATGAGGAAGTTAAATAAAACAGTTATATAGCATCAACTATAATTAAAACATGATCATCACACTGTAATCATGTTAGAGTCACATTTGAAAACACAATTTTGCTACTAAATGCTTCATAGCACCTTTCATGTTACATTTCTCAGCTTTCACTGAGAAAACAGAATATATTCCATCTACATTTGAAAGTTGGGTAATTAACTGGTAGTTTTTGGTTTCTGATTTTCTGTGAAAATCTCATACACAGTTGAGGAGCAGAGAATACTGTACTAGCAAGCGATCAGAAGTTAAAAAAGAAAAAAAAACATAAAGAATGTATGTTAGAATTCCATAAAGTTGATTTACTGAGTGTGCAGTTCTGCAGCCATTAAGAGAGTCCAGTTCACACAGTTTTCAGCAGCAGCATCTTAAAAATCAATCCTTTGCTTGGTAGGTAGAAAACTAATTGTCTGTGAAGCTGATGTCGTATGGCCTGAGGACTTGGTGCTAGTGTCAGCATCCACTTGGCAGTAGATTGCTTTAACTTGAATTTTGTTTGATAGGACTGATTCATTTTTGCTGAGAAGATTCCAGACACCAAGAGCGTGATGCTCTGAGATCTGTCCATTACAATCTGGAAAGCAAATAAGGATGTCTGTTTTGGCCATCAACGGCACTGTGTTTTGTATGTGCATGCAGACACAGTGTGAAATGCATCAATGCAGTGTGAATCCAGCATGTACTGGGTGTATAGATACTGTAAGTTTTGTAAAGTTTTTTCGTAAAAAAGCATAGAAATTTTTACATTTTTCACATACTTTTTATTTTTTGTGTTTACAATTTCAGTTAAACATAAACTCAGATTTGAAGCTTTTAAATTTTGTATACACAACATTATCTCGGTAGCTCTTGTTTAGGTTAAAACCATAATAAGTACGGTGCATGTTGTAAATATGTGTGTGAAAGATTTAATCTTTCAGATTTTTATGATTATTTTTCAGAAAATCATGTATGAGTCACAAAGATTTGGAAGCCACCTTGGTAGTAAAAGGAAGAATACTAGCAATTACAAACCTGCTACAGTAGATTTAATGTAGTAAAACCAAGATCAACAGTTCGACAATTGCTGTCAGAACAGATTCCTCCTGAAAAAGTATTGGTACTCTATAGCATGGGGAAAACGTTACCCTGTTTTTGGTGACCTCCAGGATAGTCTTCTAGTCCAGTAGGATCTTGGGCAGGGACCTGCAGATGGTAATTCTTTTATTTGTTCTGTCCTCTTGTTAAAATGTGTTACAGTATATCAGGAAAATAAAGTACTGTATATGCTCAGTAAAGGAGGTGTAATATCTTGTCTGTTAATCAAACATAATCAGCAATTATGGACAACTGTTTTATGCCAAGGTTGTGAATATTATAATGCCTCTTAAGTCACATCCAAACTTTCTGTAAAATTAAAAAACACAGAAATACAAGCAGGCCCAAGATAATAATAATAATAATAATAATAATTGCTTACACTTATATAGCGCTTTTCTGGACACTCCACTCAAAGCGCTTTACAGGTAATGGGGGACTCCCCTCCACCACCACCAATGTGCATTATCCACCTGGATGATGCGACGGCAGCCATAGTGCGCCAGAACGCTCACCACACATCAGCTATCAGTGGGGAGGAGAGCAGAGTAATGTAGCCAATTCATAGAGGGGGATTATTAGGAGGCCATGATTAGTAAGGGCCAATTGGAAATTTGGCCAGGACACCGGGGTACACCCCTACTCTTTTCGAGAAGAGCCCTGGGATTTTTAATGACCACAGAGAGTCAGGACCTCGGTTTTACGTCTCATCCGAAGGACGGCGCCTGTTTACAGTATAGTGTCCCCATCACTATACTGGGGCATTAGGACCCACATGGACCACAGGGTGAGCGCCCCCTGCTGGCCCCACTAACACCTCTTCCAGCAGCAACCTTAGTTTTTCCCAGGAGGTCTCCCATCCAGGTACTGACCAGGCTCACACCTGCTTAGCTTCAGTGGGTTGCCAGTTGTGAGTTGCAGGGTGATATGGCTGCTGGCTGAGACTCTAATGTAAGATACTCTAATGTAACAAATCCTGCCACGGAAAGTGCCCCTTCTCCCCTTTTGAGCCACTGCCCACCAAAAGGTCCTCTGATCTTGGGCATCTAGTTGAGACCCACAAAACTCATAAAAGCAAATAGCAAACAATGCACAAAACAGAACCCTATGGTACAGACCAATACTGTTTGTGTAAATCAGCCCTCCTTTTCCTATCTCCTTGAATCAATACAGTGAGACAAGCAATGGACACAAAGCAGGATACACCCTGGATGTCACACCAGTCCATGACAAGACACAAACACACACACAAACACCAGGGCCATTTTTCCCAGAAACCAGCTAACCTACCAGTATGTCTTTGGACTGTGGGACGAACACCCACGGCCAAGAATTGAACCCAGGGCCCCAGCACTGCAAGGCAACAATGCTAACCACTATGCAATAGTGCTCCCCTTTTGAATCACAATGATACCAAATATATATATATAAAATATATAGTGTTGAAGAAAACTCAGTCTTCACTCAGGTTAGGAGATTGTCAAACAGAGATCTTTAATTCAATCAGCTGAAGGGGAGCATATCACAGATCAAGGGTTTCCCCTAGCACTCAAGACATGCTCACTGGACTGAAGTTACACTTTCCTTTTTATACATTAAAAGCAGGCAAGACTTTAACACATCAAAGGAACATACAAAGAAAGAAGAAGTCAAAAAAACATTTTTGGCATCCTGCAATCTGACAGGAAATGACAGGAAATGACAGGAAGCCAGTTGGTGTCATGCCCAGTACACCTAGAGGGCGCTCTACTTTTCTCCTGTTCCTAGTTCCCTGTGATTATTCATGTCTTTCTGGTGTGTCTTGTTGTGTAGCCTATTTACTTCCTGTATCTGCTCTGCTCCTCGCTCAGCACTGAGGTTCAGATGTCCTAAAACCTGTCTAGCACCAGGTTGCCCCACGTCCACTACCTGAGGGCATAGGTTTCTACAGTATATGGCATTTCCTGAACAGCTGAGCCCGGGCTAACCACTGTCTCGCCACTACGCATAGGGTCTATTTTTGCTCACCTGCCATTCCACAGTTTGTCCCTTCCGACATCCTTGACAGTTGGCACATCTGACCCATTTGGTAGTTAGTTAATTAATCTCATCCAGCTGTTTTGCATAAGAAACCAGGGTATCATCTTCATCAAAATGGGTGGGTAGCTTGTTTCATATTGCCACATGCTGTCTGCACAAAATTGGAGTCCTTCACATCCAAATGTTCAATCTTGTTAAATTGCTAGTTCACAAATTAACACAATTTACAATTTAGAGTGGTTTAAGAAATATACACGGTACTTTGTGATGTGCTTACTAAACACATACATGTTTAAGCAACAGATCTGAGAAGACCTGCATAATGTTTCAATATGTTGCACTATGTTCAGTAAAAATAATTTATTCATCTCATGGAATCTGTGGCCTGCCAGCTCTCAGCTGTTCAACAAAGGTCACATCAGGTATTAGATATCCATTCTATGTCATATGTGACACATTCTAAATGTAACAAATAAAATGCAGGGATGACAGATACCTTGAAATATTTATATAATTATTTCTGAAAAAGGGCAATTCATCAACAGCTGTAATAAGATTGTCACATTTTTATGGACTCTCCTCAGCTGATCTTCCTTAATGCTTTGCTTTTTAAACCAAGAAGACCACAACCTTACTCGTGCATATTTAACAGGATAGATTTTTACCTTTGCAACTTTGTCCTGCACTTTAATTTGTGAGCTGCCTGCTTCTCCCCGGATTAAAATGCGTGGGGGTGATAAAAGTTAATGAAGCTGAAATTGTCTGTCACACTGCTGATAGCAGCTTCAGAACTTGCATTGACAGACCACTCACAAGAAAGTAAAGGAATAAATATACAAGTACTGAAGTTCTCATTCCTCTGAATAGTGTTTGCGCCATTTTTTTTGTCTGAAAAGAAAATGAAAATTTCAGCAATTTCATAATTATTTAGCCTTTATTCTGCTAAACTGATTTTAACATGCCTAAGTCTTTCCACCAAAATGTCACCACAGTGTGAATTATAAAGCTGAGAGAAAATAAAACATCAAAAAGAAATCCCAGTCAATGCTAATTCTCTAGACGGAGGGGCAGGAAGATTGCCTTTTAGCTGATAATAAATTAAATCATCTAATTTGCCATTAAGCAGTGAGCATACAACTTGGCATTCTTTTTTGCTGTGATATTAAAACAAGACCAGATAATTGACTTAGAAAACAAAAATCTTCAGGTCCCAGATATTTTTTACTAGTTGCCTGATGCAGCTGATATTTTTTTTTGCTCTGTGCTTTCAGGATGTTGACTTGATAAAACTGGGTTGTCCTTACTGTTACAAATTCATGATCATTCAGGATAATTTAGTTCTTCATGTCTTTACTAAACATGAAGAAAGAGAGGTTAACACAAAGTTTGAACATGATAGAAAAGTTTGTTTTTTTATCATGTTGAAATGCCCTATAATGAACGTTAATACGTAATTTTGAATAACTTTAACAAATATGTAAATTCTTATTTTAAAGATGTTAACATTCTTGGGAGAGAAACGTCAGATTAGATTTTGTAGCTTGATGCTGAGTCTACCTTCCCTCTGTGTCTACTTTTGGATTTGCAGATGTCAGTTGCTTGTCAACGTGTTGCAATAAATCAAAAGAGCAGGGAGGTCAATGGGATGAAAATAAAAAAAGACACAACTTGTCACTCCTCTGTCTTGTGGAAGACACGGGTGATTTGAATTCTTATTTACTTGACTGCTTCCAGTCAACAAGGTACTGTATATAATGGAATAAAAAAAACAGCAACAACTCAAGCAGGTTTATTTACCATTACTCTGTGGAGAAGCAATAAAAAAGAAAAAACAATATTAGGGTGTTTTATTAAAAGTGTACAAATCAAATCTAGAGATGTTATGTTAAAAATGTACTAATGCACTAGTATGATCCATTAAAAATACGGTGTACAGTTTTGGTCTCTAAGATATAAGAAAGATATTACTGCTCTGGAATCAGCCATTCAGAGAGGTTCAAAGGAGAGCAGTTGTATACCTAGCTGGACTAAAAAGAATTTCCTACATTCACAGGCTGAAAGAACTGAAATGTATTGAACAGGGAAGACTATGAGGACACCTCTAGTATTCAAAATCTTCAAAGACACTAAGAATTTCTTTAGTACATACAACATTTCAACAGTGAATCAAGTGTATCAAGTCTCAGCCTGTTCTTTACCCAACAGGTTGGGGAATTATAGAGCAAGATACTCCCACCCATGTCGTTGAGGCTGATTTCCTGGCGTCCTTTAAGAAATGGCTGTATGAGATCCTCAGATCAATTGGCTATTAAAAAAAAACCAAACATTACATGGGTTGGATGGCCTCCAGGTGTGACAGTAGAAATGTTTTCTGTATCTGGAGAATGGATGGAGTCTACTTCGCAGCTCCTTGGAAATTATGGATTTTGTCAGAGTGAACATACCATTGTTTTGTCTGCTTAAATGCAATTTTTCCAGGAAATGCAGAAAACGTCACTCCCTTCCCCTTCGTGTTCTTCTGCATCAGTATTTATCTGGACAGGACTTGTGCCTGGTTTTTGGGCGCAATTTCATTTTCAAGCACCAGTTTGTTTTTCTAGGTGCCTTCGCTCAACCGCCGTCATCCATCACAGGTTGCCTGCAGGCTTAGATGCGGCGCAGCCTTCATTAATACATGTTCCTCCAATCTCATTAGTTTGGAATATTCCCGGAGTCATCGAGATGGATATTCTTAGTCAGCCTGCTGTGAAAGATAATAAAGGCCTCCAGATGATTTTCCTTTCTCTTTTTCTTCTTTTTGCATGCTGCAAAACAGAGCAAAAGAGTGATCGAACTGATAGTGGCATGAAAAAACTGCAACCAGAGGCCTTTGTCCTGAAATTGCAGAGGATTATTGCTGTATAAATGAATACAGCTGCATATGTAAAATGCATTTTTGAAATAATGACTACTTAGGAACTCTGATTTATCACGTGGAAAGGATCTTCAGTTTCTATTCAGCTAATTTTACTGCAGAACTAGCCAACTGGAAAAGTAGCTGCTAAATACTCACAGAAGTAGTATTTCATAGACTGTGTCAATATGATAAAAGATTCTATTGCTTTTACATTGCTAGACAAAGGACAAGTTTCTATGAAGGTGCTGGAACAATATATAGAACTCTCTTTTCTGAAAGAGCAAGTTTGAACAAAGATGACATGGTGGAGCTGTGGTTAGCATTGCTGCCTTGCAGCCCTGGGGCGGGGGTGCTATCTGCATAGAGTTTTTATGTTTTTCCCATGTTTGCATGAGTTTCCTTCCACAGTCCAAGATCATGTAGGGTTAATTGGCTTCCTGGAAAAGGGAAAAATTGATGTGAGTGTGTGCATGTGTGTGTCCTGCAACGGACTGGTGTCCTGTCCTGGGTGTATCCTGCCTTGCGCCTATTGCTTGTAAAGATAGGCTTCGGCTACCCAACAACCCTGTATTGGATAAAGTGGTTAGAAAATGTATGGATGAACAAACAAAACTATCTCAGGAGAATTAAATTTTTCCATCTCTGTCACATTATCCTGCTTTAGAGAAAATCTGCTGAATTTAAACAAATTTCTTATAATTCATTTCATATGAATATCTATTTTAATAGCTTATAGCTCTGCTCTAACAGAACATCACATTTTAAAGTGCCTGATAATGAACCAAATGTAAGATTGGGCACACTTCTGAACATGCAATGAATTCTATATCATAAGAAAAACAACCAAATGAACAACAATTAAATTATTTTCAAAGCCAGTGTATAAGACTTTATGGAGCTCTGGTCAAACAAATGTGAAGATCTGAAAGGGTAAGTGATTTGCTACTGTGTAGTGTAATTTACGCCAGTTAGGATTATCCTATAAATATTGTATATTAGGATTTACCACAACTAGGTACTCTGTGTTAACATTCCAATGGGGTTCTCTTTTTGTTTGCTTTACATAAAATGATTTAGCGGATGTCACGGCAAGACATTAAACTAGAATGAATACAGGTATTATTTTCCCTGATCTGAACAATGCTATTCGTAGTCTCTGTTCAAGTCAAACAGTAGTTCTGCAATGTTAAATAATGGATTTTCAGCTCACACAGCTTTCTTCACATCACAGAGAGCCCCAGTGAACTGTGTGGGCTGAGTGAATCGGGCTTCACAGAATTAGGCAAATGTCTTATTTTATTTCCAAATTGACCTGTGTTAACACAGCTTATTTTAGAGTAGCAGATAAAAGAGGCTTCTGGGTAATAAAAAGAAGACTGCATGGAGCTTCTTTCTTTAATGACAGTAGTGTCATGTGTATTGGAGACATAGATTAAGTTGAATGGCATGTTGTCATCTCATGTCATGTCATTCGCCAAACCGCTTTATACCATCCGGCGGAGGGTCGGGGGGAAAAAGGGGGAACAGGACCAGGCGCTCCAGGTCCCATACTCGGCTGGTACTGGAAACCAATGCAGAGCCTGGAACAGAGTGAGCGTCTGGCTTAAGTAGGGAGGCAGGAACTGGGAGCAGGTGCACAAAATCAACTCAAATGTGAAAGGGCCGGAGCGCCCTTAAGGGGGACGAACTACAATCGTGACAGCAACAAATGCAAGGCAGGGTACACCCTGGACAACCTGGACGGCTCTCCAGTCCATCCCAGGGCAAGTGCAAGCCAATCATACAATTTGGAGGCCACGGTAAAGGCAGAGGGGGGAAATTTGGCCCGGGACACCGAATAACTCCCTAATCTTATTGAGAAATGCCCAGGGATCTTTAATGAGTCAGGACCTCAGTTTAATGTCTCATTTTAAAGATGGGCGGCATGTTGTTTATGGGTTAAATTAACAGACCAATGGAAAGTAAAAAAAAAATTGACCTGTTCGGTACTGGTTTACACTTTGTATTGCAAAGATAGGTAAATGTTTTTTTATTTTTTCACTCAGTTTAGTCATTTTCTTTGACGTTTCTCTTACACACCTGACTTAGATGCAAAACCAACAATTGGTTTTATAGGGATCATCAATATTACAAACTCTTGTACAGAGCATCAGAACAAACATATTACTCTATTAATTTTCAAATATGTTATTTGAAAAATAAAGTATATAAATATTGGATATTTATTAAATGTTCTTGCCATCATTTTGACTAATTGATACTTCTGAGACTGTAATACACTTAAGTGACTTCAACGGTTGTATAATCACTAAATCACCTAATTAGTGAGATAGTCAATTGGAAACAGGTGATGAGGTGGTTTTAATGTCAAACCTTGTAAAAAATCAAAAGAGAAAACCACAGAAAAGAACCAATATTAAGAGGATCTTTTATCAAGGGAACAATGCCTTCATGCAATCGATATGTTGGAAGCTGGACTAAATGAATTCATGTGGACATGAAGGCAGTGATGCCAAATCCTCTGTAACGATGAATCAGGGTTTTGTGTAGCCCCCCCTGATAGATTTCAGCGAACGTAGTGGAGATATGCAGAGTGTCATGCCAAGCGCCGTGTACAACAGATCGATCAACAGGAACATCCAAATATGATGGTCTGGGCAAGAGTGTCCGGTCGCTACAGCAATCCCCTTATAACACATCCGGACTGCACACTACTACTCTGATGAAGTTCTGGGGCATCGCTTGTTGCTCCTCCTGTGGACTCATCCAGCTGTGATAACATTCCAGACAGCCAAAGTGAGTCCTCCTGTTGCTTGTGTAACAGCATTCTCTGAGTATGCGACAGTGGTGTCAACAATGTCCTGCTTCCAAAACTTGAGCCCTATGGAGCATCAGTGGGATGAACTGGGATGATGTGTGCCATTTTAGAGCTCAGAGACCAGTGATCTGATCCATGCTTGACCAGGATTTACACAGGCAATGTAACATGTCAAGATTTTAAGCTTGAATTCTTTCCAGCAGCAGTCACACACACTGGTAGCCTGTGACCCACTGTTAATCAGCAAAATTAACTTATCAATGTTGTGTCAGTCAACCTGCTGCAAAATGTTTTTTTGTCATAATTGATGCTATGTTTACAATTAACAGTTGATTAAATTCATGTCAGTTTTTTAAGAAGATGCTACAGTATGTCAGTATTTTTGTTGCTTATGGCTGACACTCCCTGGTTCCTTACCAAGATGATGTAATTATGTATGAGTGCATTTCAAAACATATTAATTATATGCACAGAATAGAGGAATTTTAGAAGAGGAATAAGAGCACTGGAAGTAATTACTATGACAATGAGTGATGTTTATTGTTGCCATTTGTGAAAAAAAAAACACAATTAAATTAATTAGCAGCATTTGTTTCTATTTAATATCTCCAGTGTCAGGTTTTCATTAAACATAGATAAGTAAATTGCATAGGGATAAAGCTGACACATTATTAGATTTTTGCATTATTTTAATCTTAAGATAGATGGCTTTATAAAGAGTCCACAAGCAAATGTGTTAATTAGTCGTCATGTACAGGAGACCAAAGTAGTTAAGAAACATTTTGGTTTCCACAATAAATGCTACAGTGAAGGAGGAGGTGGGGGTGGAGGTTGGAGTATGCTGAGATGAGCTTTGATTAAGACCTTCCCAACATTAAGAGCAAAATAAGACTGACTCCATGGATGGTCTTTCTAATTTAAGACAACCAGCAAAATCCAGAAATGCAGGAGAAACATACTGTAAGTTAGCATTGTAGATGTTCAAGTGATAAAATTGGGTAAAAAAGTTAATACAAAGAACCGATTGTGAATCTGTTACAGTTAATCACACAGTAGAGTATGGAAGTAGAAGCATGGGCAGATGATATACTGGATCCTTGATTTTCCTGGGTGCAGGTGAGTTGACAGGCTCATAGAGACTAGCAAATACTCATTTCTATTTCTGTATCCTCCGTTGGTAAAAGCTATCCTGGAGGCTTGTGGCTCATCAGGTTTGAGCTCATCACAGATTTTGTGGTGTTAAATGGACTAAGATTAGATGACTTTGTTGTATATGACACTAACCCAAGTAACTCCAGCCATGCTTGTGTCCATTCATATGGGGTACTTAGAGTCTACATAAGAAAATCAAATCCACAATCTTCCAGCTAGTACTCTATTGCTGCCCCTCAATTGTTATCCACTAAAACCTCAGTTTTTCTTATTACCATGATAAATCTGTCCAGTAATACTGCATGGGTTCCAAGATGTACATGTACCACAAGGATGTGGTTTTTAATATTTTAATATTATCCATCTGGGTTTAATGTTTTACTGTGATTCTGCTGCACTCTGTCGTGTTTATTTCAAAATACACCATAGAACACCTTTAGAAGGGATCCCTTGAAGGAACACATTGAAAATTTCAAGAAGACCATAATATGTCAGGAATCTGAGTTCGATCAAGAGCTGTCTAAGCAGATTTGTGGATTACATATGGTAATTGTGAATTTTGGATGCTATAGCTTTAACTGTTCAACAAAGTGTGTTTATTTGCGCAGAAAACGAGGCGAAACATTTGTACCAATTGACTTTTTTTTACATTATTTGTTGTGTTTATCTCCGTTGCAAAGTTTTAATTTGTCAAAATAAATTGCAGTAGTGTTCAAGGGTACTTTTATTTCGATGTATGTACATAATGCGTGTTATTCTACTCATTTTCTACTGAGTTTCACTTCTGCCCCGGCTCCAATAAAGTCCGTACAGCATATATTTGCGCTACGGGATCGTCTGTCCTTTGTTAAGTTGTTTTGCTTCTGCGATCATTGGCTGTCCACGTCCGGAAGCACGCATTTGCCTGTTTCCCGGAAGTGAGCGGCGCTGTTTTTGTTGCCAGAGGGACTCCTGTGTTGTGAAAATGGCGGCGTCTCGTCGCTCGTCTCATCAGCAGCAGCAGAGCCTGTCGTCCCCTCCGCGGAGCTCCTCTCTCTCCCCGACTCCCCCAGGTTCACCTCTTGCTCCCGCACCCGCAGGGGCTGCAGCCACGATCCCGGTTGGCGCCGACCAGGACAGCAGCGGGGAAGCGGAGATCACGCCGGCCTCCCCCGATCTCCCCGCTCCGGCCCTTAGCAGCAGCAGCAGTACCGCTAGCAGCAGCGGCGGCGGCGGCGGCGGCTCCACGACGACAACCACCGGCGGGGGCAGCAGCAGCAGCAGCAGCAGCAGCGGCGGCTCCAGCCCGGACTCGGGCACTGCAAGTCCGGGAGGTAGCGGCGGCGGCGGCGGGGGGGCGTTTAGGGAGCTGTTTGAGGCCTGCCGCAACGGGGATGTGTCCCGGGTCAAGAGGCTGGTGGACTCGGGGAACGTGAACGCCAAGGACATGGCCGGGAGAAAATCCACCCCGCTTCACTTCGCGGCCGGTCAGTATTTCGCTGTGCTTGTGTGTGTGTTTGATTTGTTTTCTATCGCTTGGCATTTGCAGTCGCAGTTGGGATGTGTAAGGGCAGCCCTGGAGGGTGGTTGAAACACCGCAATAAACGATTAAAGCGATGATGATCGACAACTCTAATCGAGAGAAGAGGGGGGGGATCAAAGTAACTGGAAATCCACGCTTCCATCCGGGAGGCTGCAGCTGCTGTGGAATTCGTGTCTTTGCACATTAGAGTTGCTTCCGTTTTTTCGATGAGGTCGGTGGAGTGGGCAGCGTTGTTGTGGTTTAGCCGATGAACGCGGATGCCTTTTAACTGGAGTATAACTTTGCGGCGAGACTTCGCTGGTGTTTAGCCCTCATCTGCGGAGTCCGAGCCGAGTCTGGGGGTCGTGCCAGTTTGAGGAGAGGCTAGTAACACCTGAGCGAGCATAAGCTGTCACGCCACTCCGCGACGTGTCTAAATTAGTTCGCGCGAAGCTCTGTTATCCCATCTGGGTTTTACGAGGAGAGGTCCGTTCAAAACAACGTCTGAACTGAACTTGGGGAAGTTGGGTTGAGCGGTTAAACGAAGCCCAGGCCGTGCGGGTGTCCGCATGTTGTGTGCGCGCTGCGGGAGCGGGGAGACGACTCATTTCACGTTGACTTCCATGGCAATCCGTGAAGTTGATTATGGAGAGCTGTTTTTTTTAACACGGAGATAAATAACTTGTGCTGTCAAAACGAGACTTTTCGTCTTTCATTTGTGGGGAACACAAACGTTTCAGGGCGTGTGATTGAAATCAAGATGAGACCGATTTTGCTTCATTTTCCACGTATTTATACGCAAAGTAAAATCGAAACTTCAGTTATTTTAATATACTGAGAATACTGTCTTTGAGAAGCCACCCTTTAAAGGCGCTATATAAAATAAAGTTTATTATTATTACTGGGAGATCACATGAAAATTACTTTCCAGTTTAGGCCTTGTCTGGGTAAATGCTTGTGACAAATGGTCCAACACGTGCTGAAAGACCTGTCAGCCAGTGTGATTTATTTTGCTGTCTGTAGTCTGACACACCTGCTCAGATAAGGGGGCAGAAAAGACCCCAAGTCTAAGATTTTAAGACCACCATGTTGGGTCCTCCTGAATGGACCACATTGTCCTGAGAAAAGCCTAACAACAAAAAGTCAGTACTATTTTAATGTACCATTGTTTAATAAATTCAAGATCAGATGTCAAAACCTTCCATTTGTGTTGCTTTTATTTGGCTGTAGAACAGCAGGTACATTGTGTGTGTATTTATAGATGCAACATGCCAGGACACGCCAGGGTGTTTTTCTACAAAAAGGTGCAAAATGTGCACATTTGCCAATTTGCAGTTACGGACCTTTTAGAAAGTATTAAAATATTCAAAAGTCCCACAACCAAAACTTTGACAACTCTATTTTTCTCAGCTTCCCTTGTGGTAGCTCTTATTTTGTACTTACTTTACTTACTTAGTACTTTTGTACTAGAAAAAAGTGTGGAGGTTGTTCAAGAAATACATCCGCCAATCCAGGTGTATGGCAGTTTGAACATTTCTCAGGCCTTTCTCTGCGTATGTCTTGTCTAAGCAGCTGATATGGGTGGTGATAAGAACATAACAAGAATGACTTTGACATCCATCCCGAGACTTTTCAGAAACTCTGAGAGAATTCCTGAGATCTTACTTGATAAAATTCAGAGCTACTTCACACCAGAGATGTATTTTCTTTCATATATCTGCTTAACTGTCCGAGTCTGAGGGATTGTCAAAAGTACTTCACTGACAGTGCAAAATAAACGAAAGTACCAGTATCTTCCAGTGTTATAATCACATTGGTTGGCAAAAGAATCACCAGAATATGACAATCACTACAGAGAGCTTGGCTTTTCTCTGGATTACACTTGATGCCTGCACCTTCCTGTGTTATATGAAAACTGTCTCTAAAACCTGGCATATGACCTAGTGAAAAAAGGACTGTAAACTGGATATTATCAGCACTTCACAGTCTTCTGCTCAGGTACTCCTTCCTTGCAGAAAACGTGGTCAACATGTGTGAAAGCATACATATACAGATGTAGAATGTGTATACAGATATAATGCTGAGAGCCTTTCCTACTTATTTTTCTTTACTTGCCTTGGAGTGATGGGGGAACAACACAAAATGTTAAGCTCAGGATAAAAGTGTTTAGCACACATGCCAGTGTAAGGATTCTGCAGCCCTGTCTGGTCAATCAGCATTTAATGTTGAAGAAAACACTTTATTTAAAGAAAAAGACAGCATCATGTTTTTTTTCCATCTCACTCGCACAAAACCTATTATTTGCGGATTCTTACTTAATGTAGAGAAATAGCTGAGTTGTTTTATGTTGTGGGAACAAATAGAATTATTCAGATTTTCAAATCCTTCTTCCTGACTGGATTCAAACTCTTTTTAAGTTTTTCAGTTTGGGCCATAATTGTGAATGGATTGTGTATATTAACCAATGAGTGTGTAAATCATGAAATCATGTCCCCTTAGTTTCACAAAAATCTGTTTTGGCACAGTTCTGATTTTCATTTTTATTATTAGCTGTTCTTAGATATTTTGTCCAGATAAGTGCAGTTCAAGGCATTGCACATCGGCCCTGTTCGTGTGATAGTTGATCCTGAATTGCAGAAATATGTACATGACTGGCTCTTATGAGCAGCTGGCCTCAGTTTGGAAAATCCTTGTGTTAATGGGGGAGGTTAACATGTTCCCTTCTTCTCTCTTGGGAGAAGGTCTACAAAGTCAAAGTTTGGAAACTGCTGACGTGAGCCAATTTTTTTTGTGATTGTTGTTGTTTTCCACAAGGAAACGAGATTTATTGCAGAACCCTTTATCCGTGAGAAAATGTCTGGCCGAGATATCCATTTCGGAAAGGAATGTGCTCGTGCTGCCCTTCTGAATAGTCCTTCTCAATACTGCCCTGTTTGCTCAACAAATTAGAGGCATCCTGCGTCTTGGTTGGCATTCAGAATGACTTTGTTGAAAATGTGATACATCATTGCTGTTAATATCTGGGAATATTCAATACCCTACACCCATATTCTTTTAAAAAAAGGTTTAGGAATTTTGTGAAAGTATGATGTAGGAATTCTGCAACCTTTTTCTTTCTCTTTGTTTTACCTTGTTGGTATGAGGGCAAATCTTTTTTTCTTTCATAAATTATTTGTTTTGGAGTGCCATGGCTGATACAAAGCTCACATATGTGCATTTGAATTGACAGCTGTTTTTATTCTTGATCTAGTCTTCTCTTGGTTTGGAAGATAGACCAAAAACATCAGTGCTGTTAATTATATTTGGTATAGGTTCTGCTATAGCTGTTTATTTCTGTATTATTTTCCTGTTTATTTATGTGGCGAAAGAAAAGCCTCAGATGAGAGAAGGCCATTCAGCCCCTCAAGACTGTTTGGTAGTTAGTAGTTAATATAAGGATCTCATCCATTCATTTCTTTGGAATAAACCTGGGAATTGTCTTCATCAACCCAGATGGCTAGCCTATGCTAGAACAGTTTGGGTAAAGAAGTAATAATTTCTTAATTTCCACTTTTGTACTCTGGTTCTTGTTTCAATGTTCATTCTGAAGAAATCCACTGGATTTCTCAAACATGTTACGTATTGAAGGTTAAACATGCCTGTGATTTATTGATGTAAATTCAATATAGTGTCTAATATATCTAGTACCTAGAGTCTACTTTTACAATCTCTGTTATGTTTTAAGCAACTGTACAGTTGGCTTTGTATGCTTTTAGCTATAGTATGTTTATATTGGCATTTGATTCAGAGGTTAAAAAATAAGTTAACAGTTGAATACTTGTTAGTCTCCTTGCTGTTTGTCACTCCGTTGCCTGTGCATTTCTTTAAGTGCAGATCCCTTTCATGGTGAAATGAGCTCGTATACTTTCTTTACTGTTTTAATCAAGAATCATTTGCTCTGCTTTAGTGTTGCCAACTTCAACTCCAGAGCTGAAAGTTGCCAGTTTGCTTTTCTGAAGCAAATGTCACCAGATTTAATGATTAAATAGCATATCATTTTTTATCCCTTTGCATTCAGCGATATAAAGTCTGCTTTATCTTAGATGAATGACTGCAATGCAGTGTAATGTTCTTCCTATGCATCTCAAATTATAGTACTCCTGTCGGAGATTTCTTTGCCCTTTTTTTGCTTTTTAGGATTTCTGGTGTTTGCGTCTATCTGTCCATCTTCCAATTTCATGTGGAGGAATTAATTCGTTGTGTTCAGTAGTACACAAAATGTAGGGACATTACGGTCGAAATGTTATGCTAATAAGCTTCCCGTTACCAAAATGTAGAATTATACTTTTTGCGTCGTTTTGCAAACAGGCAAATCCTCAGTTGCCATGAAAATAATTAGGTTGCTCGTAATGTGAAATTGTTACTAAAACCCCTTTAGCTTCATAGATTTCTGTGACTGATTCTTCAGGTTGTTCATACAGTTTTGTAATGCTACAGTACATTATTACCTTGTGTAAGCAAGATAAAATTAGTAAAATATTTTAAATATATATATTTAAAGATTTTATAAAGTAATATAGTTGGTTATCCAGTGGTTTGCATGGATTAAATAAAATCAAAGATGCAAAGCAATGACAATGTAGCGGATGTACTAGGAAAACGTTCCCAGGGCAGAGGCTGGCAGCTCATCTGAAATGTCAACCTTTTGCTTGCTGTGAGAAAATCCACAGGATTGTTTTAAGGATTAACCTTGTTAGTGTGCTCATGGAGCAACAGTGTGAAGCAGTGGAGAGAGCACTGGCATCACAACTAACAGTGCAAGAAAGCTGACATGAGGCCATTTGGCCAAGTTAGTCCTGCTGGTAGTTAATAGCTAATTGATCTTGAAATCTCATCAAACCGAGCGGTGGCCCTATGGTTAAGGATCTGCGCCTGTGGCTGGAAGGTTGTCGGTTCAAATCCCACAGCTGGCAGAGGAATCCTTCTCCGTTGGGCCCCTGAGCAAGGCCCTTAACCCCAACTGCTCCAGGGCCTGTACAATGGCAGACCCTGTTCTCTGACCCCATGCTCTCATGTCTCATAGAGAGCAAGCTGGGGTATGCGAAAAGACAAATTCCTAATACAAGAAATTGTAAAGGGTTAATAAAGTGGTGTTATAAAAAAAAAACACTTATTGAAATAAGCCAATATGACAGCGTGGCTAGGTAGCTTGTGTCATAACTCCAGAACCTGTACAGCTTTTACAGCCTATAAAGCTACAGAGCTTTGCGTAAAGCAGCGACCCCCTGTTCTCAGTTTTCAGGTTGTTTCTCCTCTTGTTTGTGCTTCGCTGTTTCAGAACAATTCTGTTTTGTCTTGAATGAGGCAGTCTTCTCTGTTCAAGACAAAAAAGGTGCAGGGCATTCCTTCAAGCTTGGCGAAATATCCGGTTGCTCCTCTCTGTACTGAGCAGCAATATTTTTGTAATATTTTGTTTCTAATGTTTCCTTTTCCTTGCCTCCCACCTGTCTAAAAGATATACAGTGTTTAATGATGTGATGCTGTGCCAACATAAACATGTATGTTTCATACGTAGCCTCTTTAAGTTCAGCATTTCCCATTTTGAACAAGTAAAAATTAATTTCACTGAGAAACCTAGACAAAAAAGACGTTTTAGTTGTCAAGCCTTCGTCAGATGTAAAGATCCCTTTACTTTGTTTCTTTTCTTAAGGGAAACACAATTGGTGTAATATGATTGATGCCAATGAAACAGCAACAGTTTGATTTGGAGTGGATAATTTAATTGATTATAGGTGTGTAAAAAGCACAGAGTAACCTGTATTTGGGGTGTTATCCATTTGCATTTTTTATTATTTACCTTCTAAAATGTTTCTCTATTTTGTAAAGAGAAATGGAATGGTGTGGAATTGATAAGACTTCTTCAGATGAAAGTCTGCTTTGTGGCAGATAGCTTTTTCATTTAAACAACTGACACTGGTAACCCCTGGTTGCCTGAAATGTGCTTTTTATTCTGCGGTGATAATACAGCAATTTCTGAAAGTGATGAATGCTTAAGCACAAGCATTTGACCTCTTTTGAAAGATCAGATTTTTTTGTAAGGATTTATTTCTGATTGCGCGATCCTTTCAAAGACGGGGGAAAAAAAGCCTTTTTAAATACTGGATTTACTGTAATGGTTTTGAAGGTAATCATTTGAAAGAACGAATGCAGTCGCACAATGTGGTGCAGCAACATAATATGGAGGCTGATTTCTGATTGAGTTACCTCTGACCTTGCTGTATGGCAGCTGTCAAGTGTTCTCCACCTGCTGTAGAGTTTATCAAAATCAGGACGCATGCACTAAATACTGTGTGTGTGTATATATATAAATAAAAAGGTCATAGAGGTACTTATGATGCCCCATCAGAAAGAAACTCAACTGAAGTCCCTCATCTTTTTTGGTCAAATCACAACCTGTCTGGAAGGGTGAATCAGCTGACTGGCAGAATTCGGCCTTAACTTCCCTATGCAAGGTGTTTCCAGTTAAACCTGTAGCCTTTATTGTGTTTTACCTGCAATGGATGGCCCACACTAGCTGATGTTGGGGGGGAAAAAACATTTCTAGTCATGGTTCAGCAAGTGGTCTGTTCTTTCTTTTGACATCTTAATGCCCCTCACTATTTTTTCTGCAACTTCCATAGTAGTATTGGGACTATATATTCAGTAAACAATTGTTTAAAGGCTCTAAATCCAGAGAATGTTGTTTCCAGCAAAAGCTTTTTAGATACATTATTAAGAGTTACTGATTATTTGAATGATCTTAATAGGAGTACTGGCCCACAGATCTTCAATCCTAGATTTGATTTCTGAGTCGGGTGCACTTTCTGAGCTACCTAGGTGAATTTGGCTCTCAAAATGTTTTGTGCCCTGCAGTGGACAAGTGTCCTATCCCTAAGCTTTCATCTTAGGCTCTGGATTGGTGTGACCTTTGCCACAGATAAGTGGATAATGATGGGTTGATGATCTATCAGAAATCTTTCTTTCTTCTTAGTCTGGGTGTTTGGATTATTCCACACAATTATTCTTAGACTGTGCTTTACCCCTAAAGCAGGTATGGTGATGTGATCGTTTTCTATAATCTTTTTGAGTGAACATTGTTTCTACTCATTGTGTTTTTCTTGATTCAAAGTAAACAACACTGTTTCTTCTCTTGTTTTGACAGGGACGCCCAAATTACATATAGTTAGTTTGAGCTGTGGCTTGAGGAATTTGTAGGGTGTAGTCAAAAAAGGTAGCCTTCTCTGAGCCGGCAGCGAAACCAGGTTGGTTAAAAAAAAGACCCGCCCGCCACTCCTGATGCTAGATACAAAACACTGAAGTGTATACGAGTGGAAACTGTTCATAGCAGGCAAATTGGATGGCCTTGTGCTTGCTTTCTTGAATATTTTTTTCAATTTATTTCCAAAACCGAGAACAAAACAACTCAACCATTCCTGTTACAAAATACAAATTTTTAATTCTGACAGCCTGGAGTTATCATTTAATATGGGTACTAAGCAAGAGCAAGGCCTGTTTTTGCTTAGAATAATGGACAAAGAGGAGGAATTGGGTTATCAGAAATGAACCACAAAGGTACACTACTGGAAAAGGTTGCCTGTAGTACCCTCTGGACAGAGCATCATGTGTATTGCTTTTCAGCAGAACAAACATGAGTTTGAGCTTCACTGTGTTGGCTTTACTTTAGTTTTCTGGGAAATTCTTGCTTACAACATATCGGATCACCTGCAGATGTTATATTTCAGTACCTGCAATGTCCGGTATACCTAGGCTAATGCATCATATACTGATTTTGGACTGCTTAGATGACTAATAATGAGAATTACGTTATAAACAAAACATGCTCTGGGAGTATTGATCCTTTTTGATTAATGCATATAAATTGGTGTATGAGCAGTGCTAGATACCAGCAGATTAAGGATACCTACTCCAACCTATTTTGGAGTAGGTCTAGGGAAATATGAAAGTGGGGTAAACGAAGTGTTGCGATTTAATACGCAACAGTAACGATCATAAATTCAGAACTTTCTGCAGGGCAGGTGAAAAGGGATCACTGATTTTTCTGAGCATATTCAGACTTTATACAGGACGTTATGCTTTCCTGACAGATCACATTCTGTATTTGAGGGCTTGATTTCTATCGGAGCACACTTCCAAGCAGGGATGATGGCGATGGGGATGTCATTGGGGTAATAAGCCTGCTGAGAGGGTGGTAAATAAGTTTTGAGGAGTAATATCAGTATGCTGTGCTGCACTGCAGGATCACACTGAGGCCTGTGCTTCTGTGGGATTCGATCAATTCCATGCCTATTGTTTACTCCAGCCTTGTCTGTTGAGGGACATATCTGATTTGGTCTGTCAGAGTTTTCAATCTTCCTGTCCACAGAGCCCAGCCAGAGGTGGTTTTGAGTTTGAGGCATTGCAGCTGATCGGGAGGAGAGGATATTCCTATGATTTATGTTTTTTTCCATCATTTCTCACTCAACTGGACTTTTTTGTTTAAATCCTTTTCCGAGTTCCCTGAGGGGTCGTGCAGAGCAGTCTCTGTAATTTATAAAGATTTCTCTTCTGTCCAGGTCTTGCTTTAAAAGTCAAACAAGGGAGAAATTCAGCTGCCAGCATCATTTTGTCTGCCTATGACTTGTGGCAACATTCTACATTAGCCTGAGGCTTGAAGTCAATGAAGGTGGCTGACAGTGACCAAATGTGTATTTATTTCAGACTTCCAGGGTGTCTGAAGCAGAGCCACCTCCATAACCTAAGAAATATAGTGTGAACACTTACTAACGGCTTCTAAGATTGTTTTAGTTATTTTCCCAATTTAACATTGATGTTCAAGTCTGATTAACGTCATTAGTTGGCTGAGACTATTTGGCTGAACACTGGCAGGGTTGGATAGTTTCAAAGCTGAGATCCAATTCAAAATATATATAGGAGGTCAGAATTATAGGGTCACCCTGAAATTTGACAGAAAAATAATCAAGACATGTTAAAGTCGTTGGCCTATACAAATGTTTATGCATTTGAAAAGACCATACATTAGCGTCCTGGAGTGTTTTGTTGATCAAAGCATAGTACTGATGTAATCCATCTGAAAATCCAAAGCCACATTTTATTCAAAATTACAAGGAATAACCTGAAAAATGATGATTATTATGCATTGCTGCTAGCTGGTCCCACAATACATTTTTATGGATTGTTTCACATATTGTCTGGCATAGTATTTCAACATGTTAGTATTATATGTAAATTGAGAGCTAAAGCTTCACATACCACTGAAAGCAGCATGGACAAGACATTCTAAATAATACTGGGACACAATTATGTACAGAATGCCAGTGCTTTTTTTTATTTTTCCCCCCCAAATTCAATATTAAATTCTCAAAAGAACACAGACTTGCAGGGCTAAGGACACATATGAAAGATATATTATTACATCAGACTGAAACTTCTCTAAAGAGTTGTTATGCATAATAAGTATATTGGTAAAAATGACCATTTTACCAATATGTTTTGCTTAATTTTAAAAAATATAGATAGCCAGCTGACTTCATGCTGTTGCAGAATTCCATTGAGGTAGTTTGCTGTGGGACTGGTTGAGGTCTTGTCTCTTTCCAAACTATTTTCTATGGTAATCTTATGCTTATATAAGGCATTGCTCTTCGACGATAAGTTGACTGGTGTAGAAAACTCATTTTTAAGCACTCGTAAGCAGTCAAATCCAATATGACAAAACTTATCACTGTTTATGCAGAGAACACAAAAGTAAGAACTGCTCATTGTATTTTACGTGGATAATCTGTGGAGGTAGTTTATTTGGAAAACCAGTTATTGTGACATTGTGTAACAGTGCTATCTCCAGCACCCAGTCAATGCCCATTTTTCTTGATTAAGACCAACTTCTTCCATAAATCACTGCCAATGTATGTTGAGCAGGGTAATATGACTTGGTGTATGAGTGATGACTTGTAATGGGATCTATAAATACACACATAGTATTTTGAGTAGTTTTGGGTTTTATAAGTTGGAGGATCTTGTGAAAGTGATTTATTAAGCAGAGTACCTGTACGTCAATCCCTTGATTTTGCTCATCGTTAATCGTTCCTAAGGTGAAAATTTGTAAACCAAAAAAGAAAATTCCCATTACTTTCCATGTAAAACGGTACAAAGCTGTAGCTGATCCCAGTCTGTTTATGTATATACATCTCTAAAAATGTAGATAAATCTGAGTTTTTTAAATTACGTAATACCCCCATAAGTAAAAATTAAGGTAACATTTGTGCAAGTTCAGTGTTATGTAATCTGGACAGTTCCTGTACTGGGAATTGGCTAAAGAGTTCACATTAAAATTTCTTGAATTTTGCCAGAGTTAAAGTTGGAAAGTAATTCCTGAAAGGTCCATATTTCCTGCACAGTACTTTCAATTTATTTATGTGTTTTTGGAAGAAGATGGCTTTGTGGACAGCCCACCGGCCAGTATGGACAAGTGCTGCTGTTTGTGCATTGTGTAGTCTCTGCTCAATACGACAATGTCGGCCTGTATGGAAAGACCTAAAAGTGTCCTTTTGAGTTGTTTGTAGGGTGGCATCGCTAACTGAGAAAAGTGCTCATTTTAACTCCCAGTCTTTGGTGTTTCAGGGTTTGGCAGGAAGGATGTGGTAGAGCACCTCCTGCAGACCGGCGCCAACGTTCACGCCCGGGACGATGGCGGTCTGATCCCATTGCACAACGCCTGCTCCTTTGGCCACGCCGAGGTGGTGAGCCTACTGCTGTGTCAGGGGGCTGACCCCAATGCCAGGGACAACTGGAACTACACCCCTCTGCATGAGGCCGCCATCAAGGGCAAGATCGACGTATGCATCGGTAAGAGCCCGACGCCAGCGCCGTGTCCACACCTCCTTCTCTTTCCACGTCTCCTTCTTACCCGTTAGATCATGTAGGTTGCAAAATCGGCAAATTAGTTAATGGTGTCTTTTATTTATAACCTATTGTCCAGAATCTGCATTTGATAATTCTGCTTCATCAGCTTTAATTAAATAAAGTTACAATAGAACATGGTGGTTGTTATTGTAACTTAAGCAGGTTGTTGACTTGGGTAGTATTGAGTGTGGCTGTGATAGGTGAAGAAAGTACTTGGCTTTGCTGTACAACTAAAGTCTTGTGTTAGGAGTTCTACTGCTGTTCTAAGAACTGGTTCTGAACTTAAATCTTTTAAGACATAGCCACTGCCCCATGTATTGTTAAGGAATAATCATTCATTCCCAGTATACAAAGAATTGAAATTATGGTACCTTATGTGTTTTTAACTGATTGTGCCTCTGTGTATATCATCTATTGAAGCCATGAGCACCTTTCTGTAATTCATGGACAGTTTGTTTTCAGAATACATAACCTTCAGTCAAGACATTCCAGTACAACCACCTGACAAATCCCATCAGTGCTGTCATGTCTGTCATGATGAATATTGAGCCATCTGCACATTTTGATATACAGTTCTACAGCAGCTTTATCGACTAATTGATATTGGAATAATACACCCGTAAGAGCTAAGCCTGGAAATCCCTACCTTCAGAGACTGAAAAGATTTTTGCTTTTTATGGGGATTTTAATATTGTAGCTTTTTACAAAATCGATCACTTTTGTTATTGTCACTTAAAAGTGAAAAGGAGAAAAAATAAGTTTAAGGAATAGATTCTCATGAAATGTCAGCAACTGGCATTTAAAAAAAATGAAGAGAACCTAAAATATTTATGCATAAATGAAGAGGTGCCATTCCATGGTGCTGCACATTCTGCACACACTTGTAAATACACACTAAACTGGGTTTAATTTTGTGTTTAGGCATGCAGGGTACTCCTTAAGTTTAGGTGCTGTAATTATTATTTTGCAGATTTAATATAAATATAAGATGCAGTCAATAAAGATGATTTAATTTCCAAGAACATGCCGCTCTTTGTAAAGGCAAAAGACAACATTGGACTGAATGGGCTTTGAGAGGGGAAATCCTCCTGGCTTCATGGACCTTTTGAGTGCAAGAGTGATTGCTCCTTCCTTCTCCCTCACCCCTTGCTGGTCTGATCAGTGATTTTGCTGCTTATTACACAAGGCTTGTGCCAAGCGGTTGTTCAGGCCTGTCTGGAGACGTGATTAAGGGAAGCTGTATAAATAAGAGACTGACTGATTAATTAATTAACGGATTGAGCTTTGCCGCTCCGGGGCTAAACAGATCAGGAGTTTCATCTTGTTAGATTCATCAGGTGAAAAGAGTATCGGGGGGAGAAAGGCAATTGGCAAGCATTTATCTGCTATTCCTTGCCCTTCAGACTCGGTGATCCAGTTAAAGGAGTTGCTGAGAGATCGGGGTCTTTCTGTTGGAGATTGGTGCTGCAGGGTCTCTTCAGGAATTGCATCCAGCCAAATGGCAGACCATAAGCTCACCATTTATATTTTTGACAGAACTATACACATTTTTTCTCAGGTACTGGATACCACCTTTAATTAAACAAATGAAGAAAAGGAACATTTGTTTGTCAGATGATTTTTATGTTTATTTCCCCTTTAGATTTTCTAAGTGTTACTTTCAATTTCTCAGGTACTTTAAAATGGTTCAGTTCTGCCTACTTAGAATCAATAAATGTAGTAAGACCTTTTAATCGCATCTTGAAAAGAATAATGTTAAATGAGAGAGGAAATTTGATAATACAGAAATGCACATCAGTGTTTGTGTTTAGGTCATTTAAAAAAGGGAAAGGTAAGTATTTGAAATATTAAAAATAAATGTAAGTGTGAAGAACTGGGGCTGCTGGTAGTCCAGTTCACTTAGTATCTGCTATTAAGACTGTATTTGCGTTTCATTTTGCTTGATTTTCATGTGCTGTTGCTTTAACTTTTACATACACATGGGGGCCATGCTTTTTGAATTGCTAGTGAAAAATATTATTTGGCAGTGCTTTTTACAGGTGACATACTTCTGTAAAAATGTGGCAAATACTTTGAAGTTTGCCCTTTGGGATTGTGAAATTCTGAACATGGAGACGTGTGTATGAAAGAGGAGATTCTGTTGCGTGGGAAACACGATATGCGGCTAAATTAAATAAACCTAACAATATTTTTAAATAGAGTGAAAAAGATGCAGTTCAAAGCAAGAGTGCTTTGCGTCAGTAACCTTCTCAGTGAGTATAAGAAGAAAAGCTCAAGTCTTGTTATATAGTTTGTCATAAGCAGAACAAGAGATTTTTCATGAGCACTGTAGGTTTTGCCTTCTAGAAAGGTTTTCCTTTCATTAACTAGAGCAGATAACCGTATGGGCAACGAGAGAATCGGTTGACGATGTTCTTTCGAAATCCATCAGCAACGTTTGCAGGGGCATGAGAGCAATTGTCCAACTTCAATCTGTTCATCTCGTGTGATTGGAATGGACGTTTGAGAGAGGAAGGCCTTGTGCTCCTTTGTCCTGTACTCTGGTTCAGACAGGAAGAGTGAGCGAGAAGGAGGGATCGGAGCCTCTAGGAAAGAATTGAGCTTTCTTTTCCCTCAAAGCAAATGCAATGTATTTTCCAAGACTAGAGGGACATTTTAACTACGCTTAAGAAAATAATATAAATGAAAAATGACACAATCCTGGGATGAACATCATTGATAACTTGTCTGCTCTCCGGCTTGCTCAGAGTGTTCCCTGTAGTATTCTGTACCAGCATGCTGTTTTTCTTCTTTGTATGTCTTTATTCTTTTTTTCCCCAGTCAGCTGGAGTGTTTAAATTATATTGAAACCCTAACTAAAACACACAACACAGGGGGTGTTATATATAAGAATAGTGCATGGAAACCAGGTTAGGTAAATTGGCTGGGGGAATGTTTTCTTTTTCAGGGCACTGTTCACATGACACTGATGGTACTTTTTCAGTTGCCTTTTGTGTTTATACATACAGTAGCTCATTAATGATTTTAGTTAACGTTTTTATAGTAGTTGCATTGTTTTGCCAGGGCCTTACAAAACCAGTCTTCTAATGAAATACTGTGCACATTTGGGTTAATAAAACATGTAGCAAAGAGAAATTGATGTAAGTCACAAAGTACACTGTAGGCTTGGCACTCTGAATGTGTTTTATGAGCCCATCTCCATTCATAATGCAGGACCAGGCAAGTAGCTGTGACATGGTTGTATAATCCCTAACTAAAGATGTGCATTATATAGCTTTTAATTTACATTGTAAATTCTGCACAGAGTTGCTTTCTAAAAAAACTGGTATCCCATTCCTCTTGATTAGCTCCTCTGATTTTGTCATTAGGTAGTCTTAATAAATTCTGTAATCCTCTGTGTTCTTGGGAATTTATAAGTTTCTGCTATGAAACTAGCAGAATTAAGGGTGGCTTGAAACCTGTTTCTTGTTTGATATTCATTACATCAGTGTCTTACAGACGCGTTTTTTTCCCCACTTTGCTCTTTGCTACTATGGAAGCTGCAAACTAATTAGATAAAGCCTGTGTAATTTATTTTTGACCTTCAGAAAACAAGAATGTGGCAGAAAAATGTTTCAAAAAGTCAATGCAAAAAAATGGTTTAAAACTTCCAGATCCCAGGGTTATGTCTTTCAAAATCGGAATGCTTTTCTCTTTAGAATGTACCTTGTCCAGTGTGCAGACTTTCCCTTCTTTGTCTGGATTGTATGAGCTTGTTAAAGTGCTAAAAAAAATGTAGCAGGGACTGACTGTTTTCACAGCATACATTGTATATAAAGTAGTACCTGATTATCTCCTGCATACAAAATGCAAAATTTGAATTGTTAAAAAAAATCAACATTTAGCATTAATATTTTCTCTTTTCTACATGTATATGTAACTAAAACATTGAGGATATTATTAATCAGATGTGCTTGGTCATTTAAAATGTTCTAGGGCTGGTGCTTATATAGAAGAAATGGTTAAGGTTTGATTAAACCCTTAATGGGAGATAAAACTGCAGCATAAGGAGACGCACTATTGCAATTTCTTAACTACCAATTGGTAACACTAAAACTGTGGCATTTTTCTTATGTTAAGAGCCACATTGTAGCAAACCCATGTGAGACCCAGCCCGGGTACTTGCCATTCCACTACTAGAGCCATTTGTTACACACAGTCCTTACTTATCCCGTTGAAGCATCTGAGTGGACCATTAACATCTGCCCTTTTATCTTAATATGACCAAAAAAGATCTGTGGACTGTAAACTACTGACAATATCTGCAGATATCTGCAACTGTAATAGATTACTGGGAAAAGGCAGGGATGGTTCCTGGATCTGGCCTTAAAAAGAATAACATCCTCCTTCCTAGGAAGGGAGGAAATCGTATGCAGCCAAAGCTGGTTGTTGAACTTGGACCGATTCAGTATTTGAAGGAAGAGGGGGTATTAACTGAAGATTTCAGTCATTGGAGAGCTATGAATGCATCACAGTTATAAGTGAAAATTAAAGACCCTTCCAAGGAGATGTATGAGACTTGTTAGTGGAACGACTGTCTTAATTATTTTAATGGTGAACTTTCGATCCATATGTCCTGATGCATTGCAAAGTTAAGCCCTGAGGCATTCCATTACTGTGCACCAGCTTGTATTAAATTCCCCATTTTGTCAGGGATATTAAAACTGACTTGGGTGAGAATTGCAACATCTGTTGTGTGATGGATGCATTTAGAGTCATCCACCAACCACCAGTGTATGATCAATGTTGAAAATCTAATGTAGAAGTTTCATCTCAGTGGGATTTGCTGTATTGTCTATTTCAGTACACACGCCTTTGTATTTTTGGACTGGATGTCTCGTGTGCAAGAGCTTGTGGTCCGATTCCTTGAAATACATCAGGATCTGTGAAAGTCGCAGGTGGACACATTGGGGAAAAATCATGATGAAGCAATTAACTATGTACAGAGCAAAGAAGAATATTTGCCTTAATTTGAAAAGTCAGACAAAACACTTTTCTTTATTCACATTGAAAAACATCAGCAGGTCACTATTGTTCAGAGCTTTCAACTTTGAGTAGTAGTCTTAATTTTAAAAGAACTGAATTCATAGATCTTCCTGTAGTCACTCTTACATAGCTGCAATTTGAGTGATGAAGGGTTGAAATATGTATTACCCTTTAAAGTAAAACTTCAGAATATAACTTTTTGAAGCTATGGACGTTTTATTTGTGCTCTGAAAATGAAACTGACTTGAAATGTTTGTCATAAAAAGTAAAAGAAACACTCAACCGATCACCCTCCATTTTCTAGAAGGGATGAATTACTGTAGTGCCGATTTCAATCATTGCACTGCTTATCAAAACCATTTGAAATTTTCACAAACAAATCTTATTCAGCAGCAGTGCGAATGAAGAGCCCTGTGGTCCAAACAGATTACAGGGGCGATGTATTTTACAATGGCATCCGTCTGCATTTCTTATATACCGCAATGGCTCCTTCAACTGTAGCGCCACTTGTCAAGTTCATTTACAAGCATGGGGACCAGTACAAAACAGATGCTGCTTTCTCCACATGCCTCCTGTTTCTTTACTGCAGAAATGCCTTGCTGAATGCAAGAGGGCCTTTCACCACTCAGATCAAACACTGGTTTTCCGTGCCCCTATTGAAGGTTGGGCTATGCTAATGGGACACTTATAGCCATTTTTTAACCACTGTCATGTGATCAAAAGGAAAAAAAACTGTGATAAAAGGTATTAATTTGTGGAAACACCATTTAATACTATACATAAAATGTCTGAATGTTTACTTTGGTATTTCTCTAATGCTGTAGCAAGCAAGAATGTTCTCAGGGTTTCCTGTCAGGATACATACTTTACAATTTGTTCAGAAAAATGTTTTTTAAAATTAACCCTGCAACCATTTTTTAAATTTTTACTTACCACGAGAAGTAAATGAATAAGCAATTTTGGCTACAGGTGCAATACTTTTCCAAGTCAAAATATCGGTACAGTACTGACTCGTTCCTGCTGTGTTTTTGTGGTTCTCCTGTGTTTTTCTGATACTCAGATGGAATGGCTCATTTGAGAGTGCAGTAAGCTGCATGGTAGTATGACGTACCAAATGCATCACTTGTGGCTAAGAGACTGTGCAGGATTCTGCAGCAGGATTTTTAGATTAAATGGATGTTGTTCAACTCAGGCTTGTATGGAAGGTTGTTTTATTTTTAATTTTCAGAGAGCATTCACAGTTTTGACATGTTTAAGGGCTGGTTTTCCAGTTTAATGCATTTGATGCCGTTATCAACCTTCTCCTTCAAATTTACTGTAAAATCGAAAAATATCATTCTTTATATGCATTTAGAAAAAAATATAGATTTGCCTTGTGAAAATTAGGAAGGAAAAACATGGAAGTGAACCACTATGACTATCAAGGGAAAACCCCTTTGTCCCGTTAATGTGCTAGTGGCTGGACCACATCAGGTGGATTAACCAGCAGTAGATACAGGTCCTCTTTACTGATGCTTTAGTGTCATGTATAGAACACCCTGATGGTCAAGTCGACATTACAGTGTATGTTCTCATGCTGATAAGTTGATCACTTTCTTGCAAGAGAATGACACCTATGTTGTGGCCATAATTGCCACACTTGAGCTGCACAAGAGGAATATGTGAAAATCTTACTGCACAGAATCTTCTTTCTGGTGTAAAGCATGTGTCACAGATATACAGTGGATATAAAAAGTCTACACACCCTTATTGAAATTGCAGGTTTTTGTGATGTAAAGCCAGAAATCAAGATAAATCATGGCAGACATTTTTCCATCTTTAATGTGACCTTGCAACCAACAAAATTCAAGAGAAAAACAAATAGATAATTATTAGGAAACAATAATTAAACACCCTGGTTGCTTAAGTGTGCACACCCTTTTATAATGGGGGCTGTAGCTGTGTTCAGAGTTAACTAATCACATTCAAAATCCAAAAGTAACAGGATTTACCTGCCATCAATGAAAGTGATTCTGATTAACCCCAAATAAAAATCAGCTGTTCCTGTAGGATTTCCTTGAAACTTTCATGGATGCATCCTACTGGGATAGCCATGGTCCGCAAGGAGCTGACAAAACATCTACGGAATCTTATTGTTGAAAGGTACCGATCAGGAGAGGGGTGTAAAAGAATATCAAAGGCATTGGATGTACCATGGAGCACTGTGAAGACTATCATCAATAAGTGGAGAAAAAGTGGCACCACAGGGACACTGCCAATATCAGGATGACCCTCCAAAGTTGACGAGAGGAAAAGGAGAAAACTTATCAGGGAGGCTACCAAGAGGCCTACGGCACCTTTAAAGGAGCTGCAGGAATTTCTGGCAGGTACTGGTCACTCCTTGCTTGTGACAACAGTCTCCCGTATTCTGCACACGTCAGGGCTATGGGGTAGGGTGGCAAGACGGAACCCATTTCTCACAAAAAAGAACATCCAAACCTGTCTACATTTTGCAAAAAAAAAATACATTCAATCACCCCAAACCATGTGGGAAAATGTCTCATTTTCTGATGAGACAAAGGTTTAACTTTTTGGCAAAGAACACCATACCTACTCTACATGGTGGTGGCAGCATTATGCTTTGGGGCTGCTTCTCTTCAGCTAGGACAGGGGCTCTAGTCAAGATAGATGGGATAATGAAGAGCTGAAAATGTCAAGATATTTTGGCACAAACCCTGCTGGCCTCTGTCAGAAAGCTGAAGATGAAGAGCTGAAGATTAATTTTAATCAAGTCAACCAAGGAATGGCTTCAGAAAAGGAAGATCAAAGTCTTGGAATGGCCCAGTCAGAGCCCAGACCTCAATCCCATAGAAAACCTGTGGAATGACCTGAAGAGGGCTGTGCACAGGAGATCCCGTGCCAATTTGAAGGAGCTTTAACTTTTTTGCAAGGAAGAATGGGATAAAATTGCAAAGTCCAGGTGTGGAAAGTTGATAGAGACTTATTCACAAAGACTTACTGCTGTAATAAATGCAAAAGGTGCTCCCACAAAGTATTAGTTTGTGCTAAAGTATGCAACCAGGGTGTTGTAGGTTTTTTATTTTTAATTAGTTTTCATAATAAAATAAAATGTCTGACATGACTTATCTTGATTTCTGGCTTTACATCACAAAAACCTGCAATTTAAATAAGGGTATGTAGACTTTTTATATCCACTGTACGTCCTGTATTGTTTCCAACATTAACCATGCGTGCTACCAATCTATGACTTTCAAAACTGACCCCATGTAGATCAGCCTTATTGGTGATAAATTAATCTACTTAATTAATTTATGTAGGTCATGTCTATTCAGTTAACTGTCAATGCACCTGCTACAGGAAAGATTTGATGATCTTTGTAAATAGTTTGAAACTGCAAGTAACCAAGATTATTCTGATGTTTATTTTAATTACATTTCTGCTCTGAACTTTTAAAATAGCTTTTTCTAATTTAATTTCTCAGTGTATCTGATTTTTACACCTTCCTTTAACAAAGACAAAACAGATGAAATAGCAGAGCTAAATTAAAGTCAGTTACTGCATTCTGCCTCAGCAGAACTTTACGTTCACAGCAAGATGTGTCTGGCCCAACTTTAAATTGGACAGAAGCTTGGAGGAGAGTAGAATTGTGGGTTCAAGTCCCACCTGGAATGCTGCTTAGCCTTGGGTGATGCACTTCATTCTGATTGCTCCAGTAAAGGCCATGCTGTATAAGTAGGCCTTCAGGTTGTTTTTATGAATGAGTATTTGTTCTCGCCAAATATCTTAAACAACTAATGTGTGATTTTGCAAAGGGCTCAAGGGTCCTCCTTCAGTGTAGGCTTGGCTCTACAGTCATGGGGTGTTCCAGCTGTGAGAGAGATTCCACCACCAACGATGAGTGAATCTTTGGGTGAAAGCTGCCATAGTTTGTTGGGTTTTGGAGCTGGCTGGAATTCCTTATTGTCCATTAGGCCTGTGATGGTTGCTGTGGCCTCAGGCGGTACACAAGAGAAAACTGCTACAGCAGGTGTACTTCTGAGAGATGCCTCTCGGATTTCTGTGCATTAGTGACTCGTATGATGTCTGTAGGCTTGCAGTGATGTCAGAGAGAGATGCACCACCTGTCCAATCACTGCTTCTTCTCTTAGAGACATCATGGAGCTAACAGCATGACAGAAGTAAATGGTGTGTGTCTTACAAAAACTTGTCCCTATTGTCCCTGTGCGTATAGTTGTTGATGGATTGCCAAGTCTTAAACACTAGCACCTCCAAACTGGTTAGGTAAATAATAGGCACTTTTTTTATTTTTATTAAAAAACAAATCCGACTGCAGGGTATTTTCTCTTAATCTTTGCTTTGAAGTATAATGTAGGTGCAAACTGAGTTGAGGGGTGTCAGTTCAACATTGGAGTGCATAGTTAAAGTTAGACGTTCCACATTTAAAATCAAATCCCTTTAAAAATGAACTTCAAAACTGATATCAAGTTTTTTACCAAGAATCATGGCTTTAAAAAATTCCTCTTTAGAAAGTCACGTCACCAGTTTTTTAAATAAACTTTTTGTATGTACGAAATTAAATCGGTGAGACCGCCAAGGTGGTTACTCAAAAAACTGATCAAGATTAAGATATAACCATGGACAGGCTGTGTGGTATCATAGTCTCAGTTGAAATTTGCCTTGTGAGTGGTTGTTTCCAGCAACATATGAGTTAAACCCACTGGCAGCGTTTTACTTAATATTGTCTTCTTCAGTGTAGAATCCCCAATTTCTGTCAGCCTGGTTCTCTGCTGGAGTCCTCTCACAATCACTGCAGAGATTATTAAAGTTCATTGGGGCGATGGAGTGATGATAAATCTATTAGAGAACTGAAGACCTCAGTGCCTCTTTGAAGTTTGAACACGCGTTCATCCTTACAAGTGGTAGTCAGGATGGCCCTGGAAAATTGCTGTTTCGAGGTAAAGAAAGCCAATACATACGTCTGGAACTCTATAACTGTTTCAGAAACATGCTTCACACTCTTAAAACCGACAGCTGAGCAATGAAATCGGTCACGCCTGCCTGCTTTATTACTGTCCATTTGTTCCTGTGCAGTGACTTAAAGCACCTAACACTACAGAGTTCCAATAGGAATTAATGCAATAAAACCCCCTTTCCTGAAATTTAGTTTTGACATGTTATTCATCTTTGATATATTATACATTGCCTAAATGTCTAAAATAATTCACGGTTAATTACTCAGAAAAATGGAAGCATTTGAAACAAAGCATTAAAAAGTGGATGTTGTTGTTTATACATTTGAATAGGGGGATGAAGGAGATCCCTATGAGAAGATTGTAATTATTTCTTCAATAAATTAGATTTAAGATATCAATTTTCAGTTGAACATGGAGGAAAAGACCAAAGAGGAAAGCCATATTTGCTTTTGACGCACTTTTTCCAGATTTATTTTAAAATGAATTTATTGCTTGGCAGGTTCTGGCGGCTTTATTGGATTGAATATGAAATGACCATGACTCTATACTCTTATAGGCCTTTTTTGCCCCTTGGTCTGTGACCATATTGTATCAGTTTAGCCAAAACAATGTAAATTGTTCAACTACTATCCGCACAGAGGATGCACCTATGGTATTGCTATTGTCATTGTTCAACATTTGCCTCATTATGATCCAATTAGTGTCCTGCCATGTTTGTGCGTCTTCCATTTTATACGGTGGTTTTAGTGTGTACAAAATGCTTCATTTGAGAAGTCTCTCAGACTTTCTGAACATGAATTAAAATGTCATTGATGGATATTTGAATGGTTGTGGGTCTGTTACAAGCTATGTGGCTGTTTTTTGGCAAAACTCTTGCTTCTTTCAAGAATTGGCTGGATGACACGTTTGGATTTTTTTAGCTATTAACTACTAAATTTAATAGATCGGTATAACAGCCTACTCTCATTTGTAAACTGTGTTTTTATGTTTTTGTAAGCCAGGGTAATAACACAACTTTGGCTATATGATTTTACTAATGCATTTTAGGGGAAAACATCTTTTTTGTGCTTGGTGTTAGACCTGTGGTTCCCTTTGATGGCAGTAGCTAACATCTTTAGATTAAGAAATGCTCTTGAAATCTAATCAGTTGATTGTGGATTTTCCTAGTAAGCATTAGAAAATGAACACAACTGTTCAGAGGCAGTAGACTTAATCATGATAAGCATCTAATCTCTTATGTTGTTTTTGAAATAATGGCACTCTTCAGCTGTCAAGAAATAAATAGCTGCTCTGCAAAGCAGGAGACCGCAACAGGACATGGATAGGTAAGTAATCAAGTTATGTCAGCAGGACTGCCTTAATTAATATTTATTACGTTGTGATATGTTTGAGCATGCATCTTTCAGTGCTTTTCAGTGAATCTTAAGAGGTGACTTTCTGAAAATTAATATTTCATCCATTTTTAGCAGCTCATTAGCAAAAGTTAATTGCTGAACATTCTTACTACCTGTGTATGATTCTAAAGCACAAGAGCTGAAGTAAGCTTTCTCTGCATGCACAGTGCAGACAATTACCGAATGGAATTTGCAATCATATTTTAATTAGTCGCTTAGTGCACTCATTTAGCAGATTGTTGGTTTTAGTTTGTGACAGTGAGGTTTTCTGTTTTAATTGGATATTATAATATAACTGCCAATCTTTGCTTTGTTACAAGAGCCTTGGGGATGCAGTCAGAGTCAGAGGGGAGGTGCTGGGGTTTTTCAACCAGAACGAGCTCCCGTAGGATTAAAGGCTTGTCATTGATGCCTGTGTGCAGCATGGTCTGTACCTTTTATGGAGCATAGGTGGGAACTGCACAAGATTTACATAGCAAAGCACTTTCAGGAGTTTCAGGTCTTGTATGGTGTCTGCAGTCTCCTGTATAAAGGGTTCAGATAGGAAATGTTCTTCTCTTCTTCGTCACATTCATCATGTCTATGGAGATGTGCTCGATCTCTATGCAGAAGATCCTGCCGCTTGAGCATGAGTTATTGGCCAGGTGTCGTTGTACCATATAGTGCTTTGACACATGCACTCTAAAAATTCACAGGTTTTTTGGATACTGTCCTGTTTTTTTGTTGGTTTTGATTGCTTTCTTTTTCAATAGGAGGTGGTGAATCCCGCACCTGTCTTCTGACTGTTTCAATCAGAGCAAAGTTTTTTTTCCCCGAATAAGTGTGTTATGGTTATTTTTTCCAATCAGGGTGTCATTCTGCTGATGGCATATTTCTGCTAATGTTATCTTTGAGAGACTTGGCTGCCCCTTGATTGAGACTGAGTCAGTCTGAGTACCTGAAGACATTAATAGACGCAGCCTTTTCTGCTGGCAGTAAATTCTAGACGTGATTGTAATTTCATCAGAATTCTTTAAAACTGCGCTTGCAGAGGCGGGGGGAAAGACTGACAAATGCTGGATATAATGACAATTGGCTGGTGTAACAATAAAAATAGTTTTATGCTTTATCGTGGCAAATGCTTGTGCACAACCACCTTAGTACACAAATTGCTTTTTAAAGATGCTTTTCTTTTTGAGCAATCAGGCTGGTGTATAGTTTAAAATTCCCTTTTAAAAATAAAAATTTGGCAATAGTGCAGCATTCTTTTGACATCCTTGTCTCTTTCCCTCTGGAAGCGTAGCTCTTGTGCCATATTCCTGCTGTTAAAGGGGCACGGAGCCAACTCGGAGTACAAGCTGGGTATAGGCTTTAAGTAAAATAGGATAACGTGCGTAATCCTTCTTTCTGAGGAAACGGTTTGATGCTTGTGAAATTGAAATCCATGGTTCACTGTTTTAATGCATTCAGCTTAGTGGATTAGAGTAGGAGATACCAGGCTTTCTTTTAGCTGAAACTGCTACATATCCTTGTTGAATTGTGCGCTGACAACATTCAGATTTGTTTGTTTTTTTTAATTCTCAAACTGTGAAATTGTATATTCAAATATAGATTCAAATAGTATACATCTCGTGATTTTTTAAAAATGCAAATCAACTCATATCTGGTACAGTTTTAGATTTGAACTTTGTCCCACGGAATTAATAGCTTTGTCAGCATACTGTAGTTTGGAAAAGGATAGCAGTACATGTTGTACACATAATGTTGACTAATTTGCAGTCAAATTTAAATTTAATAAGTTTGGATTTCAAGTCATACTTCATAAAATATATATGTATATTTGGTCGCAGTATCTTTTTTTCTGTCAAAGACTAAGGTATGAAACAAATGCAAAGCTTTGGAACTGATGCAGAGTTGCAGTCCAGCAGTGATGAAATTATTCAGCTTCAGGGATCCCAGAGAAGGTGATTCGTCTTGACAGTCCACCTGTAAAAACCCTCAAGGCTTTAGTAACATTTACTGATGACCTCCTATGATGCAACAGTGCTTGTTATGTGATCTGAAGTCCCTTCTCTTTGTGGCTGTTGGCTGTAAGTCTGTAAAACTGTAGGCAAAACCATTTCATCAGCTTGTACACAGGGTTCACAAAGAAGATAACATTATCTGCTGAAAAGGGGAATATTTTATTTTGTTAGAAGCTTTAAATGATAAACTGAAACACTTTTGAATACTGTAAGTTTTTTTTACTTGGTGCATTTCTTTAAAATGTTGTGCTCTCTGCACACATCATACCGGACACACTGATGCACAGGAACCTACTGCAGCACACACAAATCACAGCGCTGTGGAGTCATAAAATCTGAAAGAATAGAGAGAAGGAGTTTATTGACCAACATCATAAAATGAAAGTGCACTACAGTGGTGCTGCTGGTTATTAGAAGAACAGACAGACATCCTTCTCTGCAGCTGTTTTAAGTGTCGCCATCTCATTGTTTTATGTCTTCAGTTGTCTGTAAAGAGGCTTTTGGAATTTCACTTAAATAATATGAGGCTTGCTAGAAGAACTCAATTCATCTCGGATAAATTACTCTCAAAATGTACTGTGTGAGGTTCATTGCGACTGCATCAATCTGGAAATCTTTTGACAGTGGTCTCGTCATGATCTTTCACTGCTGGGAGATTTTCCCCCCTTTAAACGTAGTTGGTTCCGCTTCAGATTTTTTTTACTGAAAATATTTGGATGAAAGTCACTGCAGTGCAGTTATGTTATCTCCTGTGTTATTTTCTAATTTAATTTAATTCACAGTATCATGGTTAAATTTGCTTCTTAAATAAGTTCAAAAGTACATGAACCAGTGAGGTCTTCAACCCACTTATTCTGGCATAAGACAATATGGAATGGAATGAGTTTAAAACTGAAGGTGGCTAAACTTTTATTTTCTGAGGAATGAAATTGGCTTCATGGGAGTCTAGCCATTTCTAAAAGAAGCCTGCTTGATACCTTGATATAATATGTTTGGGCAATTAAGCTAGTAATCACTACACCGGAGTAATTTTGAGCTCGGGTGGGACAGAACAAGCAAAAAAAAACCACTCCTTTTAAACATTCTTGCTCGAGCAGGAATGATGTAGTGAATATAGAGCCGTTATCTCAGCCTTTTTTTATTTTGTGGAGGCTTTAGAATATAATTCATACATATGGCTGCAAGCTTTGTGTGCCGATAGGGAGAAAAGGTGCTCATAGTGGTATTGGGCCAGAGCTGCATAAAAGTGTTATCCTAGGAGACGAGACTGTAATCCCAGCCAAATGTTATTCTCACCATGGATGGAGGGAAGTATTGGCACTAGTAGAAGGACTTTTGGACTTGGCCATAACTTGCACCTGAGCTTGTCCTAGTCTAGAGCAGAGCTTTAAATCACAGTCTATTGGATCATCTCTCTTTCAGCTTAATCCTAATGATTAGTTCAGCTAGATGTTTAATGTTTTCAGTTACTGTTAAAGCCGATTTTAAAATTCCACCTTCACTGAGCAGTTAAAGTATTAAAATGTTTTTTTTTTAGTTTCAGGCAATTCAATTGAATATTATTATTTTTAAGTTAATCACATTATCTAGCCCACTGAGGGCAGCCGTGCTGCAAAACGTGGTCTCTTAGTCCTGGATCTCTGTCTGGGCAGTCTGTGCGTTTTAGGTTTTGTTGTAGTCAAGGTTTTATTTTATTAATTTATTGAACATTTAATTGAACTATTGGATGAATAAAATATTTTCAGCATTTCTGTTGCCTTCACGTGGCTTCATCCTACCTATTAATACCTGGCTTTGGGTGCATCAATAATAAGAAACACAGTGAACTTAACTCTTCTTCTGCTTGTTCATTAAGCTGTCGATGATCTAACTGTTGGAACAGCTATTGCACAAATAAATAAACCTAGGTGGTGTTAGACTGTCCCATAAGCATCTCACATTCTCTGTGATTTAGGTAAAACTTTTATTTAATGTACCTGAAAAATAAAAGCTGAATATTTTTCATGGTGTAATCAAGCTAATGATTTAAATAAAAAAGCTTATTTATCATAGATTTGAAGAACTCTGCTGTAATAAATACCTTAAAAGAAAAGAGGACATGGTAGAGGAACCCTAAGTTACAGGAATCGCTTTAGGTTAAGAGGAAAGCATTTCTTAGATTCCATTGTATGTTACTCTAAAAGGACGGGGGGGGGGGATTCAACTTGCAGTTACTGGAGTTTTAGCTCATCAGTATTTTTTTATATTAATACATTTTGTGAGCACAAAGAATGCAGATTTTGTGAGAGGAAATACTTTTGACAGGGGGAAGCTGGAGATAAAGTAAAAATGCTTTATACAGGCTGAATGCACTCACATTTGTCTCAACATTTCTCTCCAGTTTTCCATGCAAGGTGAAATGATCAAGGGTTTTATGACATAGTATTGACTGTCATATGAATTATTTAGCGTCTGCTACAAAGAGCAAGACCTGTTCTGATCTCAGGAGAATAGTAATAGGGTTCTGAAAAAGTATGGTGAATCATGAAGTAACTTTTTTGAAGGGATGGGAAAGTGTTTGATTAGAAGCATTTTGGGAAAATGAATGTGCTGTGTTAGTTCAGTATTTTAATTTTAACCTTTACAGATAATTAGTTTTTGTCTCACTATTTCAGGGTTTTAGGATATAACATTTGAATCTAGATAATGACCAGCATTAAATACTTTATATAAAAATGACCCAACTGATAAGCCACCCTACATAATTTCCTTTATCCTTGGTTTATAAGTCAGGAGAGTCTAAGCCGTGGTTTAGTTTACATTCAGCTTTTCACAAACATTTTTTGTATTGCATTCTTTCACAAGCAATCAGAACTTTCTATGTTTAGTGCAGACTCATGGGTCCATGCAGGAATTATGGAAGACCTTTGATTCACTGGGTACTGTATCCATATTACCATTATCATAAACTTACTATCATAATAATCCTTTTCATATCCATCTTAAAAGAAGTGAGACCAGCCTTTTGAACTCTGGTCTGAGCCTAGGCTCTTTGGAGTGTTAGAAAATCTGTTGCCAAAATCAACACAGTGGGCTTAAGTGAAGTGTTGGGTAAAATGAGGGTATTTTAGGATTTTCCTGCACCTTTCACCTTTCTTCAGCGTGAGATAGCTGTTCTTATAAGTAGGTCAAATCAGTAAAGAAATCAGGGTAAAAATAAAACCCTGCAATTCTGTGCTCCTGTCCTTGGGAAATGTGAATGCAGAGCAGTATGGAAGTCTAATTTATTCTGCAGCCATACGGAATCCAGATCTTTTTGAAATTCTTTCCACAATTGGCTAAATGTTAGATCTGGCTACTGCACTGAAACTCTGCTCCACTGCATTCAAATCTAAGCGCTCAGTATAATTGTGCTGGCTGTTTGCAGGGTGTAAGGCAGCCTGACCTGGAATCCTGAAATGTAAATCAGTGACCCAAATTACTAAAGCCACCTGGTTTCCTTATCCTTGTTTTTGGTCAGCTGGAAAAAACAAAGCAGGCAAAAATGAGAATCAAGCTAGGTCAGACTCATATGTGATCAGCTTTCCTTTCTAGCAATGCAAAGAAACAGCAGGCACATAGGTTAGATTAAATCACTAAACCTCACATTTATTTTACTTCTCTACTATTTAGCTATTAATGATGCTGCAATCGTTATGCAAATAGAGCCTTATTTTTTAGATAGGGGATCACTTTCTCTGATAAAACATATTGGCTTGCAGATAACAGCTTCAGAACACCTATGTTTCAATATGATTATTTTTAGATCTTCTCCTACGTCTATATGAGATTGTTAAAACATAAATTGTTCAAATACAATTTAAGGTCTGCTAAAAACAATGTAAATGCTTTATATCAAAGTATTTGCTCAGAGGTTTAGTAAAAAAAAGTTAGCTTCATTTGTATTTTGTCATATTGTTTTCCAATATCTGTATTTCCTCTAGTGTATTCAGGTTACTGTTTCCTTAAGACTACATTCAGTATTTTAATTTGTACCTTTACAGGTAATTAGTTATTGTCTCATGATTTCACAGTTTTTGGCCGTGTCCCAATATGCACACTTGCGGTCTTGCTCCCTTCATATACGCGTTCCCGCTCAAGTCTGCAAGGGCTTACGGTGCTCTTTTCAAAATGTTTGTTTCACAAGGATGCTCACGAGTGGCCCCGATGCGGCCTTAATGTGTCCTTCTCTGAAGTCCGTATCGGAGCGGACTCCGCTGAAGGGAATTACCCCCTGTTTCGGAATGGCGACGTTTCGTGTTCTAGCCTATCAAAGCAGAGAGACATTGCCATGGAGAAGATAAACACGTATTAGTAAAATTGAACTTTTTTACAGTTTAAAAAACGTATAATAAGTTCATTAGGTTACTTTAGATTCATACTTTGTGTTCTGGGTACGAAGCTTTTATTTCGTCACCTGTTTCGACTGATGAAAATTCGTTTACCGGCTATGTATTTTGTACACGGAATATTTAATAGTACGCGTATTTAATAGTGCAAAGCTTTGAGGTATTGTCGCGTTTAACTTGGTTTACTTTGAATGAACGTGAATAAACGCGTTATGTTCCTCTAATGTCATATTTGCACTGGATAATTTAATCAAAAATCGAGCAGAAAATGAAAAATTATTTTAAGAAACCATTATCGGCTTAGCCACTGGAAAAGGAGCATCAACAGGAAGTGCGGACTTTGAGGAAGGGCGTAGGGATCAGTATGGGAATTGGGACAGGGTATTTACTTGTAATGTTCTTTTGGACTTTGTTTTTTGGTCTAAAGAAGTCTCTACACTAGATTTTGGATAGTTCAAGAACGTGAGAGGACAGGCTAATGAAATTCAGCCATTTTCTTCCTGTATAGATCGTGCCAGGAACGAAGATGGCCAAATATTGTTGTGTAGAAACAAAATGCATGAACGTTGCTATTTGGAGAATACTTGCATCTGCAGCCACTGGTTGCACTTGGACTTGGAAAGTTGCTGCAGTGCAGCTATATATTATTCTCGCTGATGTTTGACATTTGAGATTGTACTTGTGTGAAGAAGAGCTTAATAAACTTCATGCAAGAGTAACGTTCTCAATTTCAGCATAGAAGAAAGCCTAGATATTGAGAATCCAAGTATGCTTATGGTGAGACATAAATTAAATATAGCAAGACCATTAACCTTTTTTGGAGAAAATGTTACATCTAAAAATAAAAAAAATGACTGTCTTTTAATGTTAATAGTAAAAGGGAAGGGAAAATTAGGGAAAAGTCATCACAATTATATGTATAGCTTAAACTCTAGTTATGGTTGGTCTCCATTTCTCAAGCCTCACAATACCAAGCAATGTGGCAAAGTGAAATTTCACAATAATGTAAAATAGAAATTTAAGAATTTTACAATGTACATTCTTTTACTCTGTCAGTGAGCTTGAGTCACCTTTCCAAGCAACATGGAGACCTCTGTTGTTATTTGATGATTGGAGTGGTATTAAATGCTACAGTAACAGGGATTAATTAGGAACACCTGTACCACTGTCTCTGTGACATTGATTTTGATATATATGTCCTCTTAATTACACACCTCACTCAGTTTAATTATGTAATTATAGCACATCTGGACCCGACTTGCCCAATATTGCTTTTGTTTTCCACCATTGGCTAATACTGTACTCTGAGATTTCAATTATATTTGTGCAGGCAGGTTAGTGCTGCAATTGATCTCCCTGGGGACTGGTGAGTTTGGCTTTTGAAAACAGACAAATGAAAAAAAGGCTTGCACTTTTTGGGTGGCATCTGTAGCAGAAATCGGTTGAGGAAACTCAATAAATTTTCAGTTGGAAATACTATCATTCTCGAAGCGAAGTCCGTTCTTCTACAATATCTGATATTTGGACACTGAAGTGGTGACATTGTGAAGCAGCAGCCTTGCGTGCATACAAATACATTTGTGCTGTTTTGCATGTAAATCTCACTGTAAGGCCTGCAATTTGCATAAAGCAGCATTCATTTTTTATCTTGAATAATGCAATATTTTGATTTGAAATGGCATGCTATTATGTTTCTTTCCTATATTGTCTGCAGTAAGCAGTCATGCATCTTTTATGGAAGCTGCCAACAGGATAATCCCTGAATTTCAATCTTAATCCTTTACCTGAGTGTGCGGAGGTGGGGACCTGGGGGTCTGGCTGCGTGTAAGAGACGGGTCCATGAATCACGCTTTGCTTTGTTGAGTGAGTGCTGTCGAAAAGTAATCAAAAGTCAGCTTCATTACTGCCTCAACAATTAATCTGCCAGCAAATCAGCACTTTTCTTTCAGGGGTTGTGGTGTGCAACTGTAGCTCACGATACAGCAGAGGCAGAAGTAGAGAGGGAATACTGTAGGACAAGTGCGACGTCCACGGTTTTGTCAGGTTTCCCCTCATGTCATCATGCTTTCTGCACTGTGTGTGTGGAACAGGCTGTTTCTTCTAAGGCAGAGTACAGGGTCCCAGTTTGCTGTCAGCCTATTACCTTTTCCAGAACCATGTCGAGCAAGGGTTTTTTTTTCTCTGGAACTTGCGAGCCACTGAAGGCTCAAAGCCTAATTGTTATCACGGCTTTGGGCTTTGAGGTGCGACTGCTTTCAGACGTTTAGGAAAAGAACAGCAGCATGGAGTGAGTGAGAGAGCGGGAGAGAGAGAAGGGGAGGTGTGTGTTGGAGGGGGGGGGGGGTTGGAGGCAGAGCAGAGACACTACAGGGACACTGCTGGCTTTAGGTGCGCTGCTTCCCAGCTCCTCATTGCCTGTGGAAGAGAAGCAACGGCACGCATGCTTCAGAAGAGCTTCTTGAGGGAAGGAAAAAAATGTTTCACTTTGATATTCGACACGCATACCTGTGATACAAGTCACATGGTCCTGCCTCGAGTCTGTCTCCTTTTATAACGTGGATTTTTTTTGCTGCAGTGCATATTTTTTTTCCCCTTTACCCCCCCCCCCCCCCTTCCCCTCCTGTTTAGATGTGCACTTGTGCAATGTATGTTTATGTCTGCGCAATGCCAAGGAGAGTATTACCGGCCAACAGTCTGTGCATCCCTGAGATAAGATATTGCTTGTGTTTCCCCTGCACAGTCCTGCTACAGCATGGAGCTGATCCTAACATTCGAAATACTGACGGCAAGTCAGCCCTGGACCTGGCTGATCCTTCCGCTAAGGCAGTCCTAACCGGTGAGTGCCATTCAACTTTTTTACTCTTTCTCTTCCTAGTGCCACAGTTTACTTCTCCTTAGAGTAAGCTCTCCAAGCCGCTTCTTTCTCTCTCTCCCACATCCCCTGTTTTTTCTTTTTGCTCCTTCCTCCATTTGTATTTGTAACAGTCGATCTATAGACCACTAATGGGTCTGGTGTTATTGCCTCTGTCCATAAGTGGTTCCATCATTCTCTAAGCTTTGTCATCTTTTTCCCCCCCGTTCCTGTTCTTCTGTTCTGTTAGGTAATTATTTTACAGTGTGAATGCAATGGTAACTCCATGTTTTTTTTGCTGATTATTTCCAGGTTAATGTTGAGCTCAATTGGAAACATCAATAAGGGTCTTTACTGTTTTTGTTACTTTTATGCAATTTCCAGTTTTTTAAGCCTGCAAAGACACAGTATGCTAGAGGCACAGTGCTAACACTGGCTTAGGAGGGGAAAAAAAGCTACCTGAACTTTATAATGAGTTAATCAATCTCTGCTATGTGACGTGAAACCAGAACAGAGTTATTTCAAGAGTTTTCAGTTGCTGAAAAGCTTTGCCTGGTTATAAATGAGCCGGATGAATGTTTGAGTGAAAGAAATGGCACATAATATAACTTCAGCATGTTGCATTTACCCTTTAGAAGTTATTGAAAAACAGAGAAAGCTATTCAGGTGTTATAATCGAGAGCTCTTGTGCCTTAGTTATTTAACTCAGCCTTTTGCTTTATATAACTTCAGAAGAGCAATGGAAATACGGTACCCTTTAGTATTGGATTTGCATTTTTGTTTCCTTGTGTATGCGCTGGGCTGAGATAGATTTGTTTTCTTCACAGTCTATAGTGTGACATCCCTTGATGTCGCAGTCTCTGAGGTTCTTTATCAAAGTGTTTGAAGCCAACAGGTATCGCTTATAATGGACACATTTGGTAAAAAGTAAAATCTATGCATGCTTCAACTAGTATTGGTTCAATTATTTTATCTGATAAGTTGCAGTTAATGATTGGAATACATCACTGTACATTGTCATATTTGTCTGGTGATTGGGTTGCATGGAAAGTGATCTTTATTTTATATGGTATTTGGGGCTGTTGCCTCAATTCATGGAAAAAACTTATTTAGCAGTTGAGCAGCTATTTTTGGAATCCATTTTTATAGGTGTAACTCTATGAAAATATTCCTTTAGAAGTCAACATAAAATATTACTTAGGAAAATATTTTACACTCATATAGGTTGTAGACCTATGTAACGTAACATGAAGTTCCTAATTAGGGCATTTTCAGTGTGTATGTCATTTATTGGTCATTTTACAGAAAAAGGTGTAGTCAGAGACTGATTTAATACACCATCATAATAGTTTGTTGTTGGTGTCAGAACTGACATTTGAAAAAGCCTTAACAAAAAAGCATTTGTTCTCATCTGGCATTTCACATATTTTAATAGGTTTGTGTCTTTTTACAGTGGCATCAGTTGTTTTTCAGGGAATGCATTTGTATTGGTACTGAAAGAATTTAAAAGACAAGTGGGGAATAAGCCAGTGTTAACTCTGAGCTCTGCATTTATATTGCAGTACCAAAAGAACCCTAAAATGGAGACATCCAAGCTTTATATCCTTATAAATCATTTGAAAGGTATTAGCGATTTTTCTCTTGTGGTTCCGGGAACCCACTGGCTATTCAGTTGCCTTTCTGATGTCTTAAATATAATATGGGAAATAAAATGTGTTGTGTGAACTAGCAATAGGATGAATCCATTCCCAATGGTCTCAGATTGTGAACTTGCTTCAATTTTGAGCCAGATAGGACTTTGAAATTAGTGATTTAATTGCAGGTTGGATCATAAAACTGGACTGGAACTTGTATTATGATCCTTGGAATTGAGTTGGGATACAATATGGTTGATCACAGCTTTTCAAATTTTAATCAATATGATTGTATTTAAAACATTGAAACATTTGTAACCCAGATATTATCCAGAGATGGCATGAACATTCACCTATAAGAAATAGTATCTCGATTTGAAGTGTCTTAAACCATTTTTCTAAACCTGCAGTTGCTATTTGTTAAATATGTCAGCTGTATTGTAGAAGAGACCTATTGATTGAACTAGACTTTCTTATGGGAAATCAACACTGAAACTCACTTAAATAACTTTTTTTTACCATCACAAAATGTAACAGTACTTTCAGCACTAAAGTCTGTGGAATTGTTTTCACACATATTGCAAGATTGGGTTGATGAATGCAAATTATTTGTTCAAACATTTGTCTCAAACCATAGTGAACTTCCTTGACAGGTATGTGTAGAAGTTCAAAAAGCTAAACTTTAACTGTATTAATTATTTCATGCATGAAAATTCCAGTAGCATTGATAAAATGTGAAGGCTTTAAACATTACGTTTGAGTTCTCACCTGGAATAATGTGATGCATATGCTTCAGTGATGTGAAAAACATCTTGAGATTTGTGTAGTTACTATGCAAAACAGAGCTCAGAAATAATGTCTGCAGGAAAGTGATTGCTTGTCTTAATGGAAACTATGATTTGGTTTCACACAAATAAGTGATGGTGAATGGCACAGGCGTCATAAGTGTCTGCCTTCATGCTGAGCCAGAAATGTGATTACAGATATTTGAGTAAATGAAGATCAAAGATCTCGATTGTAGGACAGCTGGAAGATCTGTCGCATCAGGCTGGTGCAGAGAAGGGTGCAGAGCACAGGGAATAGCTTATAGCTCATCATCTTTGAGATTTCATCCCTAGAATGTTAGTATTTCAACTTAACTTCTGCCAAAAAATTTCAGAAGCCACATCTGATCAGTTTAACAGTAGAAATGAGCAATTTCTTGTTTTTTGCTGTCCTGTCCTTTAAAAACTCAAGAAGTGGTTTCTTGAGTTAATTTTGTAGTTGTTCTGCTTGAATAATAGTTTGTCTAGAGAGAAGAATTGCAGCTTGCTTGATCATGACCTGTAACTTGGCTCTTCACTCGGCCTTGGAAGCTGCTTCATTGGTGTAGAGTCCCACCAAGTCATCCTACACGTTTCTTCCCTCTTGTGACCTTGTGGCTCATCATTTTATTCTATTTATTTTATAGTGTGTTGTTGGGTATCCCTTTCAGTTTTATTGTCACCCACCTGATAGTCATATTTCTGACCATGCTGGTTGAATCTGGCCAGACTAGCGTTCCTCTGACAGTGTGAGGTTTCTTGCTCTGCAATTTCAGTACCCCCCTTAAACAGCATCTGCTCAGAGAGGGCTTAATGATCATGACTTTTTTTCTTCCCTTTTGCATAAATGGCCTTTACATCACCTACATTTCCTGTTGTAAACTCTAGTTATTTGGTTTATCCTCTGTGCCAAAGGTGCAGGCACTTCCCCATTCAGTCCATTACTGGTTAATCCAGAATTGCTGAAATTATTCAGCAAGTTTTAGCTCTTATCTTTTACTCATTTTCTTATCTGTGCCTTTTGTTGCACAAAATTGTAGTGGGGACTTTTTTTTTCTGGAAGGAGCCCATGATTTTCTCTTGCTCAAGATGCATTGCAGTGGCACCATGTTTCACAAGCTAATTTAACTTTTCCTGCTTTAAAAGTGCAATGTATGTAGGAGGTACAGCCTATATCACCTGTTCATTGGATGTATGAGTAGGCAGAGTATCTAAAATGTTTGATTTTACTTTTTACATTTTAACCTTAATAAAAGGTTATTGAACAATTTAAAAGGATGGTTACTTAGGGTATTTCCTGGAGGCTTTGTCTTTATGTAGGGATATGTGTCTGGTGAGTGTCAGAATACATGTTCATTGTGCCATATGTTATGATTCCACTTATTGCATTACCTCATAGCTCTGCGTCACACCAAATAGTTGAATATGGTTTAGTCACTGAGATTTACATGTTTCAGTGTTGGAAATTGGCAAGAGTTGTAATTTTGAGTTATGAATTGTGAGTTCTGTTAATTTAAGGGTGTTAGTGTTTTAGAAGAGCAAGAACAATATAAATGGTAGACTTGAAAATGATAAGCAGTATTACCTCGCTAATTCACTGTTGAGAGCCTTCATTTATTCACACTTTAGGGCAGCAGTTCAACAACAGGCACTAGGGGGCAACAATGCAGCTGTCATTACTTTTGACTGCCCAGGTGCAGATTTTCAGATTTTAACTATTAGGTTTGCTTAATCACCAAAATTGTCTTGTCTTCCTCCTGTATCAGTGTTATGTACCCAGATGAAATTGGTTCTGGGAACCTCAAAATATTTGTTTTAACTAAAACCATGTATGGCATTGTTTCCCAAGTCTGGCAGCCAACTACCTTTATGATGTGGCAGCACTGTATGTATATGAAACACCTTTTCAAAATAAAGCACTTCTTACTGTTTAATTTGTTTTGATTTTGCTGGAAAATACTCCAAAGGAGAGCCAACATTTTGATTTTTAATGCTGCATACAGTGACGTAAACGTATTCAGACTCTTGCAGCTTTCACATTTTGTTGCTTTAAAGCATGACACTTTGAAGTACCAATTAATATTTGTTATAATCACGAACTCAAAGCAAAATTAAAACAGAAGTGAATAGATAATAAACAAAATAAAAGAAAGTCGTGATTGTGTAATTATTTAAGCCCCGTGGCAAACCTAAGTTTTAGGTGCCAAAAATTACTTTAATGAGTCACACAAATAATTGAGTGGCCTTTGTGTGAAATAAAAGTTTTCCACATGATTTTAGAACAGTTTGCTTTTGTTGTCAGACTGACAAAACTGGAGCATTTTGGTTTAAATGCAAACTGTTATGTCTTGGTACGGGCATCATAGCACATCTCCCAGTTGTACACAATTCCTACCGTCAAGCGTGGTGGAGGCAGCATCATGTTACATGGCTACTTCTCATCACCAGGGACAGAGAAGCTTAAGAAAGTGATTGTCTTGAGCGGCTTCGTCACGGTCTTGACATGAATCCTATTATGATTCCAAGGCCTTGAACCTGCTGATTGGCAGTGATTCCTGAGCAACTTCCCAAGCAAATCTGCTGAAATGAATGGGTAAAAATTGTACCAAGCCATTGCTCAAAAAGACTTGCTATGATTGCTGCTAAAAGTGATTCGGCCAACTAATGAGTTCACGGGTCTGATAATATGTGCAGTAAATCTGTATTTGTTTTGTTTAGGTTTTGCTGACATTTCCTGTAACTTATCTTACACTTAAAATTTGTCAATTTGAGCATTCACATTTTGAATAAGAGTAAGGTGTAAAAATGCGTAGGCATCATTTTGTAATTTAATAAAATGGAACATCATAGGAAGGTCGGAATGCTTTTACAAGGCACTGTATAGCCTAATAAAGCCAGGGTACGTGCAGGCGGCAGTGTGACAAATCTTGAGATGGTGACTTTGATGAGTCTGGCTGAGGGAGAACAGGACATTTACATATAGTTATTACACATGCATATTTAAGAGATATTTGTGGAAGCCAGTCACATTCTTTAAAACTACCCTTTTTACAAATATGATAATTAAGAACAGTGCTACCTTTAAATAATGACATCTGTTTCAAATGAAGCTTAGTAGTGTAGTGATTCAAGGATTTATTATAGTTCTGAATTTCAAGTATCGGCATTGCCTGTTGGTCCAAGGTCATTACAGATGCTTATATATTTCTGTATTTAATGAAGAGACTAGATCACTAGTATGAAATACTTGGTTTGCTGAGGAATTGGCGATATCCTGAGTGGAATGGTATCTTTCCATGGCGTTTTTTGCCATATCATACACAATCGACAGGCAGCGAAGTGAAGTCTGAGGGACTATGTGCTGCAATTCTTGTATACTACTTAAAAATTATAAGGATTCCAGCAGGAAATCTGGACTCTGAAAAAAAGTGATTCACCTCCTACACATGCCACATACATTAAGGAAAGTGCAGAGTTAGAAAATGTTATTTTTGCTTAATACACATGGGCAAAAGTTTTCAAACTAATAATTGTTTCCTTCTCTGGATTCTGATAGAGCATTTAATTTTGTGATTTTAGGTGATGCATCTGCATCTGGCCAAAGAAACTTTACCCATTCTGTCAGGAGTTAGGGCTAAACCGAGTGTATTCAATTTTGTGCATTTCGTGGATGATAAGACTTCCTTGAGATTCAGTGCTTTAGAAAGATGCAGGACGTGTGGTTGCATAGGCCAGTAAAGCTGTTTCTTTTCCTTGTACAGCATTGTTTGGCTTGCTGGGCTGTTCATTATATGGCTAAATTTAAATGTGAAGCTTTTAGTGCACAATGGAATTGGATTGCTGCTTGATAGAAGGCATGTTGGGCAACCTGGTCTCTATTTTCATATAATTTGTGTAGTTAGGACATTACAGTGCATTCTTTAATTTACTTAACAGCAAAATAAGTTTCTTTCCAAACTAAAAAGGTCAGCCTAAAACTGATTTTTTAAAAATGTATTCCCGTTCTTTGTCCACACAGACCCAAAATTTGCTGATGTTAATTCTCTCTGCACTATTCATGGCTCAAATGAAGTCATAATGAGATTAAACCCTTTTGATTTGTTTTTCATTCCTCAAAACATTACTTGTAAAAAATTACTTGAGAATGTGTATGTCTCTTGTAGATGTCGGGCAAAAACAATTAAAGATCTGATTTAAACATAGGTAAATATGGGGTTCTCTCATTTGGGTAACTCAATTGGAGCAACAACTAGCAGAGTTTGAAATCGTGAGTACCTAGTATTGGTGCCCTGCCTTAGAAATGTAGCATCCCATGTCATTCCATTTTCCTGCCTAAGATTTTACCCTAAGGTTATACGTGTACTGTGTGCAACTACTTCATTATTTGTTTACATCTGCTCTACTTAATTGTGTAAATTCATAATTTATCTATGAACGAACAAGTAATAGGTTTATTCCATGCTGAAAAAGGAAGAAAGAAAACACGACGTTTTGGCCGTGGACCCTTCTTTGCTTCTGTAACTTGTAACTGAAAGGTTGTAGGTTCATATCCCTGGTGAGACATTGCTATAGTACCCTTAAAGCCTTAACTTGTTCCAGTAGCATATCCAGCTGATATAGATGGGTGTAATATATGATAGTAATATCTAAAATAAAATATCAGTCAAATGAGCTAATTAGCTGACATTTCTTGCACTGCAGAAGAAAGCTAGGTAAATTAATAAGAAGGCTCCACGGCCGAAACGTTGTGTTTTCTTTCTTTTTTTCAGCATGGAATAAACCTGTTTCTTGTTCCTTTGCAGCCTACGCATGCTGATGCAGCTACCCACCTGAACTACTTTATCTATGAATACCTTCCATAGTGTTTTCAAAGCAAAGAACATTCCAAAGTAGCAACATGAAAGGAGTCCCTGTGAAGCATAGTGTGTCTTTCTTTTCGCTCATTTCTTGAGCGATTCCTGACGTTTGTGCTTTCCTGGGAGAGATATACAATATAATAAAAAAGGTTTCTTTTTTTAAATGAGTATTGACAAAGTAAAGATGTTCACAAAGCTCCTACCTCAGTCTGTTCCGATCAATACACTAGGACCACACTCATAAGTGAAAACCATGAGTCTGTCAATATTTGTGTATAGGTGACCCAATGAATTTGTGAACATCACAAAGGCTGCTCATTATGTTGACAGAATAAACCACTTTACCTGACACTTTTCCTGTTGAAGCCCTTTCTTAATATCATTTCTAATTTTTTTATCTTAAATGTTTGACAGCAGGTATATCTTAAAGTGAAAATGGTCACAAACTGCTTAAACACATGTAAATAGTCAGATATTGAATGCTTTTTCCCTCAAGTTCAAATTTGAGTGAGGTTTAGTACTGACCCCATAAACTGTTACAAGTCTTCACTAAATCACTATATACTTTGTGTCTGTAATTGCCTATTTTGCACATATTTGCGTACGCCACAAGATATGACAAGGCAAAGTGTTTTATTACTACAGGTGCATTTCATGCACTATTACGTGAATTACATGAAATATTTACCTTCTAAACTTAAATGGTGCTAAAAGGATGTTTTTAGTTTTTAAAATAATGCAGTTAATTTGATTTTTAATGTGTGATCTAATAGTTTGAAAGTAAGCAATGTATCCCAGTTGTTTTTAATGGATTAGCTCTTATGAGGTGCTTTTCATTTCTGTGCTTCTTGCTCATTGAGAGATAAAATACGAAACTTCTTCTGTGCTGAACATAGTTCTGAATTTTGTTATGTAGGCTTGCTTGATATGTTGTGAACTCAAATCCAGACCTTCCTTGATTATACTAGCATTTTCAATCAGATTAGTGTTGATATTATATTTCTGCAATTTCCCTCACGGGATCAATAAAGTATCTATCTATATTAATATGTACTAAGAAACAATGCCAATCTGCTTTACTTATTCCATCATTCTTTTCAGATCCTTGGTGCCTGAGCAAATGCTGTTTATATGTAGGCCAACGTGAGACACAAGCTTAAGCTCTTTGTATCTTTATAAACTTTATTTCCATGTTTGGTGACCGCAGCTTGTAACTGATTGCTTGTTGGTGTTATAAATCAACCAGACTATTAGGTTGCTGCGCTGACTTCCTTGCTACTGTGTCTTCTATGTTCAGTTATTCTTTTTATCATTCCTGTTGGAGTCTTACACATTTTCTTTACTTCTGGCACCTTTTAAAATAACTTTTTTTTTTCTTAACAGTCAGACCAAGCCAATTGAATAAGCAGCACTTGGTACCCATTTGTCTATGTGGCCTCTGGGGAATGAAGTCTGTAAATTGTCTTTGTGAGTCAAGTTTTCCATCAGTGCGTGGTGTGAAAGCTGGCAGTCATTTAAAAAAAAAGGCTGTATAATAACGCTCTTCTCATGAGCTGACTTTTCTGTCCATGGCTCTTCAGGAAGGCAGCTAACCTCCTGCCAATATTTCACCTGCTTTCAGAGAGCAGTGCCAAGAAAGAGAAGCCTGGTGAGCCCTTGCTGCTTGCATCACAGCAGGCCATAATTTAAAAAACAATTTTCTTTTTCCAGTTTGCACAAACATCTTACCATTCATTGAAGCGGACAGCTCGGGCACTTTAATCGGTACATTTTTTTATTTTATTCTCCAGCTGTGATGTAAAATATTTGGCAAGCTTTCGTTTTTTCTAGGGGGTACAACCTTTAAAAATACTGGTGTGAGCTCGAATGCTTAATAGCCACCAAAAGAATCTTCAGGCTTGAGGAGAAGGCTACGATTGGAAACAAATAGTTGGGTGTGCCATCTTCCATTTTCACTTATACAAGTCCTGGTATTTCATATCTACAGGGCTGTTTAAAACAAGTGTCTTCTTGAGGCATTTATTATGGTCAAAATAACTTGAAAGCAAATAGTTCTGAAAGCTATTTGCTATTTAAAAAATGTTAAGGACCGTAGCTAATTACACTTATTATAACGCTTCTCCGAGGACAAAATATACTGTATTTTTAGAGATTATTGATCCTGTGCATCTCCTTCTTAGAAACTTAAAATTCCCATTGGACCTTTTAAGTTAGTCCTTTGGGTACCATCAAGCTGTCTTTGGAAATAGTTATTTGAAATAAAAACAATCCCTCCTCACTTCCTGCTTTAAAACTACTTTGTAAACAAGTGATGCACAATTCCTCTGATAGCCATGCTGCCTAAAGTGTAAGATTTGTCACCAGCTGATCACCATTTTGATTTGAAATTGGCAAATAATTGTCAAATGTAATCTTCACATTGCAGCTGCATTGGCTTTGATTACATCTAAAATACCATTTCTTTCCTGATCAAAGTTATGATGAATTCCAAAAAAGTAACACACAGTCCCCCTAATTAAGTGGGAAAAAAAAACGTAGTCTTCCCTTTCCCTGTTGAAGTACCCTTTGAGTGTACTTTCAGCCTCTCTCCCCTCTAAGATTGCTTTTTCAAATGGCAGGTTCTACAAGGTTTTTTGAGTGTACATGTCTAAAGGCTGTAGGACCCTGCAGACATACATGCCCTTTTGAGCTTTCTCGTCATTAATGCATGCAAACTCAGTTGGTACTTGGAGGCTAAAGTAGTCAAGCCTCTTGTATTCTCCCGATAGCCTTCCAACAGAGTTATAATAAGCGCCAACTCAGTGTCATGAGCTGAGGACATGGATTTTGTAGGCATATAATTAGGATAAGCATCCTTGCACTTAAGCTTCTGAATGAATGGTCTTTGCCCACTGTTCTCCTGTACCATCTGCAGAACTAGTCACAGCTGTGAAGCTGAGCAGCCATAGCATACCTGTAAGATACAAAGTCAGATCTTATTGATGTCCTGACAATCAGGATCAAAAAGTGAATCCGCCTTTCCCAGAGATCATAAATCTGAATTAAATATTTCATTGAACTATATCGGAGGCAGAGAATGTCATCTCATACCCTATTTATTAAAGACAGTCGACAATGGTGCTCCTGCTCCTGGAAAAACCTACAACATGCATTAAAGCATTCAGTAGATAGCCAAGCATCATGACCTGATATGTTTCTTATTAAAGTGTTATAGTTCTGAACACAGGCATCAGTGTGCAGCTGTGTGAAATGAGCACATAAGAGGTGTTTTTGGAAAGGCACAAGCTCCTTTTCCTTATTTTACTGTGCTATCTTGGAACAAAGAAGTGTAGTATTTCTGGACCTTTTTTTAGTTTTAAAAGTTGAAGCTTTTGTCAATTAAAAAAAAATCAGGAAAAACTCTGAACAGTCCTGGTTTAGCTTAAATATAGAAGCATCTGTGTACATATATAACAGTGTAACATCAGTCTGAATTGAAGAAGCCAGGAAGACTGTCATGTACACATGTATGAAGAAAATACTTCAAAACCATTAAATGAAATATATCAGGGAAGTCTAGAAGTTGTGTATATGCTGATAGATGATGAAAGACCCTAAATTCCTGAGCCTTCTTGAAGGCTCTCTCAGGCCAAGATTGGCACAGAGCTGTGGAGGGAACAGCAGTGTCTCCGCAGTGTGTGCTCTGCAAAGAAGAGGTCTCCAGTTGCTTTGAGAGTTTTTCACCATTGTTTATGAAATAATAATCATTATTATTAATTAATACCTACAGCATATGGTAAGATATTAGACTGTGGAGAAGCTGAGACCATTGACTTTGGCTTTGTTACTCTGTCCATCCAAGAGATGGCCATTTCACACTTATTACAATGGTTTGAATGTGGAGCCGCATTAGCAAGCACTGGCTACAAAGGAGCAAGTAAAGGCAAATTCTACAAATAAAAGTAAAAAAAAAAGAAATACAAGCCTTCTTCAAGTGCATATCCCTTCCTTGGGTACAAACCCCACACCTAAAAAAAGTCTCTACAGCTGAAATGTTTCTTCTTTCTACTTTTTAGTGTGGAATAAACCTTTACTTGTTCCTTACAGTATCTTCTAATACGTCTAACACTGTTTCAGTTTCCTCTTGCAGTTCCCTGTGATTTATCTATGCTTTCACTACGGGTTACTATGCCAGACTATGATCATACCATGTTTTACTGTGTGATAATTTCTCACAGTAATGCTTAACATAAATTATGTGTAATGTAATTTTAACAGTGAAATTATTGAGGAAGTAGAAGAAAGAGTGTATAGAAACTAGATTAAAAACCATATTAAAGTGAAACATTACCATGATATATTCTTGTAAGGTTCTTTGTGGAATGTGTTGTGCCTCAAAGAGATTTAGAGTAGGCACAGCTTTAAAAACAGTGAACTTGGTGCAAGATGAAAATTACATGGTGAATCATGACTGGTCACCATCCATCACTTGTTGTGTGTGCTCTGCCTCTAACAAAGCACATCATGGAGGAGCTGTTCTATTGAAACTTGGAGAATCCATGGGAAGTGTCTTATTTGTTTGTCCCCAATGGATACCTCACTTTTACATCACATAATGTGTCTGCTGGGGTTTCTGTTTTGGCAGACTAAGGAACGTATAGTATTCTTTGTGGAAGGTGTTGTGCCAGAAAGAGTTTGCAGTATGTTGGAAAACTATTCAAGTAGGTGGCTGTGTCATCAGGTGCCACACCTGAAGAAGGCTCCACATGGAATTAACCTTTACTTATCATTCAGAAAACTAGCCTTTTTTCACATGGATCCCCCTTTTGCTAGTAACCATTAAGGCTGAATTCAGCGTTGAGTTTCACTGAGCTAGTCTTGAGCCTGCACTGCCTTGCTGGTAAACTTACAGTATTTTTCATTTTCATGTAAACCTGGGTGCTACTGAAAAGGTTATTTTTTTCAAAACAACAGGCCACCATCTTAACTACTGTTTTGCACCAACAGCCCAGTGCCTATACTTATATTTGAACCTCTTGCTTTTCAAATACCTTAATCCATTTTAAAAGTTTCTCTAGTTAAGTTTCTGAATTTTCTTTAGGAAAGCCAATTTCCCTATAAAGAAGAAGAGGCTGATGATTTTTAAGTTTGTTTGGAATAATATTCCCAGTATACTATAATGTAAGTAGCCAGTTGTAGGTGTAATGTGCTTTAATACGCGTCTCACTGCATTTAAGATACAGAATTTGTTGCTTAATAGAAAGTGCCAACCATTGTGTAGCGTGTGATCTGCCTTTATCCTGTATCTGAGCTGCCAGGATAGAGGGGCATGTGGCTTAGGCCTGAGCCGGTTGCCTTTCAGTCTCCCCTGCCCTGTCTGTCATTTTACTGGACGGCTCACAAAATCTCAGATGTCAAGTCGATCATAATAGGAAACTTGCATTTGACAAGGGCACTCTATCATCTTTAAAGATATTCTTTACTCACCCTTCAAATTTTTAAAAGTCGCAAGAAAAAAATGCTTTCTGGTATTGGAAATGGCGCCAGAAAGAAAATACTTGTTTAAAGTAAATCTATACTAAAGAGGCAATGAGACTTTGAGACACAAGTCTGTACCACTGAATCAAAGAGCTAAAATGTGGTATTCTGGTATTATTTTAAATACTTGCAAGCTAGCTTGCAATCAAACCCTGCTGTGTAGGTAATTATATTACGACACCTACATCTAAATAATGTTAACTAATCTTTGGTGCTTGTATCGGACTTTCAACAACATAGATTAAGCCTTTATTTTCAGTTTAAATACCAAGGTCATCCTTTTACTATATAGTATTCTTACTGAAAATTAGTGCAGATCTGCATTGACATTCTCATATTATAGTGATGGCAGTATTTAGGCTGTGTTGTAATCTAAAATGGAGATCAGTCAGGATTTGACTTTTTTGCTCACGTCTGTATCTCCACTTTGGTTATTTGAGTGAAAAGGAAGAACAAATATGTCTTCTATACCTCACATCCAAATGGATGCAGTGGTGTGACCTTGCTTCTTTGCAGCTTTATTTGATTAACACAACATTATACTCAAAGGGGAACTGTGCTCCGCTAGACAGTGGTGTGACATTTACTAGCAAGCGACAAGATTGAGAAAAATTTCAGTTAATAAGAAAGAACAATTATATATGTGTACCTTCCCAAAGCAGTCAGTCTAAAAGGACAACTCAGTCTATAACCATGTTAAACAAACGAATTGCACAGCTTTGCTGTATTAAGATCTGCTCCCTCCTGGATAGAAGAACTCACAAAAATCCCAGTGCTGGAGTAATGGTTAGCCTTCTGCAAGGACATCTGCAGCAGACTGTGCTTGCTCATGAAGCTGAGTTTGAAATCTGTAAATCTGTGTTCCCCATTGTAATCTGTTGGACATTGTAGTTGAGATTCACTTTACATGAAGTTCAAAGGTTGTTGAACTGTTGAAGTTAGGTTTTGTTAAATCGGTTAGAAATTGAGAATGAATGTGAAAAATGTACATACTCTTTAGGGCTTTTATGGCTCAGTTGTAACACCCATGTATGTTAAGAATGAAGGGAGATAAGGTGGTCAGTCTAGCTAGGGATTCATATTGATAGGTAGTGGTACCACACACACTACCATTTTTCTAATTTTACCTGGAACTATGAATTAATACACATGTCACGAAAACTACCTGTGACACTTCTGTAACAACTCTGTTGTAATATATCTTATAATTTATAGTGTTTAGAATAAGAAAACAACACTGGACGGTCATCAGTGAAAAAACGACATCCATCAGCAGTCAGCCACTGCCCCTTAGGAAGGTGAATAGATAAGGATCAGCATATGCCGTCATTTTATACTCGAGTAGAGTAATAATCTGCATTATCTTAACTTGAACTTGAACTTTATTGTCATTTGTAACCGGTACATGTACTGGTACAATGGAATTCTTACAGAAAGTCTCTCGATTGTTAAAACAAGTGTAAAAACACAAAGTGCAGACAGTGCATCAAGACAATATACAAACAAACAGTAGACAATGTATAAGTAAACAAGTAAAGAGTTTGAATGTAAACAATGCAGACGTGTAAACAATGACTGGAGATGTGCAATAAATAAGAAATTATAATGATGTAGGTGGTATATGTGTGGTCCAAGGGGCATGGCTATAAAGTATGTGTTCGCCAATCGCACTGCTTGTGGGCCAAAGCTATTGAGGAATCTGGTGGTAAGTGTCCGTGTGCTTTTGTACCCCTTGCCTTAGGGCAGTGGGGTGAAGAGCTCATGCCTGGGGTGGTGACTGTCCTCTGTGATGGTCAGAATTCTACCACGGCAGCGGTCCTCATAGAGCTGTTTAATCTCGGTGAGACCACAGCCGATCTTCTGGGCCATATTGACCATTCTCTGCAGTGCCTTTCTCTCTCGAGAAGAGGTGTTGCGTACCACAGGGTGATCCTGTTGGTGAGGATGCTCTCGATGGGGCAGCAGTAGAAGTTCACCAACACAGGTACTGGCGTCCCCCATCGCCTGAGGCGCCTCAAGAAATAAAGGCGCTGCTGAGTTTTCTACAAGATAATGTCCATGTCCACAGTCCAGGTTAGATCTTTAGAAATGTGAATTCCCAAAAACCTAAAGCTTGTGACTGTTTCCACTTCCGTTTCATCAATACTGAGTGGGCTGTGAGTGTGTGGCCTGTGTCTCCGAAAGTCCACTATAAGCTCTTTCGTTTTATTTACGTTCAAGTCGAGGTTATTAGGTTATAGCCACCTAAGCAGCTGTACGACTTCATCCCTGTAAGTGGTGTCATCCACAAACTTAATGATGCAGTTGTTGCTGTGTCTTTGCTGTGCAGTTGTGAACAGGGAGTGCAACCTTGGAGTCAGACAGCAGCCTTGTGGGGTTAATTAGTATTTGTAGCTGAAGAAATTATGCACAACTTATAAGAAGTGCACTGGATATAAGATGCTGACCATTTTAATGCTTGGTAACCACTGTGCAACGGATAACCTCATTTGCTTTAATCTGAGAGGTAGAGGTTCCTTCTCTGAGTGCTGACTGAGCCCTTCAGGCAAGAGATAGCTGTTCTGAATCCAGGTGGAGAGTCCCACTGTAGCCAGAATACTCTTACTCTCATTTTTTACTTTTAGAAAAGTTCATTTAACCCTTACAAAGTCAACTGTACAATTATAAAATTAAAAGATCAAAGGTAATGTAGTGCTTGTGTTCAATACTAGAAGTTTTGGCCCCAGAGGTTTGGGAGTCTTTAGAAATGTAATGCTGTCAGGTTATATGCAGTGTGTAAAATGAGCATGTTAACTTGGCTCTGACAGCCCTTAGTGTTTGCTGATATGGCTTTGTTTTGAATATCTTGTTCATTTGATTGATTATTAATATCAGTTGTGGAATTCATTTTCACAGTTTAAAATTGGGAAAGGATTTCTTGGAAAGGGTTCCTCCAGCCAAAAATGGGTGAATAATTTTCTGTAACCAGCGTTCTCCTTTTAATTCGTCCATCCCCACAGGTTTCCACACAGGAGCAGCAAGGAACCTACTATTTCCATTGCTGGAATTAGTCATGCAGCTCAAATCGCTTTGTTTTATATTGCAATTGAAATGTTTGACCACTTGGGATTTGCATTTCAATTTTTGATGTTGGAGAAATGAACTTCATATCAGTAAATTAGTTTATTAAATGATGTTTGAAGACAGGTACGGTTGTTAATCATGCTAGATAAGGTATGTGGAAAGTGTGCAAGCAGATCTTTCCTCTGGGGTCTGCACAGTCACTGATGCCTTAACACATCAATACTCTGTGCTGAAAATAAACTCTCCAACAGAGAGGCTGTGCAAAACAGATGAGGCAGTGTGAGTTTGAGTTAAATCCAAGATGCGTCACAGTGTTTTCTTTCCTTCTTGATCCATTATGGAATTGACAGATACTTACATTAATTGCATATTACTTTTTTATAAGTAAACCAGAAGGACAGGGCTCTCTTATTAAAATCAGCTTTGACATAGTGATGTTTATTAACATAAAGCACAAAATGGAGCAGTTGCTAACACAGCAGCATCATACTGCCGATGCTGCAGACAACATTGGTCTTGTGCGTTGTGGGCGGCCTGAAACAGGTGTTTATTCCAAAATACTGATTATTGGTCGGTGCAAAGCAAAGTGTCACTACGTACAATTTGTGTACAGGCCATTCAATGAATAGGCCAGCCAGTACAAGCTGGTGTCTTATATGTCAGAGGTACAAATAGTGGGATCAGGAGGAAGGGAACTGTATTTGTGGCTGCTCCAATATGTATGTCTGTAACTATAAATATATGTACATGATGTGTGTGTGCACACATTTATATATATATAAACGTGCATGTATTTGTGTAATTAATGGTGTAGATACAGTATTTTGTACATGCATCAGTATGGATCTTTCTTCTTGAGATATATATGCATCTGCAGGTCAGAAGATATTAGGAAGCCCCAGTCAAGTGACCATACATGCTTGACTTGTGGAGCATGAGACAGACTTCCATCATCCTCCTTGGCCACGTCATTGCATGGAGCTTGCAGTTCAGTCCAGCATAACATTGCTGTCATTTTAACCTTATCCAAAGTCCTGGGATGGGATTGAGGAGCAAATATTTCTAAACCTTGTGGTATTCTTTGTCATGTCCCAGTAGGATTTGCAGAATTCCAACACATTGTTCATTCAGGGTGCCAAATATGTATGCAGGTCTTCACAAGTTCCCTCACGAGTATAGAACAACAGTGTTTTTTTGTATATGAATGAATGTTTAATGTTCAAGATAGAACTAGTAAACAGTCAGTAGATCGGAAAATCACTTTTTTTGTTCTTCAGTGCGATTGTACTTGGCTTGAAACACTTTGCAAATATTTATTGGAAGTTCTTGTTGCCATTTAAAATGTGGGCTTTTTGAACAAAATGAGCCATCATGACAGCTCCCTGGCCTTCGTGGCTGTTGGAGCTCCCTTACAGTTCACGGTGGAATGTTTGAGTCAGTCTTTTGTTGCACAAACTATTTTCATTTCCATTTAGAATGTGCTGGTGATTTACTGACACACTTTTGTTCCTCTAAAGAATTACATTTCACAATAGGGAGAGCACAGAAATGAATTCCTGGTTGCCGGCATGCCTTGGTTGGCTATTTTTCCAAGTTTCTCATTACAATATAAAAACTGTCATGTAGACAGGACTGCAGTATGTTGGTTGTGCTGGATAGAGCACAGCAGTAATTGCCAATAAGTGTAAAATGTTCAAGTCTTCACAGGCTTGCAATATAAGTGACTTGCAGGTCTGGAATTAATCATTGTTTCCGTACAGTTAAGCAAACTTAAGAAGACAGCTTCCCACTCTCTGAGTAACGCTGGCGTCTGTTGATACAGGTGATTTGGCTGAAACAATTGGCTTGTTGCTTGGTGACAGAGCAGCAGTGCTTCCAGTGGGCAGCCCAAGACTCTTTGGTCTTGCCAACAAAGACCATGTAGATCAGCTGAATGGACTGATCAGATATGCATATGAACAGAGAATAATAAGCATTTGAATTCTGATTCCGATTTTAGTGTTTTTTGGTGTTTTTATTTAAATAGAAAATGACTACACACCATGACCCCACGTTATTTGAGTGACTATGACTTTTACACCAACATGTGCCAGTGTTGCATTGAAACAGATCGGTCCTCTTGAATCTTAGGAGATTAGGGTCATATTGCGGGGTCTGTTTTTTATTTAAAAAGTCCATTTTTAGACTTTAGGTAACTTTTTCATTTGTTGCCTGAAATTGTGTTTCCCAGACGTGAGTGGCTTTGAATGCATATTGAAGTGGCCAGTAGCTGCCAGGAAATGCAGTAGTGTGAGGTGCATTTTAATGACGAAGGGCACATGCAAATTCAACTGCTTCTCTCCATGTACCTTACCGTGTAACAAAGGCAGTCAAAAAGCGTGATCAGATTTTCATTAATGATCTGTATAAGGCTACATGAACACAGATTGAGACACTTGTGGCTGCCTTAGAGAAAAGGCGGTCTATTCACTGCAGAACTCCACTGGAAGGCAACTGAATGCATTGTAGTACATAAATCAAGTCCTGGGACCTTGCTTGAAGCTCCTCCTCCGGTCTTGTTTGGATGTGCCAATGTTCTGGTTAGACAGCATGTCTTCGTGTAACAGTGGTTTTCTTGCAAGATGAGAATGTGAGTTACGTTGTTAATGCTGTCCTTGGGTTGACTTTGTCAATATCTTTCATACTTTTCTCTCACCCACTCCCCCCACTGTCAGCCTAGAATTAGCTGAATGGACATCAGTGAGAACATGCTGTGCTTACTGTCAGCCTTTCCCACTTTGAGGGAGATTTAAAGAACTTCAGGCACAGTGAACTGTGGAGCAGACTTATTGTGCCAATTACATACATTTCTGTTTCCATGAACTGGTAGTTTCTGCCAAAGGAATATCAGAAGGGGGTTAAACTATTTTTTTGCACAAAAAATGCATTAATGAAAACAAACTTGAGTTGTGATTAAATTCTAGCCACTGGAAATACAAATACAGTATCTTACATTGTTGTTGGAGTTACCATGAGTAGCCTTGGAGCTTTGGACTGCATTTGGATTACAGAAGAAAACATTTCGCCCTGCGTGTCTACTTCTAGTCTAGTCATTTAATTTTCAATTGCTGCAGTACTTGCCAAATTTGTCATGTTGCTGCTGTCGTATGCTAATGAATTCTTTCCTTGCCACTTCTCTTCGCCACCTCGTATACGTGTTGTGATATGATTAATCTTTGTTATGACCGTTAAAAAGAGAGAGTGCAAAGTTTTAATTTGTATTTGACAGCTAGAAAGAGGAGAAAAAAAATCACTGGCATTTTATTAACAGTTTCCTAGTTTGGCAGCTGAGAGAATTCAGGGCAGTTTTAGTTGAAAATAAATAATTATATGTTGTGACATTAAGCATTGGTAGAGAATGCATTAATCATACTATATTAATTATGCTGCAGTATTTAGAGACCTCCATGAAGTACAGATTGTCCAATACATGTTGTGTGGCATTGATTAACATTCCCCAATGTGTTATTGTCCTAGAACGGTTAAAGATTTTTGTTTTTACAGAGATTAGAGGTTTAGTGCTAATTGGGTTCTGCTTTCTCTGCTTGTATGGAGTTATTTCTTATTTTTAAAGGAACTCGACATTAAAGGTTAAGTCTTGGATACTAAAATATACTAAACCATCAAAAGAAATGTAGCTGTTGATTTCTGCCTTGTATGATTTCTTGTAAAATTAGAACATTTTGATTCTGAGTTGTGATTTTGTGCTATCAATATTTTGGAGTATGAGCACTGTCATCTCAGGTGGACTTTCTGGGCTGTTTTGTGCAGAATTGCGGTTTTGTCTAGACTACCTTGAAGGATGTCAACAAATGTTCTGCATCCATGAATGATGATACACTAATTGTTTTCAACAGACCTGTCAATGTGGAACTCCAGGTGTGATGGTCTGCACAGGAGTATCTAGTTGGTACAGAGCTCTTAAGAACTTCCCTCGTGCTGATTAGAAGCCTGACCACAGTTTGGTCAGTGATCATATAGCATATTGGCTTGATCACTATAAGCAGGATAGTGAACAAGTCCTGGGGCCTCACTTGCTGCCCTTGTGCGGATTCATCATGATCCGAAAACGTTCGAGAAGGATGCCTATCCTCCTGCTGCACATGTACCAAAAGCTTTCTTGTGAGATGACAATGTTTGTTGTATCATCTTACCTACCAGATGTCAGACCCATTGAGCATTTGTAGGGTAAACTGAGTGATTAAGTGTGGCCTGAGAGACAACTGATGAGACATACCTGACCAGGCTGTGCTAGAGGACTGGGACAGAATATCACAGCATCTTTTTGTCAGGTTGCGGCATATGTCAGCCACACTCTGCATACCTTGTGAATTTTTCAGTAAACCCACCTGTTGGTCAACCACAATGGTTACTAATATTAATTGGCATAAGTAATTTATCTACCATTTTTGTTCAATATGTACTGGGGTACCACCGGGATCTGTATTTAGACCAGTGCCTTTACTAATATGTATTAGTCATCTAGACTCTGGTGCAGTTGGTAAACTAACGAATTTCCCTAGTGATTCTTAAATAAGATCGGGGTGTAGGAGAATGTGTATAGATCGTCACTTTTCTGTGCAGTAAATGATTTGTGGTAAGCTGAATAGATTAGTAAATGACTGTTGCAAATTATGTGGGTTTGTCGGAAAACCACATTTCTAATTTGTGAAAAAAGGGCATAGACGTTCAGAAGAAAAGGTCATTCAGCTAATCTGTCTTGTTTCTTTGCTAATAACTAATTTGAGAGATCTCCTAAAGATGTTTCTTAAAAGAAGCCAGGGTATTGGCTTTTACAACATTGCTAAATTGCACCCGCTTCAACATTTACTCTCCAAACTGATATTTTTGTGGAATGAAAGGTACAAAGAGGCAAAATGTTTAAAATATATGCAGTATTTTAGAGAGAAAATTGTTTTGCCTGAGGATTTTAAATAACCCTTTCCAGGTTTTAAGAGTTTCAGGTTTTTTGGGGGCATTTTACTGACAACAGCAGTTTCTTATTCCAAAAGACTGGCTTCTGCAGATGGTAAAGATTTTTTTCCATACTTAAGCTCTTTCCTTCAGTTGATGACTGATTCCTGCCAGGTACCAAGCTGTAGATGCTTTTGAGAAGATTTTTCCCCAGTTTACCCAAGTGGGCTGATAAAATGCAAATCTGTTGTTTATAACAGATTTGCTTGTCATGGCCTTCGGGGTCTTAATGTAGGCTGTTGGTGCAACTTTATGAGTACTTCAGACTCCTCTACTCCTGAATTTAGCTGTGTGTTTCAAGTATAGTTAATCTTACATTTTTGTGATTATGTATTTATAAATAATTAATTTGCTTACACTTATTTAGCCCTTTTCTGGACACTCCACTCAAAGAGCTTTACAGGTAATAGGGACTCCCCTCCACCACCACCAATGTGCAGCATCCAGCTGGATGATGCGGTGGCAGCCATAGTGCGCCAGAACGCTCACCACACATCAGCTATTAGTGAGGAGGAGAACATAGTAATGAAGCCAATACATAGATGGGGATTATTAGGAGGCCATAACTGGTAAAAGGCCAATGTGAAATTTGGCCAGGACACTAGGATTACACTCCTGCTCTTTTCGAGAAACGCCCTTGGATTTTTAATGACCACAGAGAGATAAGACCTTGGTTTTACGTCTCATCTGAAGGACAGCGCCTTTTTACAGTATAGTGTCACTGTACTGGGGCATTAGGACCCACACGGACCACAGGGTGAACGCTCCCTGCTGGCCCCACTAACACCTCTTCCAGCAACAACCTTAGTTTTTCCCAGGAGGTCTCCCATCCAGAAACTGACCAGGCTCACACCTGCTTAGCTTCAGTGGGTTGCCAGTTGTGATTTGCAGGGTGATATGACTGCTGGCTCAATATTTATATTTGTTTAAATTTATATGCTTATATACATACAGCATGAAAACTGAATATTTATATGCTTTATTTTTAGAAAAGGTTTGTGGATTTTGGGAACTGATCAATATTGAACTGATCTTATTTTGATGAATTGAACAAGCCTGAAAGATAATCTCAGGTGTTTTTGACTTTACATAAATATTGAATCACTTCATTAATAAGACAGTTGATATGGTGCAGGTGATGAGGTGAGTTACCTAGTTGAACTGTTAGAACTGGAGAGAATTAAATTTCTAACCTGAGAAGATGTTATAGCCGAAGTCTATCAGTGATAAACCGCAGTCTGGGAACCAAGAAGTTGTTTCTTTTTATAAAAAGTATGTATCTGTGCAATTTAGAAATTTGCTTGGTCTTTGTTTCCTTTAATTAAAATTGCAAGTTACTGAAATGAATTTATTCATCCATTATTCATTACTCATATTCATTAGTTTGTTTTGTCAAACTCTAATCACAAATGGCTACTGACAGAGCTAACGGATTGTTTGGCATTGCTGTCACGCACTAGTTTAAAAGTAAGAATATTTGTCTTGAGGTTAGTGTTGGACAAAAGCAGCTCCTGAGTCCAACACATCAGTGTACAGGCTTGATGTCATGCCTTACAGCTCTAGAAGAATATGCATTATGAAGAATTCAAGTACCCTAGCACAATTTGACAACAGATCTATTTGTAACTTTGTTTCAATTCCAAGTGTACAGGCACCCAACAGGCTTTTTTTTAGGTGTAAAGTAAGTACGTGCCCTCTTAAGTTCTTTATGGAGAAACCTCTTTGGGTAATTGACTGAAGAGTGATTTGATTCATTTGGCTGTCAGAAAACAGGAAGGGGGTCCTGCTAGGGGGCTGACACCTAGATACCACTATTTCTGAGCAACTCTCCTTGAAAAACTGGAAGGATTTTATTTTATTTGCATCAACTGTTTAACCCCTACATCTCTGCCAGTGACAACGCACATTTATTGGATCTTGACTGATTTTTTTTCCCTCCGCTGACAGTAGACAATACTGGATTTGAGAGGGGGTGGGGCATAATGTAAAGAAGCCTTATTAAGTCGTTGTAATCAAGCACCTTCTTTCCGTTTCCTAACCTTCTCACGGTTACCCTCTGACTGGGCAACAGCTTTGATGTATCACTGGTTTGCAAACCTCCTTTACAGCTCATTTGTGAATCTAAGACCAAGCACAAGACACAAGGTGTGAAAATTTAAATCATTGTAGATAAATTAAAAGGTAACTTACCTGCGCCAATGCATTGAACTTACTAGACCCTATATGTAATGAATAATGTACGATTCCAAAAGAGATTTATTTTTATTCTGTTTTTCAAAAAATGTAGGCACCATGTAATATCTCTTGATATTTTCAATAAATGGCTGTTCCTGTTGGAGTAAGAACCTGGGACATGTGCAGTATGAAAATGTCCCTCTTTGGTGTCAGACGTCAGTGTTACTCAGGTTGACACTTTGGAAAAACCCTCAGGTTGGACTGTATATGAGTAGGACATTCTAATTGAACACTGACGCGGTAGTGAGTAGTGAAATCCGTAAACGTCAGCACCCGTTTTTCTTCTGCTTTTTTGGAAATTGGTATGATTCATATAATACTAGCTGTGGCATACACCAAGTGGTCAAGGAAAATACTTTCCTGCATGTCCTTAACCCTTAGAACTTGCTTCAAGAGTTTATAAGGCTGAAATATATTGAGAAAGAGAACTTTTCCTCTGACTTTTAATAGAAGGGGAAAAAAACTAATTTACATTGTTGCATGGTTTATAGCATAAAGAGAGGACAGTATATCTGTCTTTAGAGTCCTTACAATAAGATATCTTATATGTACTGTTGTAAGTTTTAATTTTGCTGATGTTTTTGTTGTAATATTCGCTCAGTCTCTTAAACATTGAATATTACAAACTGAAAGTATACAGGACATCTGTGCCCCAGGCGTAAATCTTTTATCTTAATGGAAACATATGTGCGCTGTCTTGTCGTAAGTATTGCGAACAACTGAACTCAAGAGAGGCATTATGCTTCAGCGCTGCACAGAAACCTATTAAGAAATTATCTGGTGGTGGATATTATGTACACCTACTGAATATAAATCGGACATAAAGTAGATAAATTCTTTTGAAACATTCTGTGGGGTGGGTCTGATCATCTATCAGTGCTTGAATTTTTGGGTGTGTGTGTGTGGGGGGGGGGGGTACTGAACAACCCTCAATATAAATAGTTAATTTGACAGATTAATGGTACCTTGAAAGTTTTTCCGAGATGATTAGAGAGCGATTGATCTGGATTGATCTGCTCTGCATGTAGATGGGCTAATCTGTTTATCCACTTTGTTTAGTGGCAGTGAGCAAATCCCAGGGTTTAGGTGTGATAACGAATCGTGGGTCTTTTCTAATCACTTAAAAATTGTCTGATACTTGGCAAGACCAGTGATATTGAAATTCACCTTTCTTCCAGTGAAAGACAATTTCCATCGTGTGGAAAAACATTTCTGTATATACAGTTTCTTTAAATAAGATGGTTTTATTTTTTTGGTTTTAATTGTTTTAACTTTAACTGAGTTAAAGTTAAAATACATGGCTTCCAAAGCTTAATGTTTCCTCCTGATTATTTAGTCCAAACAACCTGTGGAAAATGGGAAGCAGACCTTATAACTAGAACTATGATTTTCCTATACATCATTTTTGCAGTTGATTGTTAAAGGATTTAATCCAAGTGAAATTATTGTGTTTAAATTACTTGCCTCATAGTTCTGTCTTTAAGTTACTAGCCATGGCATTGGTGCTCTAAATTCGGAAAATCTGAGGTGGTTCTTTGTGGTAAAGGACACTTTCTGAATGTGCTGTTTCAACGTTATACAGTATGTGTCCTGAAGAAAGAGTGCAGGGCTGGGTAACATTGTAGGCCACAGTTCCAAGAGAGGAATAATTAATCCCAGCCTTGTTGTTAATTTTTAATCTCTTCACAGCACCTCACCAGGATAAGTGGATTTGAAATTGGCAAGACAGATGGATCAATTCTTCTATTAATTCTAAGCTGATTTTAACTTAAGTTCTGCTGCTCTTAGTTCACTATTTTCTCATCTGTGTGAATGACAGGATCGATGTCCAGAACATTCCTGTGGTTCCTCTTTTTAATTTTGGCCATCTGTCTGAAGCTCCCCTGGAGTAAACTAGCACACATGGCCACAGAGAGGGCAGCCACATACCTTCTAATGCAAAACTCGTACCTTTGCTGTTCCTTTTTGATTCCACTGATAACATTTTTCCTTGCATTCAAATTTGTTGTCAATTCTCCTCCCAACAATCAAGAGGGTCCTTGATGTCAGTGCTGTGATCAAGAGCTAATGAAAAAATCTTAAGCACCATATGTTCTATTTCAAGGAAGAGAAGTCAAGTCTATTACTTCTACATAGGGAGTAATAGTTCTTAAATGTCTATGCTCTCAAATCTTCTTTTAGTATTTTTGGCACTGCATGTCGGTAGCCTTGACTATTCATTCTTTTTAAAAATCGGATTTTGCTTTCCATTCTTAAATGCCAGAAAAGTGTACTTTTGTATTTTGTATTTTTCTCTGCTTTCTTTGCTCATTCCTCAGTTACGTTGCAGCCATGATTCAGAAACTTAAATGTCAATTTATAGTGTTTGGTTAGAAAGCTGCCCTACAAATCTGAGACTTTTATAATTTTCTAAAAAAGGTAAGGTAAAACATATTATTGGATGTTTGCATACAACACACAAAATATTATTGTGAGACAGGCTCACTGTTCCTCCCACTGTGACAGATCACATACTGGTCTGCCAGCTCTATTGAGTTTGCTCCCCCTCCACCAGTAGGATTGGAAGATCTTCTGATTCTGGCAGGTGTGGGAATTCTCCAACCATTCTTTTTGCATTTTGGTCATATGTAGGGCTGTATAACATCACTTAAATCATTTTTGATTGAAGAATTTAAGAAAGATTGATGTAATGTGTTTTTATCTTTTGCTGTTTTGCATAATGAGGTATTTGAGTAGCTTTTACAGCTCAAAATGGCTGTTTCAGGCTGGGTGTGGCTCTATGGCCATAGTTTTCCCACCTGTGCGCCAGTGCATTGTAATGAGAGATTAGATTTCTTGCATGCAATATCCATTGCTCTAAAGGGGCTTCAGCAATGAACTACAAAGAGGTAGTTAGTCCCTTTTAAAATGCCAACCATTTCAACATAAGCTTGCTGTATACGCCATAGAAATGAAAGCAGGGAAAATTTTAACCTGCATTATCATTGACTATAGTGCTTTCCCAAATAGAAGGTAGAAATGATGGGATATGATTTGTGCTTTTTTGCCTTTTGCATCGGTCTCTGGCTCTTGCTAGCACTGGCATCACCAATGCTGAATGTAAGAAGAAGAGGGAAAGTAGCTATGGCAGAATGCATATATGTTGTGAACATGGACAGATGAGGCTACATCTTTGTTTCTATAAGTAAAGACAAATGACAAAGCTGCACTATGGATCCTGATTTTGCATCACCTGGCATCTTATTTGAGGTGCCTCAGCCTCTTGAGCTCCCACACCTTCAGAATTTTAAACAGTACAGCTGCTGAACGGGCACACCTGCAGATTCACATAGCTCAGAATGGATTTCACAGGCAAGTGCAGGAATTATTATAGAGTCTGTGTGGTGATTAAAAATGCATCTTGAGCATCAAAATAATCTGAATCTTGTACAGTTTATTCCATGCTGAAAAAGAAAAGACACAATGTTGGGGCTTGAAGAAGTGTTTTTTCTTTTCCTTTCATCAAAATAATCTTGCCCAGGAAAGTTTTAAAAATATCTGACCATTATATGGAGCACCAAGGACTTGGTCTTAAAATTGGTGTGAAAATATTTTTGAGGGCTAAAAATTTTGGTTTTATGGACCATCCTAGAAATTATCCTGGTACACTTCTTCTTTCTTGTAAAGAATTGCTGTGGATCCTTAAGTACTTGGTTCTCCTGTCAATTTTTTATTAAGATTACTTGGGCCTCTGTTAAAAGCCCAAAACATTTGATAGAGGCAGAGTGAAACATGGCTTTTTTTTTAATCAATCGAGATATTTCAGTGACTGTGTGCTTTAAACGGTGACCAGAAGAGATGTCATGGAATTGCTCTTTGATGTTGTACACCCTTCACACATGAGCAAATGGGGATAAATTACTACCTTCAGAAGCAAAGAAGAAAGTGATTACACTGCCATACACGTCAACCACTTGACATTCCTTTATTGATTGTAATTATTTGTTCTCCACAGCCCAGAATGGCCTAGTGATTCACACGACCATTGACGCTGATTACTGATGGTTGGGCAACAGTTATTTAAATGAGAATAAAACCTCCCATCAGTACTGTCTCCATATAAGCTAAATTATTCAAGCCAGCTGTTTATTTTTATCTGCTCTCCAATGGTGTGATTGCACGGCAGCCACTTGAACAGTGTGCCGGGCCTTTCATTATCACCTATTCATAACACCTCTGTTGGAGGCTTTTCTGTTTTTTGTCTACTGTGATAGGAATGTGTTTTGAAAAATTGAGAAAATAGGCACTAAAGCAGTTTGCTTTTGAAGCTAATATTTAACGCAACTGAACTATGGGATGAGAAAAAATTAATGTGGCATCCGTCACAGAGGCTATGTAAATAAACTGTCAGTTGATAATGTGAATACAGGGTCATAAACCACCATAACATAGAGGGCCATGATGTATTAGTGCCTGTGCTTTAGAAACATACTGATCGATTTTTTGCACTTCTGTTATTGGAAACTGCACACTTTAGAGTTTGTTTTGATTACTAAATATTCAGCCACGTCTTTTTTTAAGAAGAAAAAGTCTCTTAGAGTGTTGTCCAAATCAGCAACAAATAGTTACATCTCAAGTGCCTGTATAAAAAGGTTGTAACCAAGATCCATCTGGTGTATATGTTCCATTTTGGGTTTTTTAATTTCAAATGGCAATAATCCCAAATTTGCTACAAAATAACAAACTTGAACTTGTTTGTGATTTAATAAAAAAAAATATGTATCTAGGCAAACATGTCTCCTTGTCCCCTAATACGCATTTAATAAGCATTGTGCAAAGCTAGGCTCATGGAAGATGTGTCATGTACCTGTAGGTCTTTAGGGACTATCATTTCTGTGGGACTACCTTGAAAGTGTGAAGGTGTTACAGTTTGATTTCTGCTCTCCATCAAGTTAAAGGTCTTGTTTGAAGGAAGAAATCATATCAGAATAGGAAACATGTTTTACATGCATATTTAATTAAGTGCGGTTATCTGGCATCGAAATGTCTTTTGAGTTTTTAAAAAGATATACATCTGCTCTCCATTTATAACAGTAAATAATAGGCACTGACTTTTCCATGACATATTCTTATCTTTTATTAATTGAATTTGGGGGCAAGGTGTTTTAAAACTGTTAGGATTTAGAGTATGATATACTAGGACACTCATAACTTAGGAACAAGTAATAGGTTTATTCCGTGCTGAAAAAAGAGGAAAGAAAACGCAACGTTTCGGCCGTGGAGCCTTCTTCAGGTGTGAGCAGAAGCAGAAGAAGGCTCTACAGCCAAAACATTGTTTTCTTTCTTCTTTTTTCAGCATGGAATAGACCTATTACTTGTTACTTTGCAGCCTACGCATGCTGATGCAGCTACCCACCTTAACCACTCATAACTTAGACCTACATGCTACAAAGTTAATAAAATATTGGTGATTTTCAATGTGATAGCTTCTCAAAAACTGTATGCCTTTAACACTTGTACAGTATTAAGATAGAGTGAAAAAATCTTAAGGTTAGCTGGATGTATTAAAAGCTGAAATTCTGAAATCTAGGCCTTAAGGATGCATAGGGCCTTTTGTTATGAATTCTAATCGTACCAAAAAAAAATGAGTTGCAGGAGTTGAGATTGCAGGGCTTTTTTGTTTAAAAAAGTGCTTTTGGCAGCTGTTGAGTTAGTTTTTAATTGCGTTTGAGAGAACAATCAATCATAAATCAGGGTACCAGTGGAAACTACATAGAATTGCAATTAATACTGAGAACAGGAGGAAGGTTTCTGTACAAAGAAATGTGAGCGCCTGGGACAAGCTACGAGGCTACAAAGAAAGTTCTTCCAAGAAATGTTGGGATGAACTTAACTACTGCTTACCACACAAGAGAGATTGGTCGAATGGTCTTCTTTTATTTAAAAGGAATCTTTACTAAAAATTAAACTAAGTGTATAAAGACCGTTTGTCAATTTTGTTGCTTAATTATTCCTCTGCACTTATATCGGTTTGAGCTGCTTTTAGCAGCACTATGTCTCCTGTGATCAAAGTGTACGTGATTGTAGAGAATGCAGTGTTACAGCCTGTTAGCATGCATAGGCTTCGGCGCTGTACAGAACAGATGACATCTATAGCAGTGCACTGTACTTGAAGCATATCAAACATATTTCCACCCCATTAGTAGTGCTGTAAGTTCAGCTGGCATTTTTTTTTTGAAAAAATACCTTTTTTTATTCTCCACCATGGCAGGAATGGCACTGAGCTGTTCTGTTAAGTAGCTCTCATGCAGAGCTGTTCACACAGTCTGTTCATATTTCTGTGTCCTCTGCCACCACTTCAATTCCTCAGATTGGTGGGAGGATTTATTACATTGTTTAAGTGTTCATCTTGCGGACAAACTGAGTTTGAGAGGTTCTGCGGGTGAAAAGTTTAGACTTCTTTAAAGTTAGTCTCCCTTACTCTTGTGGGTATACAGTTTCTTTCCTTTTCATTTGTGGGTCTGCTTCTCTGCCTCTTATTTACAGGGAGGTTTTCAAGTTAGTTGGCCAATCCAAAAATGTGTAATTTGAGAACACATTTCCATTAACAGTGATGTTCCACCATTAATGTCCACGATGATTGGTAGACAGCTGTGTAAGGTCTTCTGGTGTCATTGTTAGCATCTGTGGAAATGTGTTCCAGATGGTCCTGTTTGTATTTATAGCAAATTTTGTTGTACCACGATATAGTTTAGATGACATACTATAGTTATACAAAAATACTGTTTAATTTGGAAGTAACATAGCCATCATACTCAACAGACCAATTGTATAGTATTATATAGTAATCTAGCTTGGTTCGTTGATTATTTTATTAATTATTTTAATTTAATAATAATTTTATACATTATTTTATTTCCAACTTGTTAAAATCGAGGAGAATATTCAGTGACAGCGACAAGTACGGACATGTCACCATTGCTTTTTGCTCAAAGCATTAATGGTTTTAGTACTAAATCCTAACCACTGAATGATGGTCCATAGTGCAGGGACTCCTGCAGGGGTTTCAAAGAGTATCAGCTTTTTTATTTGCTTTTTGCTGTAGAGCTTCAGTCTTGGACTGCTAAAACCACATTATTAGACAGTCTAAACAAAGCTAATTTATTATTGCTGATAAAGCACTCTTTGGGGCAACAGTAATGAGAGTTCAGGCTGCCAGTGTGGAGGAAAAAAAAACGTAGGCAGCATTAACTCGGATTAATTACCTCAGTTGTTGGTATTCTTGGACTGCCGAGCGCAGAAATTACAACCCCTCACTTCACACAAGCGACCCATGTATAAATGTAGTTTTAAGCTAAATTTTGCTGTAAAAGTTTTTTTATTTAAGTCAACTGTTTAATTTGGGGAGTTTTCTTTTATTCTAATTGTCTTCTTAACAAGCAAGGAAGAAAATTGTGCAGATCTTCAGGATAGAGTAGCCCTTCCTCACTTTCTACTGTTTTCTCCTTTCCTTGGAGAGGTGGGGAGTTATGAAAGACATCATTTTGAAACTGTTGTTGAAGAGTAGGAAAAACATGGGCACACTGGCTGAATAATGTTCGGAATTTGTCACTTATCAACACTTACAATCTTGGTAGCAAAATGTCTTTTACCTACTAAATACATTGTCTATATTAATAGGGTGTAACACTTCACATTTTTCATGTTGCCAAAAAACAGTTAACGATGGTTCTCTCTGACCTAAACACAAATTAAAGCAGAGGAACTAAATGTTTATTGCAGAATAATTGCCTAAATTCTCTTATGTAAGAAATAGTACTGCACGCATGTTACAATGTATTGCAGTCAATTACAAAGAAAGCTTATAAAATGCTAAATAAAAACACATGGGTAGAAGTCACCTTGTTCCGCAGTTTGCACAAATGTGGTTTTCTACTAATGGGAGGCTTGATGTAAACAGGATTCTTTATGTAGTGCTATGAATGCTCTTGGCACTGTAGTACACCATTAGACTTTGAAAGTAAAAGCTGTTATATACTTGTGTGTGTCCATAGTGAATGAATTATGATTCATGAGTAAACATGCTATTATAAGCAGCATGTCCTTGGTACTGGAGGAAAGAATTAGTGGCAAGATTGTGTCTTAATAAAACAGATGTATATAACATTTAGACTAGCTTCATATTTGCAATCACTTGAACTCTTGTTACTTACTGTAGGTCTTGTAACGTATGCTTTCTTTCCTCAAGTTGGATCCTAGTATATAAAGACTGAATAGCCTTTTCTCTTGTTTAATACAAACTGCTCTGTGGACTAATGCATGTATCCATCATTTTCTAGCTGCTTTATCCAATTCGAGGTTGTGGGGAAGCTGCAGTCTATCCTGGCAATAAGCGGGCGCGAAAGCACACACTCACACCAAGGCCAGTTTCCCAGAAACTACCCGTAAAACTTGGTAGGGAGAAACTGGAGCACCCAGAGGAAACCCACATGAACACAGTAAGAACAAACAGACTGTGTAAATAGCCAAATAATTAACCAGGACTCCAGTACTGCCAGGCAACAATACTAACCTGTACAGTACCAGTACACTGCGCCATCATGCCACCCTGTACTAATTTATATAAAACATGCAGTAAATGGAGATTCACCGGACACCAATAATTGAGTAAAGCAATTATCCTACTGAATACACACCTATGTTCTTACTTCATCCTGTTAGGCATTTCGTGTTGTGGATCTTTTTAATGTGGGTTCTGTGATGAAAGACTAATTTATAAAGATATATTTTAAGAGTATTTAGACCTTTAGGTTGTATGGAAATGCAGTCTGGTGTCCCAGACGTTGATGCTGTTCAGCTTGTAGCCAGTGAGGCAGAAGAAGATACAAGGACTGTGGCCCAGCTGGGACCCAGCTCAAGGGAGACTGCAGAAGCTTTCTTTGCAGTCTATGCAGAATTGCCCTGCCACCACTGAGCCTTAAATCAAAGCGCTGGAATTATTCATTCCATTTGCTGCAACCTAAAGAGACCTTTTCAAGAGCTGTGACAGAATCCTGAAAAATAAACCAATTTGAAATATTAATACGCAATTCAGAATTCACAGTAATGAATGGTATAGAATGACTTGTTGACCAATGTTTGCTCTCTCTCTCTCTCTCTCTCTCTCTCTCTCTCTCTCTCTCTCTCTCTGAAGAAGACAAGTATATTCATCTTTTTCTTGGTTTTTAGGATGTTCTAGTGCTGCATCAGGCTAGAAGAAAGCATAGTTGAGGTTCCTTTTTGTTTTTTTAAATTGGTTATCTTTGAATATTTTAAATTGAGTTTACTAGGAGTGAACAGGTAAGTGAGATTATTCTATTAAATTATAAGAGATCAGTCTACAGGATTTCTTTTACCAGGTTCAAATACCTAGCCAAACTTCGCTATTATGTGTGTGCTATGACAGCTAGTACCGAGTTCGTGATAATGGTAAATGCATCTGTTTCTGTGCTCCACCCAAATGTAAGCACTGTCTCTCTGTGTTGCCTTGGAGAAAAGACTAGGTTACATGAATTGTTATTTTATTGATGATAATGAAAGATGAGTTTTGTTTTTTTACAGTCATCATGCCCGTAGTTTACACTATTTTTCACTCAGGCCAAACGATAGATATTTTAATGTAAAACAAATAGAATGCATTGTGTAGGATGCAGCTAGTGAGTAATCATGGCCTTTCACATCTGCCCGGAGGCCAGTCAATTGAGCTGAAAAGTTGTGAGCTGATTTTAAGATGTTGCTGACTTGTAGGTTTCAGCAATAGCATGTTCTCTCTCATCCATCTTGCCTGATTGCTTACTGTCCTAAGATGATTTCAAGTTCCCCCCCTTCTTCTGAATCTTCCCCTATTCTTGCCCTCAGTGTGTGAATTATTTTTGTTTTCAAGATGTTTTACAACAGATGCAGATTCAGTCAAAACTGTTGTATGAACATCTATTTACTTGCTTAGAATGTTGGTATTTTTTAATCCCATGACAGAGATTTAACAGTTATTTAAACATGTAATTCACTCTTAGAGGGAATTTGGCCCTTTGCTTGTAATCCACATTGGGCTTAAAATCATTTGTCAGTTTATCAAAAATGAATTTATGTACCTCATATCAGTGTTTCTCTTGAACTGCTTTGTAATTGACATCTGTTGACTTAGGGTTTTTTTTAATTTTCAGATGTTAAACTGAGAGCACCTTAACATCAAGTAAAATGTAAATTCATTGATGTCTTGCCTATTACAGCTAGAAATGTAAAATAAAACAGCTCAGCTTTGTAAAAAACTACTTGTTAATTTGCGCTTCTGCTGGAGTGGGTACTATTACTTTTGGTATTTGCACACAACAGCTGAATGCTATACTGCCCTCCAGTGGGATTGGCCTATACCAAATTTAAACAGAACTTTTTTCAGTGATTGTGAAGTGACTTTTGTAAGAATTTTAATGCAACATCAATAAAGAAATTTCTCTTATTTGTGTGTTTCAACTAATCTAAGGACATTAGCTTCTTAGGCAAGTTATTGTCTCAATCAGATGTTCGCAGCAGTGTTACTATAGGTTGTAACTGGAGCATAATCGGCTTAAGAAATCCTGTGTTGTCCTGATTTTAAAGGCTACTTAAATACAGCACCGACCTGTTATAGTTCAGACATTTCTTGATGTATTGGGCGCACAGTATTGCTTTGCAGTGACTCTCAAGGTCCACACAGTGTGGAGGAATGAAAACCAGTAAATGACTGTTGTCAAATTCATGGTGGGAGAGAGAAAAGGATTCTAGCCTTTTTTCTCTGTTGGGTAAAGCTAAAAAATGTCTTTTGTTTGTGACATTTTTCAGATTTTCTGGTCTGTTAGCAGCATTTAAACACATCTCTGGGTGGAAAGGAAAAAGACTGCAGTTTAATCTTGCAGAACAAGTAGCTTGATTCTAAGAAAGCTCCCTTTTTCCTGGCTAGGGCTGTTGGACATGGTAGCAGAGCTGTGAAAATGGCAAGATTTGTTATTTCCCTAGATGATCTGACAAAATCCTGATTATTACTGTAGCTAGTTACTTAAGAAGTCTTTAAGTAGCGGTTTCGTAGTGCTCTTCTCTGTCTCTTAGTCTCTTTTGTCAATGTTCATTAATGCAACAGAATGAAGTGATGATAACAGCAGTTCAGGTGGAGTCACTGGCAGTGGAGCCAAGTTCTTTTTAAGTGATGAATCGAGGTATTAGAGCATCCTGACGGATATAAGCGAGTGTCTTGCAAATTTACAGAAAAATATGCAAGTTATTTAGGACAAATTCAATTGATAGGGCTGGTTGGAGTGCAGTGGTTTGGAGTGGAGTAGCGTGTCAAGTCACTCCACTTGAGACCTCCTCATTATTGATCATGTGTTGTGATTTCACGTGCTGGGACCTACCCATCCTGCAGTTAAATCCTGATTTGACTGGCAAAATCAAAGCAGGGCAACATACTCGGTTTCGCTTATATAACAATGGCTTTCTTGCCTATGATGAAAATAGAACTTTTGCCCTGCTCACTGAATGTGAACATTGACTAGGTGTTGAGCTGAATCTGGTAGTGTGTGAAGCTTATATTTCTCCAGTGGTGGTCACAAATCTGCTGTTTTGCGATTTTCACAGTAGACCCTCTGATGATGACAAATGTTAGTGTAATGGTCATGTCATGCATGGTATAATGAATCTGTAGTGCCACTTACCACTGTATTCTAAAAAGGTGTGTTTACTGCTACTGTACCAGCCACCAGTCTGTTCTTGTGCCTCAGATAGATACTTTATTGATCCCCTGAGGGAAATTGCAGAAAGCTATGAAATTGATATGCACTTGTATCCTAAAAATAATATCTCCAAATGCAAAGATTAGGAAAAATAATTTCCAAATTCAATGTTTCTCTGTACCTGTGACCATTTTATAAAAACAATGCTAGAAATGAAGCCAAATGTTGTTTTTATTTTGATTGGATGCTTTCCTTGCTTTTGATAAGCTAAACAGCCCCCAAATTGTTGAGGCTCAAGCATTACATTGAGTTTCCTTGAACTGTTTTAAAGTTATTTCTAGAATGAAAGTGGACATTTTGTTAATATGACACAGCTCATGGCATTAAAACGCTTTGGTATTATGAAGTAGATCGGAGCTCTCACAGCCTGTGGTGGTATGTGCACTGTGAATAAGCAGACCAGACTCTTCTGAAATGCAGTCTTTCAGGGCTGCTGCCCTGCAGGTTTTAGAAGTACTTTTCGATTAACCCTTTGGAATTAACCCTTTGGAAAAAGCTTCATTTGAATTATTATGCAAAGATTAGTTTTATAATGTTACTAAGAACTGAAGTGGAACAGAATCCTGAGAATTTTTCTGATCTCAGAAATCTGAACTTTTCTGTTACCTTTGCTTCATTAACTCGCAGATGACATGTCTTAACTATTTGGAACATTCTAATTAACATTTTAACTAGGAGGCTAGTGTAGTCAGAAATCAGTTCATCCAGTTGAAGCCTATAAAATGTTTTTGTATGATAAAATCGGAGATATGGTCTCAGACTAGTAATTTGCACCCCAAAAAGTTTGTGGAATTCAAGCTTTTAGTTACCTTGCATCTATTTGACATGATGTTCAAGCTTCTCAGGACCTTTAAATTGTTTTGTATTTTTTGGAAACGTCTGAAAAAAGCTCAATTTCTTCATAAGTTGATTTATATTATCACTGTTTTAACACTTTGTTTTACTTTAAAATGATGGACAGCTGTCCTTCCTTGAAACATCTAATTTTGTAATCCTTTTCAAAGGTTTATACTCTAATTTATATATTTCAAAATATTAAGACTACAGAGAGGCATTAACATCATAACCGATTAGTATGGGAACTAGTAGAATTTGTTATTTTTAATTCCACTCAGTGTTTGGATATATTAAGAAAAATAATCTGCCACCAATAATGCTTTTATAACATATGGTAAAATATCTGCCAAATTTTAATTTTAATGTCAGGCCACTAACATTTCAGTTAAAGACTGTTTTCCTAGAAATAGCTACAGTCAAAAAATTTGATTGAATTTCAATGCACTCTAGAAAAAAGGGGGGAAAACTCTCATTATACTATTCAGGCATTAAAGGCATCCTGTGAAAACAGACATAAATGACTAGATCTGAACTGAATATCTAACATTCCAAATATTTTGCAGTATTCTGTTCGATTATGGCTTTTTGCTTTACTGTGGCTCAGTTGAAGCTGTCCATTTGTTATCCACCTCCATTTTCTCAAAAAGCTATTTGACTATTACAAACTGTCCCTGAAAAGCAGCCCTATGACTACCTGAAATTTCATAACATAAGCTGTCATGTGTTTCCAGGACAAAGCCTTTGAGTAAAAGTTTCTTCAAGTAAAAGAACAAATCACTGTATCTTTTAAGGTTTCCCAGTTGTCAAAAGAAATACGCAAGAACATGGGCTTCTTTTTCCCCATTGTTTTTTTTAATGAAAGTCTGATTGTTGGATGGCAGAAACTGACTACATTGTGGTGTTCCACCGTTCTGTGTAAGAGTACTAAAAGATTTAAAAAGTGCACTGTATTATCAGTCTCATTGGGATTAGTAAGGTACCCTTGAGACAGGTTAGTGCTGATTACTGGTGTCAAGCCAAGGGCTACAGGAGATGTGCTGTCCAATACAGCTCGCTGGTCATTGGCGCACCCTGCTCAAGAGTGTATACAAGAAGCTGAAATCAGCTGTGCGATTTCACTGTTAAGCGGAGCTTGTCCACGGGCATCTGTTAATTGCCCAACCAAGGGAACTTAATTCTTTAGTGTTTGACAGAAACTTGCAATTGAGATGACAGGTTTGTCGCCTTTTCCATCGTGGGAGAAAAGTTCCATGAACTTGAGTCTGCCTTCTTTCATTATCAGTCCTTCTGTTGACATCCTCCTTTTTATTTGCAATTTTCTGTTCTCCCTTATTATAAGCTTGAAGTAATTTCCATCTTGTGCTACAGCACTTAATCATTCTTGTCTTGTAAAGTTCATAGACATTTCTTTGTTTCAACAAGATACAGTTGCTGCACATTATCACCACATTATCACCCTTGTTCTTTTTCACCTTTTATCACTTTGTTTGGTAAAGATTTTCTTCTAACACTCCTTTTAAAGTTAGCCATCTCTTTTGGCACATTCTTTGAAAACATGACACACTGGAAAAGTACTGTTGCTCATTCTAATGTCTAAAATTCATCTTGGTTCAGCCATCCTATAGTGCTGCAACCTTTAACAGGCCACGCGCTGCATGGTACAGCCATCTGCATTCTACCATGACCAGGTATTATTGTGCCACCAATTTTCTTTTTCGATCCACTGTGATAAATGGGGCAGAACTCTTGAGGTTTCTCAGCAACCCAGTCATTCATCTTAATTCACCAGTGCATTACTCAAGAAGCTACATGCAAATTTGTCAAGATGAAGGGTTTTCCTCTCCTGCCACATGCAACTATGTGGTTCAATAATAGGCATTTCCTCTGGCATTGTCTTCTCAGAGTGACTGATAGGCCTCTGTTTGAAGAGTCTGGAAACTGCCTTACACATGCAGTGGCTCAGTGCTTTTTTTGCCCCGAGTTCCAAGATTGAAGGAAAAACAATTCATCTTCCCTCAGCTATCTAGTGGCTATGGCCTCTATTATCTCTGCTTGTAATTGCCTAGTTTCATACATGGCTGGATTGCCGTTTTCTTGTGCATCAGCAGTGGGATGTTAGACCAAATCAGAGTCCAAGCGATAACTGTACCTTAGGAACTATACTTTGGTCAATACTGCAAGTAATGATCATGATTAACTGCCAAGTATAAAATATAATAAGAGAACTTGTCTTATGTTATTTTTCCATCTACTTTGTGTTACCCAACATTTATCATTTAGCCTAAACTGAATCTGTCTTGTCTATATCTGTCTTTAGGCCTATATATAATTTATCTCAACTGAAAATATAATATTTTAAAGATTTTTGGAGGTCTCTGGAGATCAAAAATAATCTCTTATCTTTAACAGTGTAGTATGGAATCTGGACTAGTTCAAATTGACTAAGCTTGTTCCGTCATATAATCCTCCAGGATAATGTGTTGACAACTGAAATGCTATGTGGAAGATATAAATGTTAAGCCAAGTATTATTTCCACTTAACAGCAATGTGGGCTGCATCTCGGCTGTGTACTTGTAAAATCTTGGGCATTTTTGTGAAAGAAAATCCGCATGGTTTTTTGTGGTGTTTTCAAGGACAGCTTGACATTTTCAAGTGTCTCCAAGGCATCTCCTGATGTGCAGTCATGGCTGAACCTCCTACTCTCAAGACAATCTGTCCAACTGGTTCAGCTAGATGCTTTGATCCAAAGTAACTGACATTTATACCCATTTATACAGCTGGGCATTTTACCAACCAAACTTACTCAAGGGTACAACAACAGTGCACCACCCAGGATTTGAACCCACAACCTGTCTTTTATGAGTCCAGAGAGCTAGCCATCACTCCACACTGCTGCCTTTATTAAAATCTTAAGTCTCTTGCTCAGTACTTTTGAGAGCTTAAGGTTTTCTTTGAAGCATTTTGCCCTACCTGTTTTTTTGTTTTGCTTCTGGCGTCACTGTAGACTAATGCTTTCTGGAAACACAGCCACTTGAGATCAATTATCACTGCCTGAAGTGGCAATGATGTATGCGTCTGTATGCATTTATTACATACAAGCGTGTTATATGCAGTTTCGGGATCTCCCTTTTCAGTGACTGTCCTCAGCCTCATGTCTTCCTAGAAAGAATGATGCATCTTGCAGTTGACCGTTCTTATTTGCTGGCAATAAATCAAGAAACAGGCTTCTTCATTGACCACCAGATTGTCATACCTCAAAGCTTAAATCTTAAAGAAGGTTAAAGAGTTTATTCTTTCCTTGAATTAATATGTATCCTTGAGGTGAGCCCATTATATTAGGTCTGGTTAATATTCTGCACATCTCCTTATTACGCGTTTTATCATTGTCAGCATGGCAGTGATGGAAATAGCCCTGTTTTTATACACACTCTAACATTTATGAGCAGACACGTTAATCGTTAAATCATAGATTTGAAAGTGACGTATATGAGTGAAAAAGTTGCACAGCTTGTACAAGCGAGTGCTGATTGCGGGATGAGCTGTACTTTGTTCATCTGTGGGTTGAACTTGGACTGGCAGGGCAGAGCTACATTGAGGGTTCTCAGTTTCCCAAGCAGCAGCTGTCCTGTGGTTGGCCCTGTTCCATTAGGACTGAGGACTGTCAGGGAAACTGCAACCTGTCGCAGAAAAAGCTGCTGCTGAGCCGACAGGGCACCTTTCACTGAACTCTCTCTCCGGGTATGTACATCCTGTACAGTAGTATGGCTGGATTCATTAATCGCTGCAGGTTTCTCAATTTAAGTGTAAAATAGACAAACATTTTAAATTTTCAGTCCATAAAAATAATATGAAGTATGCCTTTTCTCTTTAGACTGCCCACGAGGGGCAGGATAAAGAAGTGACATCTTGTGTGCAAAATTAAATTTATTATTTGTTAAGTATGTTGTAATTTGTTTACTTCAGGAATTTTTAATTATCTTGTGGAACTAAAAATACTTTATCTGTCATATCTATAATATACCTCTTTTTATGGGCAATATGAGAATGTGTCCACTAGAATACATTGCACATAAATATAGACAAGTCAATTCTTGAAAAAAACATCCCGGTGTCACATGCTAAATGCCATATAATTTATTTCCCAAGCATGACTGGCCACAAGGAGCGAGCTTTATGATGGCCAGGGAAGCTATGTGGTGTTCTGGCCTCCGAGGACTTAATTCTATTCCATCATTCTCACCACTGCCCTGAGAAATACTGAAATGAAGGGCTTATTCCCCAGTTACACTGGCAGTCTTGATTTGCTTCATTGAACAACAGGCCTTGCCACCAGTGTTTGAAACCTCGAGTAAGGGCCAGGAATAATGACTGGCAAGACTTTTGCATAGAGTTTTTTTTTAACAGCCTAGAACTTCTCAAGAAAGTAGTTGTTTTTCTTTATAACTGTGACTGGCTCTGCTTCCTAATAGAATGCACTTGTTCAGCTTATTGAGTCACCTTATTAAAATAAACTGCCTTGATGTAGAGATACATTTGTAACAGAACACCTTCCAATCGCCAGAGCCGATGCAGGCACAGCACTGATCTCGTGGCTTGGTCCTATCTGATTCCTTTTGCATCGCAAAATTCTGACGCAGATGTACACACTGTACAAAGAACTGGAATTGTATAGCGTGCAAGCATTGGTTTTGGGGTTGTAATTGGTTTTATATCGTCTTTACTGTAAATGGGGAGGAAGCTAAATCTGGCTTTAACGAGTTCTTGATAGTAAAGATAAAATATACTATATAGCGTACACTATATATGGGCTATACAGTACCACCTATCTCAGCTCTTCAGGGATTCATGGGTTCCTGCAAACGAGAACGTTCTCAAAACAATATAAATCATCAGACCGGCTCAATTATTTTCCATTCTCTCCTGTTTCAGATAAGGCTGACGTGGCTTTTTCTTGGCCCCCTTCTCTAGCTCTTCAGAGTGACGTTGCTGTTTAACAGCTTCTAGACAAAGGGCATACAACTTGTTTTTCCATTCTGCCTAACTTCACATCTCGAACTGTTTCACACCTCAGTTTCCTTGTCTGAAAGGAGGGAGTGGGAAGTGCTCTTTGCACTCCAGTCCTTACGAGTTATAACCTAATATACGTGTAGCAATCTCCTGTTAAACTGCAGAAAAACAAAATTGACACTTTTGCTCAGTACAGGTAATAGATATGGCCTGGACTCGTTAAACCTCTAGAAAATATTGCGAATTTTGGAAAGTCATTGAATCTTTAGACAGCTGTACTTGTTTCTTTTACTTATTGTGTATTTAGGAATTCATCTGGTGTGCAGCGTCTGGAGAAGGACACTGTGCCTTCCTGTAGAGATGGCAGGGCACCTTCGTCTTTTTTTTTTTTTTAAACAAAGAGCACACTGAAATATAGTATTGTAGTAAATTCAGAGTGTAAGCAAGGGCACGTTAATAAGGCAAGTGATGCTTTTTGCTTTTTCTGCTGAATGCTCTGTTTTTGATAGCATTTGGGAATGCTGGTTAACTGTCTGAGGATTTGCCAGGCTGGAGCATTGCTGGACTTGACTGTCAGAGTAGTGATAGTTTCACTGGATTCATCTCTGTGTTTACAAACAAAATACATCTAGTAGATCTTGAAACTTGCCTCCAGTGCTGCTTCGGTTTAATTTGATCTGCATGAAAATGAGTTGCACAAATATTTCTATATTGCTGTGAATACTATCAAATTTACACTTGAATTTGTGAACAATCCTTCACAAACTGCTTGTGCTGTTTTTTTCACCGCAGTTTGATAGCTGGCTCTCCTTGTACATCATGCAGTGTAACACCATGACAATGTTCAGAAGGCACCACATCTATCTCATTGTACAGAGAGAGACAACTTTTCAGCTGCAGACACTTTGTAATACCAATGCTGTTCTATGGGGCAGCTTAGCTGTGCTTGTCCATGAAAGGCGAGAGGCATTATGTCCAGTGATACAAACAAAGGCAAACATTATGTCCATCATGTTTAAAGTTGTCTTAAAATTGAGTTCCGTACTCCTGCTGTGACATCAAATCTCCATAAATTTCTTTTTTATCTTTAATAACCTGCTTGTTATCTCCCTTCCCCATTATCTCTCAAGCTCACTGGTATCAAATCATTCAGTAAAAACCTGATGGCCCTCTTAAAGAGTCAAGGAGGGAGTCAGGGCTTACCTTGTATTGGAAGTAAAATTGGTAACTGGGTGGAATCCAAGGCACAAGCGGTGGTGTCCTGCTTTTCATCTTTCATTAGCTACACCCAATTTAAGGAATGACATGTTGGTACATTTTTCCATTTTGTGATTATTAAGAAATCAATAAATTAGCAGAACAGTCAGCTTGTAAAGTTTTGTCTTATAAGAAGTAGGCATAATATTACAAAGATTAAAGTTGGACAGAACTAAGGTGAATGTTCTACTTTGTTCTCTTTGATTCTTTCTTTAGACACCAGATTTCTGGACTTTGTTCATTGTAACTATCAACCTTTGCAGTCTGGTTGAACTTTGAAAACTTTCATGTGTAAACTTTTCTGTAGTGAATTTAATGAATTCAAGTACTTCAAGTAAATGCGTGATATCGGCACATTATGAAATTACCCAGTGTGAGTAGCCTTACTATGGATTTTTTGTTGATAGGATTTGTATTTGGGTGACACACATTAGCTCAAAGGTTTTGTACCCTTACCCAGAAAAAAATCTTTGAAACCACGAATATCTTCTATTTCATAATCTGTTTCTATACTGTACAATTTGTATTTCATGACAATTTTAAGAAGCCACATTTATAGTACAGGTGATAAGCACATTATCACAATTTTTGAACAGTAGAAGCATTGTGCTTAAGTTCTTTAGTTCAAATCACGTTTACAGAAATGTGCCCAAATTACTAAAGAGTAAAACAAATAGGGCTCATATTGCTGAGTTCTGCTTCTATTCTTTCCAAGGATTATAACCATTCCCCATACAATGTGTACTGAGACACTCCAGAAACACAACAGGTATTTTCATCCCTAAATACTACTTATATCATCATGACTAACCTGAATGAGTGTGATATTATGAGAGGTTAGATATTCCTGCAGAATATGCTCAAGCTCACATTTCCTATATGCACTCTTTGCTATGAAATATATTTAGGATTTGCTCACGTTTTCTTTCATCCACAGACTACACTGCCAGGAGGAAGTATCTGTAATTTGCCTAAACCTGATCAATTTCATTTAAGCCAAAGGGTTGCTTTTACTTCTTGATAGATGTCTGTAGGGTTGCAAAATTAAGATCTGTATCTTAAATTATTTAATTCACTAGAAATCCTAACTCCTCTTTGCTGGGATGAATGACTAGACGTGATGCAAGAAGATGGTAATGCACAATGTTTATTATACATAATAAACTAGGGAATAGCACTGCCGCAAATGCAGGGCGCCAGTACATTTGTCTGTGACTATTTTGCCAAGTAAAATGAAGTTTCTGCAGCCAATGTTTAGGTTCAGAGCATGAATATATGGACATTTGAGGTGGCAAGGGATTATTTTTGAGACTAAGCATTGATTTCTTTGCAGTAGTTAGCTTTCGGGTTTTCATACAGCCACCTTCAAATAGATAATGCAAAAATTATAAATAGAAAACTACTTGAATTCTACCAGGGCTGTATGTAATTGTCAGTACTTTCTGATCACAGCTTACAGCATATATTAAATACCTAATTATTTATGCAATCCAATAACTACAGCCTACAGCTTCCTATCATTGTCTACAAAGATATCAGTTGTCAGTCAACTGTCAGGCAGTATTTATCAATTTAGAGAACATGCAGAGGTTCTTTCCATTTTTTCATCCTCTAAATAGCATTCCAGTTTAATCTTGTTTGCCTTGCTGAATTACAATTTCTGACCTCTTAAAGCAGAATCCATTAACCATGTAGTTCTTAAAATTAATGGAATTTGACTTGGAATTTCTGGATTTTGTATTTCGTATTTCTTGAAGGAGGCTAGCTTAGCAAGGTCAGGTAAATTCAAATGAAGCACGTGTGTAAGTGTCCGACCAAATTGGAAAAGGTCTGTAGGCTGTACTTCCGAAGGCTCCCGATTAAAGCATGTGTACAATTTTTTTTCTTCTACCAGAACCCCTTCCCCAAGTAGGTAACAAGGGAGTGTGAAAAAATCATTCCCTGTCTGTTTTGGTTTCCATCTAACAGCAGGGGTTCTTATGTTCTGCTTTCTCTCTCTCTTTCTCTCTCTCTCTCTCGTTTTCTTTGTCCCTTTCCCTGTGCTTCTCTCCCTCTCCCTGTGGCTCCGGCTCGCTCTGCGCTGGCAGGGATGTGCATGTCAGGGGCTGTGCAAGTGCTCATCCCTGGATTTGTTGTGGTCCAGGAGTAACCAGGAGGCTGGCCCTGCTAGGGAGGGAGTAGAGGGGAAGAGAAAGAGGGAGGGCATCTCTGTAATTTTAATTTCACTTTTTTTTTGGCATTGTTATCACGGCATTCACTCCTCCATGGAAAGAACAAAAAGGGAGGGGGTGTGTGAGAGAGGGGAGGGTGGCAGAGGACGGGGTGGGGTGGGAGGGGGTGTTGTAGCATTGATTGGCTGTCTGAGGAAAGCCATTTAATTTGAGGATTGGACAAGAATCTGCGTCAATTTGCCGGCCGTCTCCAAGACACTGGCGATGCTGCCACCACAAGCTGCCTATCGTCATAGCTCCATCACCCAGCGGGGTGTGGGCTTCCTCTCCCCTTCCAGTTCACATTTCTGTTTTATTTATACAGAGAGAGAGTGAGACTGAGAGAGAGAGGTCTCTGTGTGTGTGTGTATATATATTTGTGTGGTGCTCATAGATTGCTTCTCAGTATTCTCCTCTCTGTGTTTTGGCTGCTGCTGCAAATTTCACCGCTCTGGCACTGACAATGATTTTTTGCAATCACTTAGGTGAATACAAGAAGGACGAACTCCTGGAAGCAGCGAGGTGAGTATGCACCATAACCCCCCTTGTCCCCCCCCCCCTCCCCCGAAAGAAAAAAAAGACAGGGGTAGGTAGTGTTGTGGTTGGAACTGCACGTGGGTTGATTTCAGTAAACTACTTCATTGGGAAGGGTTTTTTCTTATTTTATCAGCAAAGAAGTGTTATAGATGCGTGCTTTTATTGTGTATGTACATGTGCATGTAATAATTAACCTCGTGCAATACTGTTGCTTCTTGTGCTGAGTGGAGGTGCTGGCATTAATAAAAGCCTTTTCTCCCAGGCACTGGGGGACAAAATGAACAAGACAGGCAGCCCTCTTAAAATTTGTTATCTTAATTTGTTTTTTGCTGTAAATAATGCCGTGCCAGAACATCCTGGTGTTTTAATTGACCAGCTGGGTCCTTATTTGTTACACAATCCCTGGAGAGGTGATGTTACATGAAGATCACGCACAGAGTTTAGAGAGAACTTCACATCATTGCCCCTGTTGTCTTTAACCTGCAATATGTCAGCTTTTTATGTGTAGTGTCTGCTAAAGGGAGTTTCTCCATATTCTTAATAAACAGCTGTTAATGTAAATGTCTTCATTGTCACACAGACAGAAATTGAGTAATACTGTCTCTCTTGATTGAGGATTTGCTGAACGAGTTGCTTGATGTAGTATTTTTTTATTCATAGCAACAAATGTATCATTCACCAATATACCGTTTGATTATGTATTTACTTCTATGTGCACTGCATTAAGTACTTGCGTGAAGCCAAATGATGGATCTGTTTTCTATATATAAACTAGTTACTTTGGTAAGATTCAAAACTATAGAGGATTAAGGTTCACTTCCCATTAAATAAAATGTTTATGTGAAAACCAAGCACTATGAAGGCCTGTCAAACAAAAAATATAAAAAAGTGTATGTGATGTTTTGAAATATAACACTGTTAGGCTTATTCATATTATTGTATGGAGGAGCGTTTTGACTGAGCAGTGAACCCTGACAGACTACAGAAAGCCTGTAGTTCGGTTTTTCGGCAGGAATAGGATGTGCCGAGGATATTGTAGGCCGTTAAATACAAAGAAAAAGCTCTTTAAGTAAAGTATAAAATGTAATGTTTGTGTCATAGCTGACTAATTGTACATTGCATGTCCCTCTTCAAACCTTATGTTAAAGAATGTATGATGACACAAAGTATAAAATTCAAAAAAGCCAAATGAAAACAAATGAAATCAGAAACAGCTCACATTTATTACTTTATTTTGTAGTTTCTTGTCTTACGCATTTGTGTGGAAATTATAAATCTGTCTGCTTTAGACCAGTTAGGTGTAGTTCACAGAATGTGGTGAAAAATGTGACATCTCAGAGTGCATTGACTCTTTCAGTGGTCTGTACTTGTTTTGGCTATGAATGAAGCTGTACAGCATTTCTTGAAAAAGTGCAAAAGGGGCAATCTAATCCTTGATTCTTGTTACGTGCTATGTTTAATGCATAATGTATTGACTGGATTCAGTAATGTTTTCATGCTTGGTTCACTATGTTATGAGATTTCTTAGTCAGGTATAAAACTAAATACGAAACGACAGTGAATCCACTGGACCAGTCGTTTATAATAAATAGATTCACAATTCCTGCCAAAATACTAAAACCTGGCCTTGGCTTCTTACAGAGCGGAGGGATGCAGATGTTAGCAAAGACACACCAGACAGTGCATTTTAAGGACAGAATGTTGCTTTACCAGAAAAAAATGATTTATTTAGCTTCTGCAATCTTATATATACAGTATTATTAAGATGGAAGGACCTAATTGGAACTTGCTTATAGCTTAGGTATCTAAGGTTTTAGCCAGGCTCCTAAGTGGCTAACCTGTAGGCATGCTCAGTTTTCTAAAGGTGCGCTACACTAACAATCAGTAAATAAGTGGCACCAAGTCCAAACCATACACACAACTTACATTATTAAATCCACATGAACATTTGGTGTCCTGGCCAAATTTCCCATTGGCCCTTACCAATCATGGCCTCATAATGATCCCCATCTATGAATTGGCTTCATTACTCTGTTCTCCTCCACACTAATCCCCACTGATCTGAGGGGAGCTTTCTGGTGCACTATGGTTGCTGTCACATCATCCAGGTGGATGCTGCACATTGGTGGTGGTGGAGGGGAGTCCCCATTACCTGTAAAGCGCTTTGAGTGGAGTGTCCAGAAAAGCGCTACATAATTGTAAGCAATTAATCATTATTAAAATCTGATCTTCAAACTCGCCCTGCATTCTGTCAATCCAGCTATGCTGATTAAACTGATTTGATGGACATCTACAGGTGGATAATAATTAAAACATTAAATAAGATAGAAAACATAAAATAAGGTTGGCTATGGAAAAATCAGGGCTTTGGTATTGCTTTTAGTTACAACCAGTCATCTTAAGCCCAACACACTCAGGAAGGACTTTCTTCAGGACAGTGAAGGGTTTCCATAGAACAGAGGTGGATTTTAAGAATGACTTTGTGTTCGACTGGAAAAGCCCATTTATGAGTCCTGCCTGAAATGCAGTTTTGAATGATGTATCAATATGCAAACACACCTGTCTGAACTGCTTTGCCACAGAGCTGCGCTATAGCACTGATCTGCTTGCACCACGGACATCACGGATGGCTCATTTTTAGAAGTGACTCACAGGCATTTGTTTTTTATTGTGACAAGTCCTGCAGGCAAATATATATTCTGCAAGAAAACAACAAGAAATGATAGCAACTTAATGCTTCACTAGGTGATCAATTATAATGATCTTTGTCCTTTTAGCTACCGGACTGCTGCATGGAAGTCATGCATTTTCCCTGTCAACACAGACGTTTAACTTTACATTATTTACTGTGGAGGAGATGTGAAATATGAATAGCAGTCAATACTAGAGATGATCTGTAGGGTAAACATAACTGTTTTGTATCGTTTGGGACAGCCAAATTTGTGTAGTAAGGCGGTTTTACTCCAGGATGGACAGCCTTGCTAAAATATTAACACGTAGGGGGTTCCTTTTTTTTTCTTCAGGGTGACCTTAGGCTGTTCAATACTCAGCAACCTTCTCGACAAATGCTTTAAAAAAAGCCAAGATCCCACATTTTGTTTGTTCACCAAGAACCCTATGAGGCCACCGGCTTGAAGCACTGGTCCTAACTGTAGACACGTGTTGTACTCTGATCTTTGGGACAAGATATGATTCCTCAGGCTGGTGAGGGTAAATGCTTCTGGCCTGCAGTCAGGAATTAAGGTGTTTGAAAGACGGGTTTAGAGAACGCCTGCCATGGCATGTAAATAACATCACTAAACTTTCCAGAGGTCATGATAACTAATACTCAATTAGTTATCAATTCAATTTCCCTTGAGCAGCTCTAGATATAACCGACGTTGCTGTTCTGTGCTGTTTTTTATCGCGTAATAGCGACTGGACGTATTTGTGACTAGTGACTTTCGTTTAGCTGTGTCTGCGGTCGATAATTTTTCATTTTCTCAAGGGGGAAACAAAAGAGGCACCAGAGGTTTGCTGGATGCTTTATTTTTCAGTTTTTTCCTCCCTCCACCCCCAGACTGTCTTGACTCGAGGCTCATTTTCCTGATAAATCTCATCCAGGAATTTTGTCACAGATTGATTTCTAGTCCTGGTGAGATGCAATATGGTAGGATTTTGTTGCTTATTTATTCTTCATTCCTTTCCATCTGTAGTCGGGAAGGACATGATCTGATGACGTGCTGAAGGTCGCACAGTGGTATGATTTGCACTTCAGGTGTCGCATATTGTGCCTTCAGAATTGATCACCAATTCTGCTAGGACCATGAATCGCAAATAAATGACAGCACTACCTGGAAGATGGTTTAAGCATGCCCTTTTTATTTAGCTTTTAATATGTTCCAACCAGTCTTACCTTAACAGTGATGATGTTGTGTCTCCACTGGATCTAATGTAGTTTGCATTGTTATTCTCTCCTTTTATTAAATGCTGTTTTGCTGCAGGAGCGGTAATGAAGAGAAGCTCATGGCCCTGCTGACTCCATTAAACGTGAATTGCCATGCGAGCGATGGAAGGAAGGTAAGACAGTGGTGTGACCTCAGCTGTACATTAAAACAAACTGAAGCCCAGCAGCTGAGTATACATCCAGTATATACTGAGTTGATTTATGAAAGCCTTTTTGTTGTCGTTGCCTTTTTCAATGTCAGTCCTAAACTTTACCACCTGGGCATTTTGTGACTAAGCACAAACCCTGCCATATTGGCTAAAAAAAAAAGTTTGACTCAACTTCTGGCAATGTTTCAAATTTGCAGCATTGAATAAAAATTTTTATCCTTGGGAGGGGAAAATAATCAGAAATTAAAGCAGCCTTTTTTAATTGGCTCTCTGCTTCAGACATAGATTTCAATTCGGTTGAAAGCTGTTTTTTGGCCTTGATGCTGATGCAGATTTTCATCACTTGAAAAGGGACACTTAAACAGTCCCTTTTCTGCATTTAAACATCTGAACCACAGCTTATTGCAGTAGGGTTTCATTGTGATGAGCTGATTTATAGGTTTCAGAACTAGCGCACTTTGCAGCAGAGCTGGGTTCAGGTTGAAGTAAAGGTGAGACAGGTCAGTGTCTATGCTCCTGAAGATTGAATGGACACTTGGGCAACAAAAGCATCTTCTGTTACAGATTTATGGGATTTTGAGCAGATCGTTTTGAAAAAGCTGCAGTTAAGCATAAAATAGAATCTTGGAAATATAGATTTTTTTTAAAATTTGATTTTATAAGTAGTGTATTTTATTTTCATTTCTGATAACTTGGACTTATCCAACTATTAAGATTTACTAGAATAGCAGAGTATGTTTAACAGATGTTAATTAAAGGCTTTTGACATTAGCCTAAAAGGTTATGTGCATGGCTAAGGAAACACTGGTACTGTTTAAATGTTTCTAAACACATGTAAATGTTCATCACTTGAATTTATGTATAAAAATAGAATCTTAGTTTGAGTATATCTACCAAAATGTGTACTTTCCAGTTTAATATAACAAGATTCATCCATGTAAATATGTATATGATGTACCATACATTTTAAATTTGTGAGAAACCAATTTTTCCAAAGGGCCCCAATTTTGCCACAATATATAGTTAAAGGCATATTTGAACTATATGTTTAGAAAAACAATAGAAGAGATTAGGACAGCAGGAGTAAGGACAGTTAGAGAACCATTTTCTACAAAATAGCAGGCTAATGAAGTATGTTCATTGTAGGTTGCACAAACCATTTTCATTGATTTTTTTATTTTAATCCTGACTTAGGTAGGACTATTGACTAAGTAAATTGACCAAGTAACTTGGTAAAGTTATTCTCTTGCCTTAATTATGAACATGTCATGTTTCAATGAAAGAATATACAGTAGCAACCCTTCTGTGGCTGCTATGAGCTATTCTACAGTTTCACTGTCAACTAAGGAGAAAGCAGTGTGGGTTATTCAGGTGCTGAGCTGCATCTTGCCATCCCTGTTAATTTTCAGCCTTGTTATTAAGAAGTTCAGGGCAAGATTACATTACCATTTTACATAGTGGTGATATGCCATCAAGTGGAATGAGACTAATGCTAACCAGAACCTGGACATCCAGAGTGTATTGGAGTCAGAGAGCTAACTGTAGGTCACACACTTGCACACTTTCTTTCAGCTAGCTTCTGAATCTAATCAGAGATCTTCAAGGCACATATGCCTTCAGGCAGCAGTTGGCAGAAGGTGTTAAGGTGGATGAATTGATGATAAAATAGATGGAGTTTTTTAAAAGGTGTTATCTGTCAGGGTTTTAGTTTTTAAAGATGTGCCAACACAAAGGTCCATTAGCTTCCTCATGGCCGTCACGCTTTGAAACAAGAAAGGGCCTTTCTTATTTGACAGCATCTCCCCCCTTTTCTCTTATCTTTATCCCTTCCTTTCTGAAAGCAGGAGAAAGTGGTCTTTTCTCTGTACTAGTCAGGAACTGTACTGCAAAAACTATACTTCTCAGAGTATTAAGGCGCTATTTCTTTGTGTGGTTATAGTCTGTAAACAGACCCTCATTGTTGAGTTTCAAGCAGAGTGGGCCTACTCAAAGTTCCATCTGATCCTTAATGATGCAAATATATAATTGTTTTTAGTCCATAATAGCATTATGTTCTCTCTCTCTATATCTGAAGATGTGAAACTACTATCCCCCCTTGCACATGTAATTACAAAGACCTGTTCTAGTTTGACAATAGCTATCAAAAGTTACAGCTCTTTCTTGTGTGACCCAGCACTGAAATACATTTTCCGTTGTATTGAAGTGTGCTACTATATTAAGATTAAAATGCAAAGTAATGCAAAAAAAATTGACAGTAAAAGACAAGTAAAATAATATTGCATTACATTTTGATTGTAGGACATATTTGGGGATATATCCTAGTAATTAGACAAACATTAATTTTTGCCTCTAAAATTGTACTTCAGAACATATAAATTAAAGGATGCTTTTTGCCCTTGACAATGATTGAGGTCAAAAGTTTAAATACTAACAGATTTTAAGAAAGGCAATTTTCTTAAGTATATGTCTAACACTGCTTTATGCCTCCGAAAGGTATCTCTCTCACAACCCGCTGATTTTGTGCTTCGGATGGTTAAGACGATGATTGTGCTACTACCCTTTGTTCATGTAGCTGAACGTAGTGTGGCTACCCATTAATCTCTGTCACAAAACCAGTGCCCAGTTAAATGTATTTTATAGCGCCTGAGAGAAGTAGCTACTACAACTGACTGGGCATTATCATTACATCCTTTCCACTGAAGATTCTTACTAGGTAGATTTTTAAATCTGCCAGAACATTATGCACTTTCATAATATCTAAAAAATGTGACAACATGGTGTGATATATCCTGCTTGTTCTCAAACTTGGGTATTGCATAACTTGCATTGCTTTATGAAAAATCAATGGAATGCTTTCATGTGGTTGACCTGGGGACATTCATGAGGAAAAAAAATCTACTTCTCTTTTTTTGGGGAATGCGTTGCAGGTTATCCTTAACATCAGTTTTCATTGTGACTGTTTACTGTGCTATACACTATCTCTTTGTTAATTGTTCAGCTGATCAGACTAGAGTGATTAGCTGGACTTATGAAAGGACATGTACTCTAGATAAGTATTAACAGATGTCAGCAGTTGATAAGACGTAAGCCTTTTTAATGCGGTTCCATCGGGATTTTGCTCTCTGCCCTTGTTTCTATGTAAAGCATGGTTACAGAGCATGCTCTTTGTTTGGTTTATGATGTACAATGAAATCAAACTGTATTGTGACGCTTCTTAGTAAATCGGAAGGAGTGGTTAAGGGGTGAGCCGACACCCGTTTTTTTCAGTTGATCTTCCATACCTTATGCTTTTCACTGTTTTGTTCATTCTTTGCATTTTTGTTGTTTCTTCCTACATTAACTGCTGCGTTTCAGTTTCTTACCCATTTACCTTGCAGACCATTTTCCCTTGATAGAAAAAGCAACCACTCACTGACTTTTTCAGGAGGCATAGTTTAATTTAACCTGGTAGACTTATAAGGGAAATAGTCCCCAGGTGTACTCTAGAAAGATTGTTCCACTTTGCAGCTTTAATTGGCAGAAGGAAGATCCATTTCTGAAGGTCTGGTTGGGTGTCTAATTAAACCTGACTCGCCAATGGCAAAAAGCCTTAATCTTCAAAATGCTTGTGGATATAAACTGTCAGAATTGTAATGTTAGTAGATTCTCTTATTCCAAAGGCTTTGGTGTCTTTCATCTCCAAAGATCTCTCTTTTCGGGGGCACAGGTGAACTTTAGAGCATCTTGCTAAGTTCTGTGCATTTCAGCTCGGGTGTGCCTTGTTTAGAGGCAAAATGGAGATATTAGTTTTTTCTTGGCTACAGGTTAACACAGAGGGAAACTGCTATTTCATTTAGTCAAACTGCTAAGCACTGCTCTTATCGGGAATTTACGTTTCTTTCTACCTTCTGAGATTGAGAATTCTGTCATGTTACTTCAGTATTGCTATTTCTTCAGTATTTTTTCCCTCTGTCTGTGAAGTAGTCTTTAATTCAGGACATCATCTTCTCACCTCAAGATCAGTATGCTCCTCATTCCTCAGCTGGCTGAGGGAAAAAAAAAACAGCATTGTGCCTGACGTACAAACTGCTGAGACTCCAAACGAGTTCGGAGGCAATCATCATAATTCATGGAGCCCTGCTTGGGTTGGAAAATCTTTCGCACTGCCTCTTGAAATCAGGAGATCGCTCACCACTCTCCTGGTGTCACTAAAAGGTACAGGGCATGTAGTTTCATACTTTGTACTCAATAGGAGAGTTTGAAAAAAGTGTCTGCAAGCATGTAGTATTGATTTTATTGGTGCTTTTGCCTTAATGTGGTTCCTAGTGGTTAAACATATTTGTCCAGAACTCTTATCTGTCTTTTGCAAATATTAGAACTAGAAGCAAGCATAGTTGTCTGCTATTTTTTCTTTTCTGGAAAATTTGTACTTAGGCCTAACTTGCTAATTGTAAATATAAATTTTCAAAATGCTTAGGAATATATGTTGTGAGAAATATAACATTAGCAGAGTCTCTTATTCCAAAGGCTTTTGTGCCTCTTGGTACCTCTAAATTGGTCTTTACAAGGTTTTTATAGGTCTTTGATTTTGGTTAACTGATGGAACAGCATGACTCTTTGGTGGAGAACTGTTTGGAGAACTTTGTTGGAGTTCTGCCAGTTCGCAGTTGTTCCAGTTAACATTGTTAGTTTTACAAACCTGTTTTTTTTTCCCCAAAAAGCTTTATTCTCTCTTGTCTGTTCACATTATTTGTGTCATGGTGCTTGTGCAGAGCCATGAGCAGGTTTGACAGCTGGTGAGCTCCTCATTTCAGAGAGGTAATCATCATCCCTTCCTCCTTCCTTATATCAGAAGATGTCAAAAAATGAGAGGAGGTATCCTGTTGCTTTCCCATGGCATTGTTGAAGGAAACTGTGGGTGTCTTTACAATAATGCTGTGAGCAGGGGCAGTTAAACATAGACCTCAGGAGGTTACTTTATGAACCTGTTGCACTAGGGATCAGCATGTCCTAAGGATTCAGTGTACTGTCGTATTTTTGTGTCTGAGATTAATGAGGGAGACTCTGGGGACCTACAGCATAATGTGAATGGTGACAGACCCTTAAAGTTACATCAAGCCTCCATCAGTGTAAGAAATATGTATTTTATTGTATAAGCTATATAAAATGTTGGTAATTGGTGTTGATTACTTTTTAAAGTATCAACCTAAATTATATTGTATTTGGTGGCCTTACAAGCTGGGCTATCTAGTGAGAAAGAAGCCATTTCTGAACAGAAAGGCCTGTTTTGTTGTTTTGAAGTTTACTAGCTCAGTGTTTTTTTCAGTGCAGAGGCTTCCTTTAGGGACCTTTTTGCCTATAAAGAGACTCGATTTTAATTTTCTGTGGGTAGGGTGGTGGTTAATTTGCATGCTAGCCCATTAACAGCACTCAGAATATTGCAAGCCTTTTGTCTCACTTTGTATGTATTCCACTCTGTGGAGTGCTGGAGAAAATTTACCATACATTCCTTTTTAGAGTGTTAATCATTTGAAAAGAGGCTATATTAATTAACATGGTGGGGTGGGGTTATCGATACTACCGAGAGGACAATTCATCAAGCCTGACAAAAACGTCTCTTCCCTGTTGGATACTTTTTCTGTCTTGTGCCAAAGGCTCCACAGAATCTATTCAAAATGGTAGATTGTATTTAAAATTAATCAAACACCTGATTGGCTGTATGGGAAACCTGCATCTCCCAGTCTCTACCATTTAAACTAGCATAATGATGTGCTGACAGATGGTATAAATTTAGTTATGCATTTATTGTTGTGGTTCTGTTCCTAACCACAGTTTGGCACGCTGTGGGAGCTCTGTATTCATTCATTTACTTGTGTTGCTTTAATTGATTGGGTTTATATGATTACATTAAGAGCAAAAGTTCGTTACAAATACACAAAAGTTTCTCAAAGTGAAGCTGCTGTTCTGTGGGTGCAAGTATACAGTCCTGCAGTTCCTTTATTTTAAAATTTTTAAATGAATGAAATTTAACAGTAAACCAAATGAATAATAAAACTTAAATAGCCCTGAAATCAACATGTCATGTGAAATTACTATATTCTTCATGCCTGCCTGCAGAAGACAGAGGTTTTCTTTAGATGTGTAGAGTAATGGGTTGCTCAGATCTGAGTTTTTTCCAGACTTGCAACCCAGAGCAAAAGGGGGACTGCAGTGCGAGTTAGGTGGCCCTCTTGGCTCTGTATCCATCAGTCTTTTAGTGAACCTGCAGAGGCCTTGAGTCCTGGAACATAGTGTTTTTAAAGATCTGCGTTAATGAAGCTTAATTTAAGAACAGCAGTCTCATTGTACTTCTTCCAGCTGAGATGAAGACAGACTAGCTGACTGAGCTGTGTGGCTTCATAGCGTAAGGCATATTAGAAAGTTACTTTTTAATTAGAGTGTCGTCTGGATAGGCATTTCCTCTTGTTTAATTAAGGAGTTTTGTAATATAAGTGGAATGTTTTGATATTGTATTTTGTTATTAATAAATTTCGATCATCCTGCTGCTGGTTGTTTTACTGAGTAATACTTTATGCCAGGAAGGTTTTCAACATTGAAAAAAAAAAATCTTACCTGAATTTGCCTGGTGGACATTGATATGATTGAGCAATGGCATGTGATGTCAGTTCTTTATGATAAATCTCTTATTTATGAGGGCTCCATGATCCATTGCTGGGCATCACCCAGGTATATTCTAACATTCAAAATAAAAGCTAATATTTTAATGAGCTCCATTTGACAGAAGGCTTCCTTTGTTCTGTTTTGCATTTAAGCATTTGCTGGCAAAATTAACTACAAATGACCCTCTAGGCCTGAACACCTAATCTGTACCCATACAGCCTCCTGCAACATCTGTTGCAAAGGTTCTTCCTCAAGCCTGATATATTCTGTTGACAAGGTGCTGTAATTTATCATTTACCCCAAATCTCAATGCGGTTGCTTGGTTGCAGACTGTTTTCTTCTTCAGCTCAGCCCGCATGGTTAATTGGGATGGTTGCAGAATTCACAGTCTTTTATAAGCTTTCTCGTTGGGTTGTCATTATTCATTTCTACAGCCATTGCTAAATAAATTCATAGACCCATTGCAACTGCAAAGTACTTCAGGGAGACAGATTAAGAGGGCTTCCCTAGCAGGTAAAATTTTATGTTTTTATCCATCATAACATACAAGCTTAAGAGAGCATTTTGTTGTTCTATGTGATGGAATACTTCAATTTTTTTAAACAATCACATTTTAAAATTTGGCTGCGGTGCTGGAAAACTGGAAAGTTAGGTCACAAGCACATTCTTCCCCTTTAAGATAATTTGAGGTAGTCGAAGACTTTGGGGTTTAACATTTCAACTCTGCCATGTTTGAAAACTAAATATGCAACATACTGCAACTTTTACTCGACTAGGTTTCCATACATTATCCCTTAGTTTGGTAGTCAAAGCAGTAACCTGGTAGAATGCATGCAATTAATTTTTCATTGGTGTGGTAGATAATACATATATCCATATGCCTCTTCTGGATTTTTCTATGGGGATCATTGCAGTTTTCATCTGTAATGTAACAGTTTTAAATTAAGAATCATTTGCACAAGGAGTCTTTTGCTGCTCTAACCGATGGAATAAAAGCATTATATTGTGCTGTGAAGAAGTAATATTTAGCTGTTTATAGAATTTTTCTTCACTTTAAACAGGTCATATTTCTTTCTATTAAGTAGTGAATCAATTAAAAAAATCTGATACTTTCCCCAAAAAGGAGAGTCTTAAAATGTGTAAAAAGCATAAATTAAGGGCTGAGTACATTTTTCATATTTCTTTTATGTTAACATGTTTAATTATCTTTAATATAGAATAGATCATTTATGTTGGGGAAACTGTAATTGTACTATATATGTTTTCTTTATCTTCAGTAAAATATTAATCCTTTTCAATAGGGTGACAAACCACCCTAGACATTTAGGAATAAAATAATTAGATAAAAGTCTTCATTCACAATCAGTTCACCGAGAACAATAGATTTATAAATGACAAAAGTAATGTGTTCTTTTCATAGTTCTTAAGAAATTAACTAAAAAATAATAGCAGTACATTTTGGTTAGGTTTCTTCTGTTTTGATGTTATTTTCTGCAGGCAGACTTAGATAAAGGAATCCTCTCAGAGGTACTAGTGTTGATGGTAATCCTCAAACTGTACCACTGATTAATTTTCTAATACCACACACAATAACATTGCCATTTCTTCAGTGAATCTGTGTCACCTGGCGTTTTGGAAATGCAAGTTGTTTTAGTCAGACAGATTAGCCTGTCAGGGGTATAAATTGTGCTGTTTCTTTAATAACAATACCTTGACACATGCTTGGTGTCTGTGAGTAATCATCAGTAAATGCAATCCTTTTGTGTGGAAGACATGTTGTATTGTGCTGTAGTGAACATTTTTTCCATATTGTTGGTTAAATGGCAAGATCAGCGAGTATATGATCTACTTCAGGAATTCCAAACATATGGCAAGTGGCAAACTGTTTCATGTTAAAGATCAAAGGTTGCAAGGAATGCCTAGCAGATGCTGTAGTTTTTTGCCTAAATTATCTAACACTTGCCAGGTATTTTGTGGGGATCTGTTTATATTTAGCACAATAGGCGTGCTGTATTGGGATGTCATTTAGCCTACCCATGACATCTCTATGACAGCTTGTTGTCAGAGCTTTGCATGAGCTAGTACATGACTAGCATGACAAAATGGCATGCTTTTTATTCAGCCTCCATTCTCTTTTTTAACATCATACCATATTCTTTAATTCTCTTTAAATGCAAAAGAGTGGCTTGAGTGTGTTTATTATCCACCTTGTTTATTTGCTGCTAGCAATCCAATTAAATGGTATAAACAGGTCTTTTCGACAGATGTTAGACCATATTGTGTGTATTTCATTAATATTGGGGGGCAAAAGACTGTTGCAGGAACTGTTTTTTGGTTTTGCTCCACCATTTTTTTAATGGGAATCGGTATTTTATCAAGAGAATTTAGTGACCCTCATAGACAAACTATTTGTGTTGGTCCTGTGTATTTTACAGGACTAGATGTTTTTGTGCTGAGTATCTGTGTCTTCAGCACCTGTAGTTACTGTACAAGTAAATTAAGGAAAACAAACTTGTTTTGCAAAAGACAGGTAAGAGGACTCTTTAAATATCTTAAACATATCTAAAACAATGTCATGCAACTATTATCTGTTTCAGTGAAGAATAAATATAGCATCTCTCTTGAGCTGTAGGCGTTGGTATTTCTGGTTCTCCAAACTACAAAATATTTTTTAAACTAATACTTTTACCATTCTATTACTTAAATGAAATATTGAAAAATACTGATTTTAGACCTCTAAAATCATATCACAAACCAAAGGGTAGGAGTTCTTATGAGGTTTGAAAAGACGCAGACAGATGATCACTGAGTTGAAATGATAAAAGCACTGAAGCTCTTTGGATATTTTGACACTGTACTTCCTTGTAACTTGGTAATAGTCTCAACTTTATTTCTGCACATCAGAATATCTTCACAAATTCAAAACAAACCAGATTTCTTGGCTCTCAGTGTTTTGATTTAAACAGTCAACTGTTTTTTTTCCTTTTGATATGAGGCTGCTTTCTTTGTCTTTGAAATGCACCTTACCAGCTGTCCATGTGTTGTCTGACAATGACATTGCAGGAAACAGATTTTGGGGTCTAGCTTAATTTACTTTACTAAAGGTCTATTTTTCTTCTGGCATCATTTTTCAAATAGACACTTAATGTTTTAACTAGGTTTTACACAGCAAAGTACTAGACCAGAGACTCCAGCACAAATTAATGCCTGGCCATACCAGTAGTCAAGAGATAATTAACTTCCCTCTAAAACTGAAGGTTCACATATGTTAAACAAATTCCAGCTGGTGTTAGTGTGCTGTAAAGTAAATGTGATGCTTTTGAGGTCTTATAACACAGTGGTACAGCTTACAATTCTGTGTTCTGTAAAGTATTCCAAGTACACTATTAGAAATTGCTATAGAAGCCTAATACTAAAGGATCTCCAATTTCCATGATATCACTAAGTAGGGCTCTACTAAGTATTTGCATTATAACTGCCATTGCATTTGAAAACATCATGGCACTGCTGCAACTTTCACTACTTTCAAACTAGATATAAGTACACACTTACCGTTTTCAAGTAAGTTGTAATTGTACAATATTTGTGAGTATTAGGAGTCAATGCTAAAAATGGTGAGGTAAAAAATTACCTAAGGTGTTAGGGAGATCAAGGGTTATTGGAACTTACTGGCAAATTGTAACAGAGACAAATACACACGTCTCTTGGAACCTTTTCTCATTGGTATAATTAGTCTATTTACCCTAGCTATTAACTTAATACATTCTCTATTAAAATCATGAGATCAAAGAAATTATTGGGACAGTGGTGTCTGGTTCTTTTTCCTACAATCTTGCAGTAAATCTGATTGCAGGTTCTTGTTTTTACTAGTATCTTGCACACTGTGGAACAAATACCTCACTGCAATAAATAAAAAAATAACTTTTTTATATGGAGCACAGTGATTTTTGGGTGACTGTTGTTTACCATTGCAAGCTTCTCCTTTTGCGATTTTGTTCTAGAACAGTAATGACCAGCAGTTTTTTCTTTCTCTTGGCAAACCAATGGTGTGTTAAACTTTGTAATGAGGGAAGCACATATATATTGACAAATTAAACTTGCCAGTGGGAAAGCTTACAAAGTCTGCATCACAATGACTGTGTAGAAAGCTTACAGTCATTAGCCATAACCTGTTGTTGACAGTTCACTTTCCTTCATTCCTATTAAAACAGAATGCAGATTTATTTTGCTTGCTTCTACTGGAAGAACAGCTCCCTCAAGTGCTGTTTGAGACAGTGGCCAAAGTGGTCATTTGCATTCATTAAATGCCGATTAGGCTACTGTGACCTTCAAGGAATGGCAGTTTAACCTTTATTCACTGAGAGGCAAGTCTTCTTGTTGCTCAGACTGTGTAATGTGAATGCATTGGTTAAAATGACTGCTTTCTATTTTCCTTAAAGCTTTATGTAAAAAAACGTTGGCTAAACAATTTTAGGTGATCAAATCAGGACTCATCCTTTTGCTAAGAAAAAGTTGCTCACAGATGGTATAACAAAGAAGTGTTCATTATCTGCATAAATCCTGTTGTAGCAACACGAAATACCAGAAAATAAAATAAGATGCAGTCGCTTCACACAGGGAATCCAAATAGCATTGGGATTCATTGGTTAGACACAAGCCATTACTTTCCTTCAGAGGAGAAAATTGATTGCTGCAAAGAACTGAGATACTGCAGATAATGACACATTTAAGAAAAGATTGAAAGCTGATATAACTCTTGCCTTACAACAGTGGTACACTTCTGAAGTCTTGAATAGAAATGCGCAGAAAGGAATTTTGGTCAGGTCATCTCATGATTTTCCCCATCAGCATACAGTATAAGACTGTAACTGGCACTACAGCGTGGCTGTGAAGTCATATGGATGATATGTTCTGACAAAGGAGAAACCAATACCTTTTATTTTCTGTTTTGTCATAAAGTGTAGTTTTACATCTCTGCAGCACAGCACTTTTTTTTTACTTGTGAACAGTGAAGCTGCAGCATTTCCCCCAGCAGTTATCAGACCAACTACACCATCTGGAAAAGATTAGATTCTTAGCATCCCTAGAATATCAATTAATGTCTCATTACACTCTTTTGGAAGAAATCAGTGAAGGTTCTCAGTGCTTTAACATCCTCTGGTCATAACCACAACAATATGTATTTTTTCACAAATGTGAGCAGGTTTCCCTTAGTGTTAAACATCCCTCAACACATCTCTTCAATCAGATTCTGTGGTCCTGCATCTTTCATTATGTGTATAAGCATAATATTTAAAACACTGTGATATATTTTATGACATTCTTATTGTTGGAGTGAACCTGAAACTTATTCCATATCCTGCAGCAAACCATCTATCTTTTGCAAAACAATACCAAGACCAAATTCTCATGTTATTTTTTTCATCGTGGTAGGAACCTTCGATTACTGATTTTATACAAAGGCAGTGCATATCAAACTCCTTTTGTGTAGCATACAGCAGGACATTTTGTTTGATTTCTGAAGCTAAAGTGAGAAATTGTAGAGTAGAATATGAATCTATTAAGAAATGAAGCCTCATTATTTAGTTTGTGCAGTATAACATGGAGTAGTAATGCTACCAAAATATTTCATACCTCAGTTATAATTAATTTTGTTGCTCCTCTATTCTTTGGGTAGAACCAGCGAATATTATTTTCCTTAATCTGTACATGACCTGACTATCTTCTTGGTTATGGAAGGGAATTTTAAGGATCGAGAGTAATTTATTCTCCAGATATTGTATATTTGGTCTAAATAGGCATTTTTTAATTTTAACAGTTGTCCGTATGACATCACTTTTTTTTTTGCTTTATGTTCTACAATGCATAGATATATGCTTTACTTGCAAGAAGAGCTTCTAGGTAACATTAGGCTAATATTCAAATATATTGTTGAATAAAGTAATAATTTTATTATATTCGATAATTTGAACTTTTCTCCATGTACCTGAAGTTCTACATTAAGGTACTTTTAATGTCAGCTTAACAAACATCAGATCAAAACTGAACCCTGTAACTAAAGCTTGAGAAGGATGTGATTAAGATTTTAATTAGTCAAATATTTGCAAAAAGTAAATATTGATGCTAAATCTGTTTATGTTATTAATTTAGCCTCCTTTTAAAAATAAGCCATTATTGATTCTTTTAAAAACCATTTTCTCTGAGCAATTTGCAGACATCTTTATGAGGTTTAGTGAAATTTAGAGTGCCTTTGGAAGAGCAGAACTAATCCTCAGTATTGAAAGACTTGGGCATGAAGTGATAAGGGCATTATTGGGAGCAACACAATGTGATTCACATAGCCATCGAAGCCTGTCAAAAGAGACGGGGTGTAGTGCTCTGAGCCGTTTTATGAGTGGTGTGATCATTGTGATGAAAAGTCAAGATGACAGCGGTTGCCCTTACACCTGCTCCAAGTCATAAAATACATAGAGTAATTAGGCTTTTTTATAGATCAAGGCAAGGTGTGTTATGGTGTTGTAATTAATAAGAAAGGATTTGAATTAGTCTAAGGCAGCACTTTTATACATTTTGTCATTGCATGTCTTTTTAAAAAGGCTTGTTGACTTGTGTTGCATAGCTGGGTTTCAGACTTTCCCATTAGAATGTGTTGTCTTTTCTGTAGTGGCGATACTGGAGTACTAAATTAGTGTTAATTCAGGCTTTACAACCAGCTCTCAATGCATCTTTTTAGTTTTTCTAAATTTATTTTATATTGATAGATTTACTCTTAATGGCAACATAGTAGCCATCTTTTTAAAAATTAAAACATCCAGTGGCCTACCTTGCTGATCAGAATATTCATTGTAAAATTTAGTTTGAAAACACTTATATGATGGCAAACTGTGTTCCAAGCAAGTATAATGAGCGCAGCCCTTTTCCAGATTTCAGGTCCTGATAATGATGGAAATTAATGCAGACTGACACTCACACAGCATCGTGTGTATGGCCAGGAAAGTTCAAAATAATTTGGTTTTATTGTAAAGTGCACAATATATTGAGAGGTGGGGTTCGAGTCCTGAGCCGTATGTGTATACACATACCCAAAATGTATTGATGATGTAATGACTGATTTATTAAATGAACATTTTTTCAGGTTTAAACCGGATACTGATTCCTACAGTCCACCTGTAGGAAAACCCTTTTAGGATAGTAAAATGCGCATTAATGCGTTATACCATAATTGAATTGTTCCATAATTTAAATGGTTTCTTTTAAATGCAGTTTTATAGTTATAATAGATTCCTTGTAGACTTAAATTCAAGATTAATTGATAGTCTTATGCATTAAAATTGAACTTTTTGGTGTTTTAGCTTTATTAATTGCAATCAGAAAGGGCTTAGATCAAGCCAATTTGTGAAAATCCAAGCGGGTTGAATGCGATGCCCTTTAAATCAGTTCATTTTAAATGTCAAAATTATTTTGAATTGGCATATAGCAAAAAATGTTTTATAATTCCGATTGACTGAACATTGTTTGTTGTCTGTACATTGAAATGCTTCTAAATCTTAAATATTAAAGTCAATTAGTGGCTGCTGAAATGTTAGCTACTCCTTATCAATATATATAAACCTGTTAATAATGTCTACAGTTTTTTTTTACTTTTAGTGAAAAATGCACTTGTAGCTTTGTATCTTGTTAATTATTTCAGGTGTGTGAGGTAAAAATACTCTGAGCCAACTATGTTTTTCTAAAGATCTGCTAAAATGGATCTGTACAAAAGTTTGGGGGTGCTTGTTTCTTTGCAATTAAATACCAATCTGGATTCAGGCAACAAGAGCATTCTGCTATGAGATTGCCAAACTCATCTGGGTAGAGTGAAACAGAAATTGTTAAGGAGGCTTATCTTACCCAAATGTATCAAGCTGTGTTTGTTTTTGACTGCACTTTCTAATGTGTTTTTCATAAGCCTTTTCCTTAAAGGAAAGTGGACAAAAGACGTGCATTAAAATCTCTGTTGATTTGGGATCTCCTCGGAATCATTCAGGGGAAAGCAAATGTTTCGTTAAAGCCCTGTGATTTTAGGGTAGTTAAAGCACATTTTGCCACCATGGCAACAGCTGTCAGCCCGTAATCCTTCTGTTGCCATGGTAACTGCTGCAACTCCAGAGGAAAAAAAAAACAAGCTGCGTAAAGAGGGGGTAGTTGAGGAAAGGTAACACATGCACAAGATCGTGAAAATCAGCAATTAAAGAAGGATTGAAAGATTAAACGCATTCTTGGTTTAGCGCCCTCCCCTTAGTCTCTCTGCTTGCATTTGTGCATCATTGCCAGATCAGGGCCATGAGTCTAAGTGCCAGTTGCATGCTTGTGTAGATATTTTTGTTTGCCTGTGTTTTCGGCTGAAATTCTTCATTATGAAGGGAAAGGTGTCCAGAGAAGCTCCTGTTTTATACTTGAGGAACAGTTGAAAAGCCACCGAGTGCCATCATTTTTTTTTCTTAGGTGTACTAAAGCCCACATTATAGCCTGAGTTCAGTTCAAATGCTACTGCTCTTTTAAGTGAAGCTGCAGTGCAGTTTTAATGATGCACTTATATTGCAGAGTTTTCTGCTGCTAAATTTACATCACGGCTTTCAGATTTTTCAGCAACATTGTAGATTTCGTTTTCCTGCTTTTCTTTAAAGGAAAGTCCTCTGTACGCAGGACCTTGATTGATCAGCCCAAGATACTGGTGCACATAAGCGTTTGTTTTTGTATGTGTGTTTTTGTGGCTTCCTTGAACAAGGTACCAGTTATGGTTGTATGCTGCTTTGTCTGTAGTCCAGTCAAAGTCTCGGAGTGGGTTTGTGCTGTTTCATCATATCATGTGAAAACCACATTTGAGTTTTAATTATTTTTAAAGCAGTTGTCATTTGAATCTTAATTAATATAGGTGCTTCAGTACTGTGTTTTTAAAACTCAGTATGTCCCCTGGTCTGTAGATTGGTGTCCAGTTTCATGCTCTTATAATTCAGACCTTGCCTGTAAAAGGTTAAATGTAACAGATTTTGACACGACCCCCAGTGGAAACTGCTGCTGCCCCTTACGATTTTTATGTCATTTCTCTGTTACAATCATCTCTCATTGTTCCTGATGGAGATTTGGAAGAAATGTGTCATGTGGTGATGCTTTCAATAAGTTTGTTTGTCTTGTTTTTTAAGTAAAGTGGAAAATACTCCTTTTCTCATTTTAAATCAGCCCTTTCTGATCTTATAGAATAAAATATTCCTAGCATACAAAATATGTATATTTTGTAGTGTTTTGACACTGACTTTAGTTTCAAAATGTGCTGGGTTATTTTTCTGAAGATAAAGGCTTGATTTGATATTTGAATTTTTGTATTTCCATGTCTTGTAAATTTTGCCATGTCTGTGTGAAAGTAGTGATCTAAACTCTCCAAGACTCACATCAGTACTGTATTGAGTCAGAATGTTAGGGTTTTAATCACTCTCAGATTAGCTTGTGTAGGAGCATGCATCACAAAAGTTATGTGAGGCATGTTTTCTTACCCTTTTAATTACTGTTTTGCATTTGTCAGGTGTGCAAACAAGCAGCAGAAGCCTTTTGGAGCTACTTTACAATGTGCTCCATCCTTCTTTGAGAGATCTTACTTGTTAATTTTCTGTGGAGTGAATTCTGAACTGTGGTCAGCATTCATTAGACACCCAAAGTGTGGTGTTCTTTGCAATTGTGAGAGAAATGTACTTCATAGAAAGAAAAGCAGTGTGTACTATATACACTAAAATGTTTTCAACTTCGATGTACATTTGTCTTACTGATTTCTTTTGCAGATTTTAATCCAATCTTGAAGCTTCAGAGCTTACAGAGTTAGGGAAGGAGGTATATCGGAGTCCGTTTGAAGTAGCTGTTTGTCCATTGCGATTGCACAATGTTATAAAATGAAAACTGCGATAGGAGAATCATCTGTTGAATTTTAACAGAACTGTCAGTTGGATGTCAGAGCCATGTAAAGGCAAATATTAAAAGTTTGGCATATTGTAGTTTGATGGGACTCCTACAGTTAATGTTAACATGACTCTATGTTGGGTGTTACATACCAATTATTTTTTTTAACTATGAAGTTTTTAAAATCTATCATCTTTCTTTTTGAGAGTGAGTCCATCATTACGGTGGCATTTTGAATCATTCCACTTTTTGTTTGTAAATTCAGCTTAGTTTTCCTTATCACATATCCTGATTTAACTCTGTTTAATATGGAACCACTGGTAGTTTATACATTAGTCTAAGGATGATTAACTTGTATAATGTGTTTGTTAGGGGATGTTCTGCCCTTTTGCTCCATAGAATTTTCTTAGCCATCCAGTTATTAAAATATACATTTAACTGACCACCTTTCCCTGCTGTTTTACAGCTTTGTTAATATCTACAAATTAGTTTAATGGGTGAAAAGAAAGTCTGAGTTCATTTATAATTTGTAATAGTGAGCTGAAAAAGTAGTTTGTTAGCATATACTCAATTGCTTACAACACCTTTTGTAAAATGCACTAGCATGCCCAGATCTCAAGAGATTGGAAATAAGCAGTTATGTGGTCTTATGTGCTAAATGGTCTGCTTTAAGCACGTATGTGCAAGTGTGCATTATTTCTAGTTTTTCTACTCAAGAGAACAGTGGCCGAAAAAAAACAGGTGATGCTCAACGATCAGAGGAGCTGTCTTTGAGACTAATCAGATGATACCAAGACCAGACAACTGAAAAGCAGAAGTGCTTTTCAAGCACTTTAATGCACTGGTCAGTATGAAATTGTGAGGCATTGCTGGGTGATGGAGAGTTATCCTAGCTTGCTGACTGAACTCAGCTGCTTTCCAGGCATCTTTTATAGGCATTGCAGTTTTCTTGCAGGTGCCCTGAAGTTTTTAATGAGACTTAAAGAAGGGTTAAAGATGTACTGTTGTACATTTTAGTAGCTCAACTGTCTTTTCTTTTAAGGATGTATCCTGAGACCCTTGCATTTAGTAACAGATTTTGGTATAAGAGCATAAAAGTCACTGTGGCATCCTGTCAGTCAGCCAAAATGTCATAACCAACAAAGCAGCATTTTGTAAATTTAAGCAATTCTAATAGACAGCGTATCGTTTTTGGCATGAACAGGTGATTGCTCAGATAGTAAACTTGTGGCCGCCTGATCTCTTGAAAGCTTCCAATGTTGTTAAATTATAAGAAGAACAAACTGAATATTTTTTTAACTATTGTTTGTGAAGATTTACAAAAATAACCTATATACATCTATAGTAAGAGCCTTCTATCTTTGAGATAATAACATGATGCTATCATTTTATCATTTTTTTGTTTGTTTTTTTGTGATTCTGGCGACATTGTCTATCAGTCGACATCCCAAAAAATGCTGGTAAGTTTATTTTAAATAACAGCTCTTAGATTGATGCACTATTGTGATTTTTTTTTTTAATTTACAAACAAGCTGGCTCTGACTTTCTTACATGCACAAAATGGTCCGGGGACTTTTTGCTGTGGCCACATTCCATCTACCAATGCTCCTGCTTGGTGTGTTGGGGTGGGTGGGGTTTATAAGAGGTTCTGTCCTTCATGTAGGATTTCAAATTTGTTGTTGCCTGCTCTAATGGAAGAGAAAACACTGCCCCCCCCAATCTACACCCCCTAATCCCAAGTGATCTCACTTTCCCACCCCAAAAGCTTGAGCCACTCTTATTTTTAATTTTTTGTACAAATATGCATGCACAAAGCCTGTTCTGCATTTTGTAAATATTGTCCGACACAATAAGTCATACAGTTTTTAATCCAATTCATGTTGGCTAGAAATTATTCTGGTCTTCTAATTCATAAGTCCACAATGTAACAAAAAACAGAACGAATCACTGTACTGTTTAAGCGGCTGTAACTTAATGCTCGCTCATTACACGTTTTCTGTGATTTCTCACTTTTTTTCTTAATACTCCTCCTTCATTGAGCACACTGAATGATTCTGCAGTAATTTCTGGAGTGATTTGCACCTTGTTTTGAATGCACTTTCTCTCTGTAGCCATATTGACCTCATAGCCCACCCTGTCTGTTTGCTATGCTGTTCCCTTGCAGAAGTTATTTTGTCTTATATCAAGTGCACGTATTGCTAACATCTACGTCTATGAATTATACTGTTGCTAAGCTGCTCATGTTGTCTTTTAATTAGAAAAGTGCAGTATTGTTGTATACCATAAAGCTTGGTCTCCAAAGGTCGCCTAGAAGTTAATGCATCAACTACTGCTGTGAACTTTCACTCTTAACAACAGGCAGCTCCTCATCTGGTTCCCATTTCTGCTGAAAAAAATACCTAATTGAAAATGATGCAGGAGCAGGCAAACTCTGTTCTAAAATATTTTAGAGGATTTAACCCCCTTTCTTGCTTTCGTCTATTAATGCCATTAGGATTATCTTGCTTGAAAATTCAATGACATGCATTTTGCTGCAAATCAACCTGCCTTAACAGTTTAAGAAGCCATCTCTTAGCTCTTTGCAGCTGTTGAGTTCAAGGCTTCTCTGGAAATGGTTCTTGCATGCTTTTGAGAAGGGAGAAATCCCTGCTCCTTCTTAACTTCTGCCAAAGCTATTTTAAGTGAAAAGTTTTGATGTGCTTTTTAAAACATTTCTTCCACTTTAAAGTTGTAAGGAGGGCACAGAATGCTTTGCCTTGGTTCAAGTTGACAGGTTCATTCTCAGCTAGTTTGAATGTGCGGTTTTCAGCTGTACATGCGAAGGTTAATATTTTTTTAAAAGAGCTCCTTTTGGCGTCTCTCAGCCATTCTGTAGAGGCAGAGCTCTCGCAACCCACGCAAACAGGCAAAAGTCTGAGATTCATGCTCAGCACGTGTAGTCAAGCATCGTTTTATGGCAGGGATACGGAAGGACATACGCTTCACATTTAGTGCTGTGATTTTTCATGTTGTTTTAATGCATTACTGAAAAGGTGCTGCACTATCTAAAACAAAAAAAACACTAATGACTTCAATCTGATTTGGCTCCATTTGAGGAGCTGTTTTGTTTGATGTTCTATGACTAAGTCAGTTCTTGCTTCTGTAATGGTTTTTATTTTTTTTTCCAGTCCACCCCTCTCCACCTGGCAGCCGGATATAACCGAGTAAGAATTGTGCAGCTCCTTCTGCAGCACGGAGCTGACGTGCACGCCAAGGATAAGGGGTGCGTAGCCATGCAACTTTTTCATTTGTTTTAGAGCATTGCTATCCTTGGGAAGTGAGAACATTCTCGGTAAACAACCATGGAAAAGTCAAATTTGGAAGAGTCAAATTTCTGATGGAGTAAAAAAAATGCTCACCAGTATTACAGAACCCCCCCCCCACCACCACCCCAAAAGAAATCTGAAAGTGTTCACTACTTATATCTGTTTGCAGAAAGAACTCATATTAATTTCTGTGGTGATCATATTCCAGAACTCGGGTGCTCCAGTCGCACCTCTCTATGACTTATGTTTATTCTGTTTCTCTTTCTTTTCTTTTTTTTCTTTATTTTTAAGAAATATGGACTTCTTCAAAACAATTTTATACCAGTGATGAACTGAATATTCATTTTTCACACACTGCTGATCAAGAATGCTTTTTCCATTTTGCCTCATCTCACCTTTGCTGTTACTGGCACTTATTAGGAACCCATGGGCACAAATAATGAAAGTACATGACATTGTGTCACATCTCACAGCAGGCTATTATAAAATACAAAATGTGAAGTCAAGTTTTTGCATCATTTTCATTTTGCAAGTTACATCTGTACTGCTATATAAATTCTGAATGTTACTGTATAAATGTTTGAGCACATTTCAGAATGTAAATTCATGCTTAACATAGACTTGGCCAACCCCAAGAATTAGTTAGGCACTGAATGTTTAAGCACATTAATACTTAATACTGTACATGCACAGCATGTCTGATGGTCTGTTTCAATGCTATATAGAAAACAGATGCATAGAAAAGAACCCTGAGACAGGTTTAATCATAAGATGTACAAAACTGTATATAAGCCAACAGGATTGTTTACACTACTATATATGTAAAATTGTGAACTTTGCTTTGTTTACAATTACCCAGTAACCAGATAGAATATGGTTAAAAAGCAAAAAAGAAAATGGTCAAATTTGAAAAAGCCAAATTTAGCTGAACTCTGATTTAAGAATGGAGTGTCAAGAGATTAATTTTAGATAATTGTCATATCTGTTTTTAGCAAAATTAATAATACTTTTTACTTTCTGATTCAGCAAAATTCTGGACTTATTAATATAGCTTTAAAGACCTCACATTGACTAAACAAATAAAAAATAATGATACCACATGGCGACACTGCACAAGTTGACAATAATATAGGTGCAGAACATCACTAAGATAGGAGATTAAGACCAGATAAGATCGCTTTATTAGCCATATACAATTTCTTGCATTAGGAATTTGTCTTTTCGCATACCCCAGCTTGCTCTTTTATACAGCGCCCCTGGAGCAGCTGGGGTTAAGGGCCTTGCCCCACCCCCCCCCGCTCAACCCCCTTTGCATTGTTTACATTTGCCTTGTTTGCTTTTTGTAAATAATAAGCCTCTTTATTTTTTATATTGGCTTGAACTAAAAGGCTAATATAGGTACTTTATTTTGCCAATTTAATTATACTGATTAAATTCTGCCTGCTCATATGTGCTTGCAGTACACATTTAATCATGGTTTATGCACTAAAAGAAACCATTGGAGCAGTATCCTGCACTAAAAAGGGTTTCATGATCCACTTGAATGAGTGTGTAAAGCCTGGTAACTTCTAATTTAATAACATTAAACATTTTATATTTAAATGTCTTTCCTTTTTATTCTGAATAAAATCCACCGTGGCGTTTGACATTTCCACATCTTATTCGATCACTTTGTTACTAGGCAACATGACACTGCTAGCTATAAGCTATGCTAATGTGCATGTTTGCACAAGTTGAGCCAAATCTGCCTGTTCTGTTAGCAGGATTTGAAAAACACCAGATTTTCTTTTTTTGGTTGATTGAAATGGGTCTAGGATTATTAGACATGAAGCACGTTAGACAAGTCAAGCTTAAAGTCCTGTTGTTTTCTGTATTGTGATCTTAAAACTACAGTTTGAAAGTTAGCTCAGGAAAGCGTGATGTGTTTGGGTGTCCCACATATCGAAGCAGTCAGTTGATGACTGTCCTTGTGAGTGATTCCAGTCCTTCACAGCTCATGTAAATGTTGCACTGATGATTCTACCTACTGTGGAGGTGCTCAGCAGAACTGTGTTTTAATGCCTCTTGGGGGTATTGGGGTGTGCAGAATTTCTAAATACAGTGTCTGTTACCACACTTTGCTTGACAATTATAATAAAGAGCTCATCTGATATCAGTTGTACTTTGTGAATGTGTTAATGTGGGAGATTTGGATTGCCAGAAAAGAAAGCAGAGGTAGAGGAATGTCAGGGCTAGACAAAGTCTTGGTTCTCAAGATCTGAAGCATGGTATAGTGTTGCCAGTTCTGCATCTCACCCATTAATTCATGGATACATATCCATTGTTCTTTTTTGCAGTGGTCTTGTTCCCCTTCACAATGCTTGTTCCTATGGACATTATGAGGTGACAGAGCTACTGCTCAAGGTAAGACAGGACAGAGCTTTGCATGGTCCTCAAGACTAGGCAATAGTGCCTGGTAAGGGTTCCTTAGACCATTTCATATTTCTTTTCAGGTGTGAAATATCCCTGTGCTATTATATAATTCCTCTCAGGGATAAAGAAAAAGGACAAAACCTTTGTGTGATGAAATATGTTGGGCTGAGTAAAAAGTGAAAATGATTTCACAAAGGCAACTAAATTAAGAGCAAGTTCTTCTTTGAAAGATGTTTTAGTGTGATGCTAGATATTTAGAAACAAGTTAATTTACAGCATTTATCCAAAACGTAGAACAAAATATTCCTATGTTTTAATATTTAATACTTTCAGAAGCAGAATAAATTGGAAAGGAAGAAATATTTATGTGCAACGGACATATTGGTGACTTTGAGTTTTCAGTTAAAATAGCTGGAAGCCCTCAGCAGTATGTAATATTTACATAGTATGATTTTTACACCATTAAAACACATTGAAACATTCAACACGCATAATTTTTTATGTATTTAAACTGCTCTTTTCCAAGAGCAAATCCTTCAAAACCTCTGTGCTCATTAAGTGTAGATTTATATTCCAGACAGACATGATTCAGGCCTATATTTTGTTGCACAAAGGTGTCCTGAGGTTGTGTTAATTATCCCGTCATCACAGTGTGCCGTGCATGATCCATTAGATCAATAGCTTTAGAGTCGCCAACACATAAAAGCGTACAAACTGTGGCAGTCTTCTGAGCTTCTCCCTTGCCTTGTACATCTTTTGATGTTTGTTACAAATCCTTGATTAGCACTAAAGTCAGATTTTGTCCAGCATCTTTGTAGCAGTTTTAAGGTGCTCTCCAATGTTTCCGGACTTGTTGGCTCGTACTGTCACTGGTAATTTCACACTCGACGACAACTGATAGAAATTGTGCCCGTGTCAGGCTCTGCATAGCTGTATAATATCCATTAATCTTTCATGGCAGTTCATAAGGCAGCGGTTCATTGCCGTGAGATTGTATTCCTGGCATATGATTTGAAGAATAACATATTGCCCCGTTTCTTTTGAGTTTAGTAGGAGCACAGACAGAGAAGTATTCATATTTTTAACAGCTTTCATTTCACAAGCCTGCCTGTGCTTTTTGCTGAGCTGTATCTTCATTTGCATCCCCAGCATGGAGCCTGTGTCAACGCCATGGACCTTTGGCAGTTCACACCTTTACATGAAGCCGCTTCCAAGAACCGAGTGGAGGTCTGCTCCCTCCTGCTGAGCCATGGCGCGGACCCCACGCTGGTCAATTGCCATGGCAAGAGTGCCGTCGACATGGCCCCCACGCCTGAGCTGAAGGAACGGCTCACCTGTAAGCAAAAATCGCCCCACTCCCATTCCCATGCTTTAGTTTCCTGTGCATAACAGCAGGGCTTTTTAGGAGCTTTGCCGGGCCTTATGTGCCGTACGGTGTGTATGGTTTTGTGTATTGAAGAATGATGGTCTATATATTTCAAATTCAGGCAGTGCGTTGGTCATTCGTTGCACTGATATCCATTCCCTGTGGTTGCACTGTGGAAGGTAAATGTTGAAATGAGCTACACCGTATTGTGCTTTAAAATATTTTTTTTTGATGTAGTTACTTTGTAGTTATGCTTACGCTGCGTGAAGAGAAGAAAAATGATCTTTCCAATGAGAGCTAAAACAAAAGGTTTGCTTTTATCCTTATGAAAGAGGCTGGTAGTGCAGAGAAGTAGCTAACCCTCTGGACTCCCAGCTGCAAAGCAGTGAACCTTGTGGTCATAAACTTGATCAAGGCACTTGGCTCCAGTCATCACAGCTGGATGATTGGACACCAGCATTGCTGAGGGTTGCCCCACAGTTTCCTGGCCTGGAATTCCAGGTCCATAATTGAACCCAGGGCCCCCCAGAGTTATGAGGCAGCAATTTTTTTCACTGCACCACCGTGGGTACCCCATTTTTCTTTTATTTATATGTATGTTATATAGCTACCCTTATCTAAAATAATCCAATTTCAATTTAAGTAAAAGTAGACTGTAATGTAGTAAAAGGCTGTTTTCCACTTTTCCTTATCAGCATCATTTTGATCGGCATCACCCTATAAGTGAGTCTACATTTCAGTAGGCATTTTGTTTCAGTTATATGAAGGGCTACTGCTTTATGAAATCAGTCAGATCTTACTCTTCCAATCCTATATCTGTGGAAGCATGTTTGCTGATAGTGATTGGGCAATGTGTAGTTTATTTAGGAATCATCTTAGGTTTAAAAAATCCCATTGCAGTTCTAATGGAATTATGTATTTAATATTCACTCATGTTTAATATTAAATCCACCATGAGGGTTTATTATAATTGCAGTTGCCAGAAGCAATAATTTTAATATCACCAGTGTCTGTTAAACTTGAGGCCCTTTGACAGCTGTCATTACAGTGCTGCTTCTGCGAATTATAGAGGGGAATGCTTAATTGATGGTTACAGAGGGCTTTGGGGCTTTGAGGACAAAGGAATATAAAATTAAATTGACATGGCTTGCTAATTCATTTTTTTTTACATCTGCTGACACAATCTTAGTAGAGTAGTTCAAAAACAATTGTGTTAATTTTTTTGTGTTTATATAGTAGTATAGGTGGGTAACTTTTGTAACCTAATGGCCTTTGCATGGAAGAAATCTTTTTGTGAATTGCAGACAAATGTTTTGCAAAATCGTCTCAATACATGACAGTAATTGAAAACTAAAAAAATACATAATTCTGTGTTTGTACTTGCCATATATCTGGAAAAATAACCAGCACCATATTAACAAAAGGTATTATAAATCTTCCGATAGTTTTTCCTATATTGACCATTTTATAATACATTGATTAAATTGGCAGACACTGCCCTTGTTCCCTGACCCTCATTACTTTTATAGGTTGGGCAAACTGCAAAATGACTGCTGACAAGGTTTGTTCTTGACATACAATGCATTTTCTGATTATTCTTATAATATTTTCCAACCCTTAGATAAACACAGGCAAGGTAGTGTATGTCAAAAAGATACCTTGTAGTGCTTGCTATTTTTTCTGTTGCAAGACATAAGCAAGTTAAAGCTGTAGTTTACTGGTCTCATTGGAAAAATTAGACTTTGCACAAATTGACTCCAATGCAACCACATTCAATTACAAATGTGCTATGCAGCTCTAAGGCTGGGTGAGACATTTAATTATTTGAATTTTCTAGAGTGAGAAGTGAATAACATTTGAGTTCAATTCAGTTGTATTCTAATCTGTTTTAATCTAGCAAGGCATTTCCTTTTTTATAAGGTAAGTGAAATGCAGACGGTATTAAATCTGCAAATAAAACAGCCCTTTGTATTGAAATGTGAATCCTAATGAAAAAAGTTTTCCATCGTTGCTTATAGTGTTAAGTTGTGCTCATCTCTTAACTTACTTTGGTGTGCTCCACCACTTCTAGATTCTGTGCATAATAACTGTGATAGTGGGTTATTATCCCTGTTCATAATTTTTACTTTTAAATGGTTGTGTACATTCTTTGTGGTAACATATAACTACAAAATTAGAATTACGGGATTACTACTGTGGTTTTCGGTTATGTACATACTGTACACACTTCATGTTAGAGGCACACCCCAAGTACATCTTTGCCATTTTTTAAATTAAATGTATGGTATAATCAAATATAAAAAGTCTTAGATTCCATGTTACATCTTAATATGGCTGTTGGACCACACAGCACATTTGGGATGGAATCTTGTGATTGTGTGGGGATTAGTTAATGTAGCTGGCACAGGTTCAATTGAAAATAAAGAATGAAGTGTAGAGTTCTTTTAAATTGTAGCTCAACCATAGTTATTGACAAACCTAGAAAGACATTGAAGTCCATCTGTGGTGGGGTGTATGTGGAGTATTGAGATCATGGTATAAACTGGCCAAACAACTAATGAGAATGTACTTCCTGTGCACACGTTCTTGTCATCGATTTTCATTATGTGGGCACATGACATCCATCTTTTTATATCCTGCAGTGTGGTGAAAGGGCTCAGACCAAACATGCCTGCACTTACCCTTTGCAGCCTACTGGGAATTAGAAGTGTAAAGTATTTTTGGCTGCTTAGTATCTCTTGGCAGAAACACATATGCTGTTATTTAGCTACAAGTAATCTTATTTTTTTTGTAAGTGTTCTGTATTTGTAATATTTTTCATTAGTTTCTGGAAACCATCTTGAAATACTGGGCATGAAATGCAGCAGTAGTGTTAAATTAAAGTGCAATACAGAGTAAATTAAAAATATTTGAAAAATGCTATCTTAACTTTTTTTTCCCCTTTGTCTCACACAGATGAATTCAAAGGTCATTCATTGCTTCAGGCAGCACGTGAGGCTGATATGGCGAAGGTGAAGAAAACTCTTGCTTTGGAAATCATCAACTTCAAACATCCACAGTCCCACGAAACGGCTTTGGTAAGAAATGCTAAGGACACAGCCATGACCTTCCTGTATAAATGTGGCTGGCCATAGTGGTTATTTTCCATACAGTGATAGATGGATGTGTGTATTGATAGTATCGATCATTGCATAATTAACCTGTGAACTCCCAATTTCACTTAAGGGACAGTTTGTTTTTTGTTTGGCCTTATGTATAAAGAACAACCTGTGAGAATAGTCTGCGATAATTGTGCATCAATTCCCTTGATTTCAGCACTGTGCTGTCGCCTCACCCCATCCCAAGCGGAAGCAGGTGACGGAGCTCCTGCTGCGGAAGGGCGCCAATGTCAACGAGAAGAACAAGGAGTGAGTGCGCCGTAGCCGGGGTTCGGCTTTCCTCTTGCTTTTACCCGTGCACTCCCTGCGGGCTCTCCTGACATGCTGACATGTCTCTCTCCCCACAGCTTTATGACCCCATTGCACGTGGCAGCCGAGAGAGCCCACAACGACGTCATGGAAGTACTACAGAAACATGGGGCCAAGGTGCAGACTTATGTTTTAATACTTGAGCTCCTATTTTAGTCTTCACCCCTGCCTCTGCTATCACTGCTGCACTGTGAAGTGCAAGTGAGCAGTGCCTGCCCCAGCTGTCCCTTGTGTGCTTTTCAGCCTCAGGGGGCTGAAATATTTCAACAAGAACATTGTCGTGCATCGGTGTGAAAATGTGTAGAATAAGATTCATGTAGAAAGTAATTTTCTAGTGAAAACATTGTTCCAGATCAGGCTGGGTGGACTTTGGATGCAGTGGGGTGTTTATTTTTATTTGTGATCTTAGCTGGTTAACAGAGTGGTTGGTTTGATGTGCCTTGGATCAGCTTGGATCTACATGTTGTATGTGCTTCTGTGTTCAGCTTCAAAAAAGTGTTACATAATGAATATTTAGGGCTCTCAGAGTTCAGGCTTGTTATTTCTGCATGAGTGTTAGTTCATGCAACGCAGTCATACTAATGAGGGGGATACTGCATTACGGCACACGGTGGGTCTTGACGGCTCACTGCTTTCCTGAGGCAGTTCTGTAAGATGCACAATAAACGGCAGATGTGTGTGTCTGTGATAGTCTGTGCCTGCTTTGTGATATAACAAAGCTGTCTGCAAGTCATCGGTTGATTGGTTTCCATCTTGGAATTTCTGTGATTTAACAGTGTTTAACAGCACCTTCCCAAATACCTGCAAACCGAATTTTTCAGGCCTGGAAAGATCTTGTAAGCCAGTATTCAAAAATGTATTTACTGTGACAATGAGTAAAGGCTGTTTATTTTTATTATTTTAGTCATTATTTAGTCAAATTAACAAGAAATGGAAGATGCAACAAAGGAGGGAGGCTTATTTTATTGTGTAGAGGTTAGTACAGTATCAAAGCCAGACTGATACCATGTCGGAATGGTTTGAATGTGTCTGTGAAGGTGCAGAAAAGCAGGAGGTAAGGATAGTAGTTACTCATTGGCATGTAAATCAGTTCTTTCAAATATGTTTATAGCTATTGATGATGTCCATTTTTCTAATAGGTTAACAAATGTGAAGAAAGTATTTAATGAATCAATTTCTCAGTTTTGTCAAATTTCCTTTATTATTACAACACTTTAGATACATCTTGCCTGATTCTGTAGGAGAGCCCACAACAGCTTTAAATTCTTCTTTCACCTGGATTTTTTATTACCGTAAAGTAACCACAGACTGTCTTTAAAGGCAGAAGCTTCCAGATTGAGGCGATAAAGCATTGCCGGTGCACCAAGGCTTCTTTGAATGGTGCAGACTTCTAATGTCCTTGCCTCTCACGTAACCTGTAAGACTAACAGTGGCTGGCGGTCCAGCAGAGTGTGTGATAAAGCATCTTTAGCAGTGAAGCCAGGATTCCTTGAACAGTCAAGCGGTAGGAATCACAATGAAAGATTTATTGAGCCTCCTGTTTAATGGGCAGACCTGTTGTTCTTAGTGTTATATCCTTGCCAAGTTGAGAGCTAAATATTGGAGAAGAATGAGCCTTACTGAGCATAACAACGTATTCAGTTCTTTCATTGCTTCGCAAACCAGGCAGACAGGCCTTTGCTGTTGTGCAGTATGATTTAAATTTCTAACAAACTCGATTTAGAATTTACACTGAAGTTAACAGTTAACACATTTGGAATTCATTTTTCTTAATGTACCTCTCTCTATCCTTTTAGATTAATTTTCTGTTGAACTGGGATTTTTCTGATCACGCTTGTATAGTGACTTTAAGCAGTAGTTGCCGAGGTCAGCATGATATCTTAAAGCATTTTAATATGAGGCTTCCATTTGATCTGGGTCAATACGATGAGATTTATAGTAGAGGTGAATAAAACTTGAGTCTTTAATAATTAAAAGTGTATGAATTGCTTGCAAAAACAAGATAGGACCACAGGGAAATGGCATTTTTGGTTTGTTTGTTTGCTTTATACTCAGTGGTTCTGGTCATTAATGAAACAGATGGCTGGAGAACGTACTGCCGGGAATAATAATAAGACTGGGGAACAGAGCTAAGGAAATGATCTTGATCAGCCACTGGGTGGTGACCACTTTATCCTGTGGGTCATTTAGCATTTCTGTTCTGTTCATAAATCCGGAAGTCAAAAATGGCCTCTGTACAAACTTTGCCTTGTCATGTGTTTCTTATCCCCAGTTATCTTTTTATCAAGATGAAGTTGTCATTATATGTAAAGTGAAGAAGCACAGGAGGCTTGAATTATCTTTGGTGCCCCAGGCTTTTTTTCTTTTGGGGAATCTGTTAATTTATTCCTGAATATTGTCATGCCTGTTTTGAGGTTAAATTAGGTTTTTTTTTTTATTTTTGACTGCCATCCTTGAAGTATTACTGTTTCGGACTGGTTTGCTGTGTTCACAAACAGTGCAGAAAGCACTGATTAAAGAATGTTGTGTTAGATTAGAAGGGCTTCTTTTCCCACACAAGGAATGGTTTGATGTCTTTAATACACTATGAGGTTGCTGTGGTGGGTTTCTAGTTTTGCCTTGGTTTCCTCTGGTTACCTGCATATTGCAGACACACAACAGGCTTTCCAAAGGATCGTGCTGTTTGCCTGCAGGGTGTGATAAATAATTCACATATGTGTTCATTTCAAACGATCAGATTTACACATGGCTCCTTCTCCCTAGCATTCAGAACTGTGGAGCTAGCAACTGTCAGTTTCACATCTGCTCTCGCTCCATCTCTATGTCCACAAGAGTGGTGGGCAAAGTCTGAGCTGCTTATAGAAACACCATCAGTTGCTGTTAGAGCTACCTGTGGTCCTTTATGTCTTGTCTGTTACTATTAGACCGTAATGGATGCTTAATTTTTTGTTGCAAGAGATTACATTCCCCATGGTCACAAATGTATGCTGTCACAGCTGTCTCAAATACTCAACGATAGCAGCATGCTTGTGTTTTAAATCAACCTGTATAAAAGCAATGCATAAATAAAAAAAAAGCATATGATGAAGAGGAGATCTTGTCTACCTCAGTAACATGAAGTACAAGCGGGTGTCACAGCAGTGGTGTCTGGTAAATGTCTTATTATTGGCTGAGAACGTTGTGAGCCTGCATAGATGAGAAGAAAAAATTCACACATGTATGTACCTTCTAACTAAATAAGAACTTAATTTTGTTTTTTGTTGGAGACAGTGGCCCAGAGTATTTTGTTGCTTGTAACATTATTTGTAAGGCAGAGATTTTAAAGTGTCTTCTATAGCCCTGTAGCAGGTCATCACTTTGTGTTGTTGACTGTTCACCAATGCCCACAGTGTTCTAACAGCTGGTGCCCTGTGGTTGCAGATGAACGCCTTGGACACTCTGGGGCAGACATCCCTCCACAGAGCCGCCCTGGCTGGTCACCTCCAGACCTGCCGACTCCTCCTGAGCTACGGAGCTGACCCTACCATCGTCTCACTGCAGGGCTTCACAGCTGCGCAGATGGGCAATGAAGCAGTGCAGCAGATCCTTAACGGTGCGGAGCTCTGGTGCACATACTGCAGTGTGCACATTAGACCATTGCTAGGATCCAGCACTGGAGAAATCAAGTTTGTAAATGCTGTCACAAAAAGCAAATCACTGGTTGACTAATTCCTTTGATGTGTGTACTATGTAATAATGAATGATGAGTTTTAATTTTAGTTGCCGTTTGATGTCTTCTGAGGTGATTCACCAAAAATGTGTAAATGTTGTGTGAAGAGGTAATTAGAATAAATCATGAGGTTTTCTAGTGAATTTCTGTAATACTCTAAAGTGAAGGAGTGGTTGTTTTTTTCGTTTGGAATTGTATACTTTTATTACAGCTCTTATTTGTGGATAGTAAAAAGAAAAAAAAACTATTGTTTGTAGGACAAACACTATAATACCCTGAAGGTGATCTGAGCCCATTGCTTTTGTGTCTGTAGTGTTTGAGTGCTTTTGAATGAGGGCATGGTGGAAAAATAGGGAAACGCAATTTACATATTGATAAGTTAAACATGAGGCAAAGTTAAATAGGGAGAAATATGCAGTGTATTACACGTCAGAAATACGGAATTGATGTCACATGTTGTTAGTTTTGCAACAGGGCAGATCTATGTTAAGCAAAATCTGAAAGAGCTATATAGTTACAAATAGAATCTTATTCAAACTACCTAGAATTTATGAAACTATAGCAGTTTGCCTTTAGCTATTCTGGTTCAAGTACCACTGAGCAATAGGAACTCTTTATGCTAAAATACTACTACTTTTTATTTAAAAAAGAATCTTAATGCACCTGGCTTTTGAATATAATCCGCATACTGCTGAAGTGTGAAGCAATTAAGAATATGAAATGTCCTCCTTATTGTAATTTTTGTTTTGTGATTATCTGAGAGAAAATTTTAGCTAATTTGAATTTTCCTATTATTAATTTAAATTATTTAATGACACGTCTGTGACATTTATATTGCAAGTATTGGAAACTGACTAGATATTTGTTCAGTTATTTTGAGTTCCATCCCTGCAAAATTGATAATTTTATTGTCACTTCACTTATTAATTTAACATCCATTAATTCAAGTGGTGATCTTCAGAGAAAAGTGACTACATTTGGATAGAATGATAAAGAGCATTTTTCTTTTAAAAATTAAAATTTAAAATCATCAGAATGAATGAAAAGGCAGCAAAATAAAAATAAAATTCAGATCAGCTGCTTCAGACAGGAGATGTCTCACCTGCAGGTGTACTGATTCTGCTGCATGCTTTTAATTGCAGCTGCTGTTGTGTGATCATTAAATTGACAGGAGTCAGCAAAAGCTTTTTTTGGTTTTTGCCTGCAGAAAACATTCCGGTGCGCAACTCTGATGTTGATTATCGGCTTCTAGAAGCTGCTAAAGCTGGAGACCTGGACACTGTGAAGGTATGAACAGCACATTTCATCTGCCAAGTTTTCCTAATTAAACCTCGCACAGTATCTTAAGCTGTTACAGCAGATCTGTACAAGCAGAAGTGTACCTTTGCTCAATAGGTAATATCGTTTGCGAACCCATGGTGCTGATTCACTTTAGTCATTTGTTGTGTGGTCATTTTAAACCACGTCAGCGCTTTAAATGTCATCATCTTGCACTGTTTTTTGTATCCTTCTTATATTTTTTTAAATAAAAGCACCGGGACAGAAATCAGTTTTCTGTGCAGAAGCAAAACTACAACTGTTTACCAAATAATTGCTCTGCCCATTTCAGTTTCTGAATTCTGTAACACATTGTCTCCAGCACCAGCAAAGACTGGGATGTTTAAGAGAAGATATTAGAGCCTAGATATTCCAGTATTATAAGATTGTGTTGGCACTAGCTTTACCTAATATTTTTCTGCCATATACGATGTTTTAGATGTTTTAAATCAACGGTTTGTTTCTTTCAGCAACTGTGCTCCCCGCAGAATGTGAATTGCCGGGATCTGGAGGGTCGTCACTCTACCCCCCTACACTTTGCCGCAGGTTATAACCGCGTATCTGTGGTGGAGTACCTGCTGCACCATGGGGCTGATGTCCATGCCAAAGACAAAGGGTATGACCCTTTCCTGGTGTCCAGATACTTGCTCTCTTCTGCTGCAAGCTATGTTGCAGATCAGTCCATGCTGAGGTGTTTTTAACTGACAAGAAATACTTGCTTGTTTAGCCTCGGGCATCTTCATGCTGCCTGTGTGCACTGAAAAGGTGTCACATTGTCAGTGCACCTTTAACATTTAAAAGATTGCTCAACATCTTGGAGAGATTATGGCAGCAATGTCAGATTCATCTTATATTTATTTCCTGCATATTTTATTCAGGGCCGGTTGTATTGTAAACTTCCTGAAGGTTTAAAATGGGATGCTGCCCCGTTGTTAGTACTAATCCTGCTTTACTTATTAGCAGTTTTATATTAGTTTTATTCTGAAAGTAAATTAAACATTTTAGGAACGGTATTTAAGAAAGGTAACATTCTTATTCTGTTTCTCTGCAAATGCACAGTCATTCCTTACCCTTGGCTGTAAATGGCCTCTGAGGGATAATATTAGAAGAAGCACTGTGCTGTAGTGATGCCTAGTCTTTTCATTGACTTTTTTAAGATTGCTTTCTCTTAATTGGATTCACATGCCGTCATGCTCATGATTTTATCTAAATAAAAAATGAAAGTGCTTATTTTCCTATCAGTAAGGATGAGCTAAATATGGATAATGTCTTTGTATAGGAAAAGGTAGATTCTAGCTGTGAGTGGAATCTCAATTGTGTCTTTTTTATGACTCTGAAGGCAGCCAAATAGCTACGCAGCGCGCTGATGTCTGGCTTGTGCCCTTCTTTCAGGGGTTTGGTTCCTTTGCATAATGCCTGCTCATATGGACACTATGAAGTAGCAGAGCTACTGGTCAGACATGGGGCTTCAGTCAATGTTGCAGACCTATGGAAGTTCACCCCTCTGCACGAAGCAGCGGCCAAAGGAAAATATGAAATCTGCAAGCTGCTCTTAAAGGTATGCTTGGTAATTATGCTCATCCTGCCTTCCATTCTTAAACCTGTCCGCCCCAAAAGAAATTTAAGTGTGAGCTTAACATATCTTTCAGAAGGCCTTTTTGAGTTAGTTCATTTCCATTTAATTTCTGTTTGCTTAGATGTTATTTTATTAGCTTGCATTTGAGGAGATTAAAGAGGGGTTTTGTGCTCATAATATTAGGTCTTAACCTCCAAATTTTGTCCTTTTGTTAACGTCAACAAGGGAAAGCTTCTAGAGAGTATGGTATTTGGCATTTTCAAAAACTCTTCTCCATTCAACAGTTTTATTATTTGAAGAATTCTGAAATGTATTCAGATGTGTTGACATTCACATCAGCCAAAACATTTAATTAAGCTGAATAGAATGCAGCAGAGTCTTATTTATTCCTTGTTTTCTATATTTGAACGATTTGTTGTGCTGTAATTGTCCAAATATGTTTCGTCATCGTTCCATTCAACAAGAATGCCACAATCACGTGAAAGAGTGCTGACTGTGAGCTTAAGTTTTTGACATTATTGCTGTGTGTAAGAGACTCTGGTGATCAGTTACTGTTAATGATCTCTGAAAATTTTCATTAACCTTCATGAATTGTCTTTGTATCTTCTCTTAAAAAAATTATCCCTGCAATAGTGTAATGCAAGGAATGGCCTTCTTTCTTCTGTGCCAGGATCTCCACTTTTGCCTTCCATGTCTTTTTTTTATTTACAAGGCAAACATCTTTGAGGTTTTTGGGGGATTTTTTTTTTTTTGCTTAAGCATGCAGGACTTTTTTTTAATTCATTCCTTTGATTTACAGCATGGGGCTGATCCTACAAAGAAGAACCGGGATGGAAACACGCCTCTAGACATGGTGAAAGAGGGTGACACAGACATCCAGGACTTGCTGAGGGGTGATGCGGCTCTGCTGGATGCTGCCAAGAAGGGGTGCCTGGCCAGAGTGCAGAAACTGTGCAGCCCAGAGAACATCAACTGCAGGGACACCCAGGGGCGCAATTCAACTCCGTTGCATTTAGCAGGTAGAGCCACCACTGACTGCCTATCCAGTCAAATGTTGGATGGAAAAAAAAATAATCTCTTGACAACTGTTTTCTGCACATGTTTCTAAGCACCTACAGTACATTTTTGTTTGTTATATAATCAGTGGATAGAAATTAAGTCCTACAGTGAGCACTGCTACACAGTTCCACCTTGACTATGTTTGTAACTTACGTAAGAAATAATTGCCTCATTAGTGAAAGAATGGGTTGGGCATAGGTGATGAGCTGGCTTACCCTGTAGGATTTCAAGCCCTGGTGTAAATCATGAATGAAGAACACAGAAAGGAACCAATGTTGCCTTTGAGCCATTAGTATGTTGGAAGTTGGATGAAATCTCCACTCTGTTGCTTGCCATCTGGGGTGTTTACAGCTGACAGTTTCTAACCTAGCCAGGCATTACATCCAAATGCAGTCTGTGATTGGTAAAACACAGGTCATGGCAGCTTACCGTCACTGATTGATGAGTATGTCTAACTGGTGTCCTGGGCAGGAGTGTCTAGTTGCTACAAAATTCCACTTGTACTGTTTGGTTGCAGTTTGTCTGCATAGCACTATGCTGATCAAGTCCTAATACCTCACTTAAAACACTTCATTTAGTCTGTCTGAATTGACAGCATTCCATCTGAACACCACACGTTCACATGCTGCTTATACAGTAATGATTTTCTTGAGAATATGACCACGGTGCCATGGATGCCCTTACTGACCAAACTCAATTTCATTGAATGATTGTGGAATAGGCTTGGGTGGTGTGTGGTACCTAGGGCTCAGAGACATCTGAACAGTCACTGCTTTTCCTGGCTCTGGGAGAGGAATTGAACAAAATCCCACAAGTACCTGCAACTTGCATGATGCAAAGCATTCATTGTAAATGTGCAGCTTAAATTGCTTCCAGTGATGGCCTGAGACTTTTAACTGTAGACCTCCTGTGAATACATCTGATGACAAATGTTAGTCAACATATACTTCTGTCACAAAAGTGTCGGTATACCCATTACAGAAAATAAGTCCGTTAAAGCTTACTTTCTATATCGGACCACCTAAGCCTTTTCTAAAACATGTCATTGACATTGATCACATGTCCTTTTAAGAAGGGATTGCAAATGTCGGTACACAAATGGCAAAAGTTCTCCAGCTTTTTGGAATTCAGAGGCAAATAGTACAGGCACCAGATGGATAGTGGAGCAGCTCTGGGCCAGGGCGTCATTGTTGAGAAATCATTGAAATGGGAATAAATAGCCATAGTAATAGACAGTAGAAGCAAGAGCTAATACTAATGGCCAGAGAAAGTGTTTTTTGTTTAGAGATTTCATATAGATACAATTGTAAGTGGAACATTTAATTGACAGCAAGTCTTGTCTCTGTTTGGCCTTTTACATTTTAGAGTTCACAGAATTTACCAAAGAGATTGCTGTCTGATTAAATACATTTCAGGAAAGACTAATATTTAAAATTATGAAAAAAATGTGAAAAGATTATCATTTGTCTTTTGTACTGTAACAAATAATGGCTTACGTGTGTATAGTGTACTTTATCCCTAAGGATACCAAAGTGCTGCAAATATAGATGGATTTCTACACAGCAGATAAGGCGGACAAATGAGAAGCTACTTAACAAACTGAACAAAGCTAGACCTTAAGGAAAACTGCACCAAAGCACCAAAGTGGAATTTAACTAGTATGCAGACGTTAACACCCCTACTCTTCTGAACAGCACCATTGGATCTTTAATAATTGTGTAGTTGGTTTAATATTTTAGGTGTGTAGGATGCTCCTCTTAGATAGCATCTGCCTTCACCTTAGTGTGGCACTGGTTTGAAAATTCTGGTCTAGAGGAAAGAGTTCCACCTACTGGTCCACAAACCCTACTTATAGCAACACCTTGTTTTTTCTGTGAAGGTCTCCCATCACAGTGTTGACCAGGCCCAGTCTTACTTAAGCTTTTAAGATATGATTAAATGCGATTTTAGAACATAAAAGCCAATGTCAGTGTTGCACATTTTATCAGGAAGTCTACAGAAATGCAACTCTCCTAATTTTATCTTAATTTTTTTACATGCAGTGCCATGGTAGTTTTACTATTAAAATCATATAAAAAATTATTTATATAATATAAAAAAAATATTGCTATAATTGAAGGTTAAAGTATTTAATAATACTTCCTGACCTCAGGCTAAGCCAGACTAAGTAATTAATGAGATATTAAAGAATAAGAGACACCTTGAACTAATCAGTGAACTGTGAAGCTTATGTTTTTTCCTGATTTTTTTTTTCAGGAAATGTAAAAATATACAAGCCTAGCTACTAAAATATGTAATGTAAGATTTTTTACCAAATGTTTAATTTTGTATCAAATTTCTTTCTCCTTAGTTAATGAATAGGATTTCAAGTTTAAAATTATTTGCAGCTTATGCTTAAATGTGATCTGAATATTTATTTTTCAGTTATAAAACTCTTTAATTGACCACAAGATTTAAGTTCTGGATTTCAAGAAAAGCAGAAAGATAATTTATTCGTTAGACAAGTATTGCGCCTCAGTGCCAGGCATATATAATTGTTCAGAATGTCAGTTCCCGAATAGCATCTCTGGTAGTGTTTTTCAAGCTGGTCTCTTACTATTGTAATTTTGAAAAATAAAAGAATATTCTTGTGACTCGTTAAAGTTATTCTAAAAAGCTCTTCAATATCACAGCTGCTTTCTCTGCAGGAAGCTGGAAAATAATGTTTCTATGTAATTAGGAGCTTCAGCAGCCTCAGTTTTTTTAAATGTGTATATATAGCCTGCAGTAAGAGTCCAGCCACTTCTGAAGAACCAGATAGTCTGAGATGCCCTTACAGTACACACTGGGAATGTTGCATTTCAGATCTTCAGAAACATCTGGGCAATTCAGTAATTTGTTGCCACAGCTAGATTTGAAATAGACAACTTGTTTGTTTAAAATATTAAACAGTAAACATCTAGATTAAATAATTATTTTTTTTTAATTATGAACATGCTTTTTTATTTCGCATGTTTAGCAACCCATAGTAATCAGACAGTTTAGTTAAAAAGGGTGGATTGCCATCACTTATTATGTGCAGAAATGTCTGCAGTATTTTTGCACACAAAATCATCTTTATATACGCGTCATCTTTATATCAAAAATCGTTTATATGATTACCCTACACACTGGAGCGTGATTTCACAAAACAGTTGGATCCAAGATTGAAGGTTTTTGTAAACCAAAAAAAATCTATTTTCAAGCTATCGAATTGGAAGAACCTTTTTGTGTGCATGTTCAGCGCTCCAGAACCCGTAGATTAGGCTGGTTTCATTGATTATTTTTTTTTCCAAGAGTAAAGCATAAAGTCAAAGGGGAATAATCTTTCATCATTCCCTTTCTGCTGTGCAAGTCAAGCTGTTATATGTTGAAGAATTTGGGCTTCCAGTAATCAACAAAAATAATACTGTGGATGGAAAATTTTCTTAACATCCTATTATGGGAAGTTGCGGTACTTACAGCACTTTTCTTTCTAATTCCATCCATTAAAGCATGCACAAAGGTAGAAATTGCATACATTTAATATGCCAATTGCCGTAGCTGAAAACTACGGAATGCTAAAGATTTTTTTGCATGTCTGGGTACATTCAGCTTTAGCTTTAGCTTTAATGTTAAAAATATTCATTTTTCCAAATATTCAGATTTTTTTAAAGATGTTTATTTGGGAGCCTAGCAAGTTGTGCATTTTTTTCAGAATGATTCAGGTTCAGTTTGCGAATCTTTTACCATGTGTGGAGTATCAAGAAGGATAAAGTGGAGGGTTAGGCAGTAAAACTGTCTGTTGGAGTCTGTGTTTCAGGTTCACAGCACTGTAATTATTGTTGACGTATTTAGATCTTGGTAACTTTGCATGGAAATATTATAATTATTATTATATCAGTGCAGCAATATTTTAAAACATGTTTGCAAAAACAACACGCATTACTAGGGGTGTTAACATGTATATCAGAGTATCAACAGGTGATTTCTTAGTGTAGTGTATTGTGTGGTCTGGGTTTAATGGTTTTTTTTTATTTCTGCAATTTCAAAATGGAAATTGAGTTTTAAGTGAGTGGAACAGACTTGGCTTTTGGCTTTGATGTGTGATTGAGTATGATGCAGTGCCTTCTCTGTGTTCCCTGCAGCTGGGTACAATAATCTGGAAGTAGCAGAGTACCTTCTTGAACATGGGGCAGATGTCAATGCCCAGGACAAAGGAGGTCTGATTCCACTGCACAATGCAGCCTCTTATGGAGTGAGTATGACCACACAGCCTGCTTCTTGCTTGATTTTTTGTTTTCCAGAATTTGGTCTTTGTAAGCGCTTTACCTAATTTATTTCTATACATCTTTGAAATTCTTCAACAGCACTAATTCATTTAACTCGTCATGACTTTATTGCATGACAGTGGGAAAGAACTGCCATATTGAATGCAATGCTAATGCATCTTTTCTCTTTACTTGCCTAGATTAAATTTCAGCCTTTTTGTTGTTGGTTCTGTGCCCTTGTTATCTTTAGTCAAGATTGGCTTTTTCTTTAGAGAGAAATGATAGAGGCATAATGTAGGAATTTGGGTTTTGATGTTCAGAGTCATTAAATGTCATTGTCTCTCAAAACTAACTCGTTTAAAAATATGATTGGGACTACAAAGGATGTAATTTGCCACAAAAGGTACGGATTGAAATTTTTGCTCTTGGAAATTTTAAATTAAGTAATTAAGTTTTAGAATATTGTTAATTCATTATAGATTGCTCTTTATTTTTTTAGTTTGAAGCAGGACCATCATGAAATATAGTTTTTTTTATTTATTTTGAGCAACTTCTCATTAGAGCTGAATTTTTCCTGTCATTTCATTTTATCACTCGTTCACTACTAGCTGAATCTGAAGAGACCGTGAGATATCAGTGGTATAATATAATTATATTTTAAATAATATGGATAATTCTGGGCAACTGTGACCTGGCATGGCTGTAAAATATCATTCTTTAAATAAGACTACCATGGAGTACATATGTTCTTGATTGAAATTCATTTAATCTATTACACATCTCCTGATTGGGGACTGTACATGAAATGTTGACATCGGCTAAATGGAAATCAGTGCATTGTAAGTCATGCCTTCTTTGTTAAGTTCCTTAACAAAAATATTGAAATAAACATTATAAAAGAATGTGAAGAAAAACAAGTTATTCGTGAGATCCATTATATTTTTTCAAACGCTTATTACATTTATAAACCTAAGCATTACCTTGCCAGTCTCTGGCCACTAGAATTTAGAAAGAAAAGTATTTAGTTTTAAGCAGACAAGAGCAAGACACTGCAGTTTTAAAACGTAAATTATGATTTCATAAGGCATCCATGTCCTGTTAACAGAGATTGTGATTAACATGACCTGTAAATTATTGAGATAAAATCAGCTGAAGTCAATTAGCCTCTCTGCTACACTGTGAACTCCTCTGGTTAGCTCAAGTACCTGGCAAATATCATTAATGCTGAAGTACAGTGTTTTGAGTTCAGTAGCTGAATAAAATCCCATGAATAGAATCAGAGAGAACCTGAGTGGATTGATATGAGATGCTTCTTAACCTTCTTGGTCATATGCGAGGTGAAATATTTTTTGTCCGAGCAAGGGAAGCTCATACAGTAAACGGGATAAAAAGCATTGAGCGTAGTGTAGATGAGTGCAGAATTTATAAGTGTTCAGCTTTGTTTTTATACCATTACTTTATTTTATAGCTTATACAGTCTTGAAATTCGATAAGCTCTTGGAGAAAGGAAAGGCTATTTAATAGCAGCAGTCGGGTCACTTTCACAAAGCACATTTCTCTTTCCTGTCTGGGAGCTAGAGGTGCAATCTGTGTGTGTGGCTCCTAGAGTGTCAGAATTACACATTGCTACAGCACTTCTGCATAGCCTGTGAATCTACCTCCTGTCACAGAGAATTGAGACCAGCCTTAGCTCTAATAGTGCTGTCGTTCTGGTAATCATCTGCTCTCACTTTTTTGACCTTGAATGTTCTGGCACGAATGGGTCTACAGTTTACATGAGGGAAGTTTGTTTAAAAAATATAATTGCCTTAAGGCAACCCAGGATTGAGTATACAACGTAGCAAGCAATCAAGATTAGAAAGTAACGTATGCAGCACAACACATAAAAACAACTCATAACAATTCTGCAGAAAGTTTGTGGCTAGTACAAAAGCATTATTTTTTTACTTCACTAGTTTGTACTAACTTCATTGAACAGGGACCAAAGTTTTCTTTTAGTTTAATGTGTGTCTGCATACTGGTGTTGTGAATAAGAAAATATTCAATGCAAAATTGAGAATAGTGAAACAAATTCACTGTTTAGAATCCTAATTGATCTTGTACAAATGCAGTCTTTTCTAAACGCATTCCAATGAAAGTTTAAGCCATTTGCATATTTTTTAATATAATTTGCTTACAAGGAAATGATGGAAATTGTTAAAGAATATTAACTATTTATGTACAATCCAGAGATGACTTCTGGTTTAGAAATTTGTTACATTGAAATATTAACTGAGGTGCATGGACCAAAAGGATATTCATTTTGATCATATTTTTCATAACAGCATGTGGACATTGCAGCTCTCCTAATCAAGTACAACACTTGCGTTAATGCTACCGACAAATGGGCCTTCACCCCCCTCCATGAGGCAGCCCAGAAGGGGCGGACCCAGCTGTGTGCTCTTCTTCTGGCCCATGGAGCTGATCCCACTATGAAGAACCAGGAAGGACAGACGCCCCTGGACCTGGCAACGGTGAGGGCTGACCTAGGGTCACAAGCTACAAGCACATCTAAGATCCTAGCACCCCCTGCAGCACACATCTTGGCCATACCCTTATACAATTCAGGCGCAAAGTAACATGCGCTTGCAGAGGAAGAGATTGGATGTCTCGAAAGTCTTCTTTACGAAACCTTGAAAGAAAGCAGTTGAAAGGTGTGCATGTGTTTGATGAATGATAATACAGCTATCTTTAACACATTCATGTAACCTGTACACAGTCCAGGTAGGAATGAGAGACATGGTATACAGAAACTCCCTCTGCTCCATTCCCTAACTCAGGAGGACCTGCAGTTGAAATTGGGGAGAGAATTTAAAACCACTAATCAGACCTACCCTTTATGTCTTTGGGAGATGGGAGGTAATGAGAGAGCTGACTGATGCATGCATACTTCACATAGAAGTCCTGTGAGGCAATGCTGTACAAATTGTTAACACACTAAGGTGATTTTTGATACACATTTGAATTCCTCACAGTGCTGTGTAGCTCTTGACTCTAAAATCCACATGCGCTCATTGAGCGCAGTGACATCATCAGTATAGTTATAACGAGTATCAGATGTTCTTACAGGTAATTCCAGAGTCACTTTTTTGTCAACTTCTTTAAAAGTTTGAAAAGTTGGAAGTTAGTGCTAATCTGTAATATTCAGTTCACAAGTTGACTAATTCATTTTACCTGGGAATGTCATGCTCCATTAAATGTACTCTTTTCCATGAAATAAATCTTTTTGGGAATGACTGGTAGAACAGGCAGAACTACAGTGCGTGGGTGAATAAAATAGCTCCTAAATTAAAGATATCCCTTCCCTTAAATCAGTGGTTCTCAAACTTTTGGGACCAAGTACCACCCCTAATCCAACCAAAGCATCCAAGTACCACCTACAAGTCATCATCTCATAGGAACCCCAGAAATTCTCAATGACCAACATGAGTGCGCGTGCACACACACTCACACATACATATAATAAATATTATAATAAACTATATTTGATATAGCGCCTTTAAAGGTGGGTTCTCAAAGTGTTTTACAGAAAAAAAACATTAACAACAACAACTAATAAAAAAGCACCATTTCAGTGAGAGGGGTGAGCCTGTTTAGTTGAGCAAAGCAGATGTGAATTAATTTTTCGAGCCTTGATACAATTCACAACAGAGTCTAACAGATATTAAATCGTCAGGCATTTTCTTGACGGCAAAGGTCTCGCGGTGGATGTTGTAATGTGTACATTAATTTCTGGAGCAACCCATCTAATTCGTGCAACTACACCGTTATGTCGGCTTGTCATTGCTCTAGCACCGTCTGTACAAACTCAGACGCATTTTATCCAGTCGAGGCCATTTTCTTCGATAAATTAATTCAGAAGCTGAAATATGTGCTCTCCTGTAGTTCCTGTTGGTAGCGGTTTACAGAACAGAAAGTCTTCATGGGACATGCCCTCAAACTCGTATCTAACGTAAACGAGTGAATTGGCCAAATCGACTACAGACTCATCTAATTGCAGTGAAAAACATCTGCTCATCTTAATGCGCTCTATCAATGTAATTTTTATATAATCCTTCATTTCAATAATTCTATGAATGACTGTCTTTCAGGGAGAGGGGGGCAGCAGGTCGAGCTGTTTAGCAGCTTTTTCTCTACACATAATACGTGTCAGCTCTTTTGCCAATGGTAAATAAGGTTCTTCAAAAATAGTGTAGCTTACCTGCTTTAGCAATCCGCAAGCTTGCATTTTTCCGCGTTTCCATTTTTATTTAAAGTTTTTATTTCATGCGCATGGGAGCGAAACAGAGACAATTGGTGTATTTTTCTCAAATTAGAACAGTTCTTAAATATTTTTCTGTTATCACGCTTTCGTGTGCTCACAAGATTACCTGCGTTCGAAGCACGTATTTCTATGCATTCCTGTGTTTACAACGTTGGCATTGTTCCAAAATCACGCACATTCTCCTTTCTCCCTATTTGCTGGAGATACAGTAGCTTTTTTTAAATACAATTGGTCACTTGCATCCGTGGCATGCATTCCTATAGAGTGGTATAGAATTACAGAGTATCTCTTGTGTCCACTGAAGTATTAGCGCGCACTGTATCGTAGTATGTAGGCTGCGTATTCGATACGTATTAAAATACAAAATGTGAAAACCCGTGCCGATTTTTCAGCGCATACGACATGGTCATTTGGCGTACCACTTGGCGGCACTGCACGTACCACTGCCGGTACGCGGACCACAGTTTGAGAACCACTGCCTTAAATCATTGCCTTATCACTGTGAGATAATTTTAAGTTAATTAACTGTGATTTAATTTAAATTGAAGTAAGAACATAATTATTCCCATGGACCTAATAATGACGGTATTTTTTACTTTGTCTACAGTTTTTAACAATTTTGCAGTTTTATGGATAAAACTGAACTTTTGTGTTCTGTGAAACAATCGTATTCTTATTGAGAACAAAACTGTGCCTTTTTAATGTTGCTTTATGTTACCTCTTTGCCCCCTTTTACTGCTGCTACTTTTAACTACTATGCACATTTGTGTAAGCTAAGCATCAAGACTCAATGGCTTGTGTGAGACATTTCCCATTTCTTAAGACTTTCTGACTTCTACTGAACAGTAAAAATCCTCCAAACAGGCAAATATGTAAACTATTTGGCTATGCAATATTTGCACTTAATCTTGTTCCATTCACAAATTTCATTTTTGAGATATGCTCTTTGTTTCAGCAAAACAGAGCTATCCTTCTCTACTGATTTTCAGACTGTCCTTTCTGTAACCGATATGTCCCAAACATAGATGTCTGTCGCTATTAGATTGTGCTATTTTTCCAGCTCTGAAGGTGAAATGCCATGTGTAGTATGAATTGTTGCTTTCTTGTACCTCACCAGTTTTGTCGACATGTTTTGCTTTTGCTGTTTCTTCCCCCATGCTGTCACAGGCTAAAGGGTCATGGTGACTGGAATCGACTGATGCCACTGAGCTAAGTTTCCTGTCTTGTTTGTCTTGTGGCCGTCTCTCAGGCGGATGATATCAGAGCGCTCCTGATAGATGCCATGCCTCCTGAGGCCTTGCCCAGCTGCTTCAAGCCCCAGGCCACAGTGGTCAGTGCCTCCGTCATCTCACCAGCCTCAACACCGTCCTGCCTTTCCGCTGCCAGCAGCATCGACAACCTGACGGGGCCACTGGCAGAGCTGGCTGTCAGCGGGGCCTCAGGTGCCGCAGACGGAGCCACTGGTACTGAGAGGAAGGAAGGGGAGAGTAAGTGACAAACTATTTACCTAGGAGTGACGCAGTACTCATTTTCAAAGAAGCGAGACACAGAGCACATGTTAATTTAAGAACACCTTAAAAGCATGGTGAAGTTAATTGTTTTGTAGCTATTATGATAGCAGTCCTAGAAATGAGGCTAAGTGTTGTAATTAATTGCTTACTGTGGACAGTACAGTGTCTGCGTACCCTGCAGTGTGCTGAAATCTGAATTTAAATCTTTAAAAAGAAGGGAGAGATTTTGGGCTTGTCTTTATCTTCTATGGACCAGTTGGGTATACTGCCACTAGTTTGATTTGCCATTGCAGTCCCACAAAGGCATATGCTGAAATGTGCATTTAGTAACTGAATGAAGAGAAGTCTTGCCATTCCCTCTGCTTAGCAGTTGAGGTTTTAGGTGATGACAGAAATAAACCAAAGGCAATCTATTTCAGAAAGGAATTTCATTTACTGGGTGCTGAAAAATGACTAAAGTCTTTTTTTTTTAACAGTGGCAGTGCTTGATATGAACATCAGTCAGTTCCTGAAGAGTCTGGGTCTCGAACATCTTAGAGACATATTTGAGAGAGAGCAGGTAAGGACTTTGCAGAAAACAGAGGAAAGACTATGAAAATATTGTGTATGTATGTTTATACTACCGAAATATTTAATAGTTCAGGGATTCGCTTGTATACAATTTCATCAGACAGATAAACCACAGAGACGGAAATAGACAGCAGCTGCTGTCACTGTGGATTTCTTCATTTAAAATCTCACTTTTTTTAACAGTTGCTTGTTCACTGTTTTTGCTTGAAGCTTGTTCAAAACAGTCACATTAACCCTTTCTTGAATATGAGAGAACTTCCTATACATAATTGTACTTTCAATTCAATGCAGTTCCTCAGTGCATTATATCCTGAACACCAAAAAAAACATAAATTACAAGTGCAACAAATCCACAAGGATATCATCAAGAAAATGACATTGTAATTTTCCTGTGTATAACAGTCAACTCATGCTTTGCTCCAGATAGCAGATGCTGTCCTGTGGGATGTATTCGTTACTTTCTCAGTGTCTGAACAAGTGTGCACCTGTTTACTGGTCTCTAAGCCCCAGATACCACACATTGTTCCAGCTTACCACGCAACGTTTCAGTGGGGCTCAAGCGTGGCAAGTAGGATATCAGTGACATTACTGCTACAATCTCATCCACAAGAAAGCAATTGATGATAACTTGCTATATTGGTGGAATGCTGTGAAGTTAGGATGAGTCATATGTGATGTCTCAGATCTTGAGAAATAAGTGCTCTAAATGGAGTTCTGTAAAAAAATAGACACATCTGCGCTGTCTATCTCGATTAGAGATCTCAGTTTATTAATTCAGGTTTCTTTATGGACCTGAATTTCTCAGTAAGGTATCTAAATAGGACCTGTAGCATTTACTTTGTACTCAAGAGTGAATCTTCTAATATGACTACATAGAGAGAGGAAGAATAAAAACCAAATATGTTTTAAATAATAAATAAGTTATGTTCTCACATTAAATGTACCTTATTTGTACAGTCTTATTTTGCCATTTTTTGTAATCATATTCCATTTGAAGTCTAAATAGCCAGGCTTTCATATATCTCTTCCTTCATCCATCAGAGCTATGCAAAATAAGATTTATCGCAAGCTGCAGAAGTTCAATAACATCAAGGTTTTATTCATTTAGTAAGTAGTGAAAAGCTGTTTGTTCAGTTGGGGCAACAGTAATCAAACAGACCTACCATTTGAATGAGAGCAGTGGTAGAGACTGAGCACCAAAGGTGAAGGACCAGCATCTGTAACCTTATCTCCTACCTCCTTCTTGCTAATAGCTGTCTGAATTTTGAGCTGTTTTGTAGTAGTTCATTTTTAATAATTCATCTGAAATTCCAGAATGCAGGAATACTGTTTTTTCCACTGTCCTCACTGTTCATATTGTATTTTTTAAGTTCATAAGGTTCCTCTTTTCATTTTACTGTGTGGTGGACACTATGTTGGTATAAAATTATGGTTTTCTGCTCTCTATTGTTTTGCGTGTTTCCTGTGGAATGAACTTCATTTTTAATAGTTGAGTGATGAACATGTGAAAATATAATGTAATTATCTGTAAGCAATCCACGTCCCTAATTATTGCATAATCTTTATTTATATCGCCCCTCTGATAAAACAGGTTATTGTACCTGTTAAAAAAATTATTTAAAAAAAAGCCTTTTCTTTAATTGTTTCGCTTATCTTGTATATTCATTTGGTGTCTGACAAAGAATCACCTACTGTACATCAAATTAATATAAATTACAGCAATACCTTAACAAAACAACATTGCAAAACAATTTTCTTGGTTTTACCACTTTAAATGCCGCAATATTGTGAGTTTTTCCTACCTAGGAATTGGTAGCAATAATTTAGATGTTCACAGTAGGTTAGACTATAGAGTGTAATAACAAAATCAAGAAAGGCAAATGAATGGTGAAATTTTGGTAATTCATAGCTGTGACTCACAGCTCAATGCTATCATAACTGCTCTACAAGTAACTTGGTCGAACTAATGAGTCTGCTGACATTTTTGGGTCAAAAAAACCCTTGCAAAGGAGGAAGGTGAAGTGTTCATGAGATACTTTAAACCCCGAAACAGATGGTGCAGTGTCACTTAAAAGACAGCATAACCTGATTGAGCAGGGCATGAATAGATTAAACAAAGCTGCAAACCTTTGCTCAAAGTGACTGCACTTAAAAGTTTTTACACTATTTTAATCTTAGGGGTTAGTCATAGGGCTAGATGCAGCAGTTTGTTGTGTTTCTTTATGTACTGTACTATATGGAAATCTTAAGTGAGATGCATACTTTTTAAAATGTTCAATGACAGTCCAGCCATTCATATAATCTGTTGACTGAATGCAAACAAATTACGTACCTTACTGTGACCAAGTAATGGCTATATGAAATCAATCTTTTATAAAACAAAATGTGATTTTTCTGATCAAGGCTATGTGGTCTCTTAATGAGTATTGCTGTAGTCCTTGTGATGCCATTGCTCCTCTATGATCTATTAGTTTATTTGGAACACATATGTGTTCACTTTATGCAGAATAAAGTAAAAATCATGATTCATTTATGAGTCAAAAATAAAAAAAGATTCAAGTCCTTGTAGAAAATCTAAAAAGCAAAGTTTTATAATTATTTTAAGATTTGCATTTAATCCTTCAGCCACCCCCCCTCCTGAAGAAAGCAACACTTTATGAAATATTCTAGTAAACGCCTGCTTGTCATTAACATAAGGTGACAGTGATGGAAAAGTGGGTGGATGTTTTCCATGCTTATTTATGTTTGATTAAATATTTTATTCCGTAAGCTTTTTTTAAAAATAGGATGTGATCTGCATTCCCACGCTAATCTGTTACTCACTGAAATGTTTCAGATTACATTGGACGTGTTGGCGGACATGGGCCATGAAGAGCTGAAGGAAATTGGCATCAACGCCTATGGGCATCGTCACAAACTGATCAAAGGAATAGAGAGGCTTTTGGGGGGGCAGCAAGGTAAGCTGGCAAAAGTGGAGAGGATACAGGTCATCTCTCGGGACAACTGCATCAGAAGCAACCGGAAGATGGTGCAATTTCATAAACGGCAAAGGAAGTCCCTTGTCATATTGTGCAATTAGGCTGTCAGAGGAAGATTTTAATAGCTTACAGATAAATGTTTTGCCTTGTAAATGAAAGGTTTTCAAAACTTGCTTTGTTTTAGGAAAATACATGCGTCCTCATCTCTGAAAACTTAAAAAGAGGCTTATAACTATTATTTAACTAAAACCACAGTTGATTCCTGTTTTCTAAAGGTAGATAATTGGTAGAATAAGCAAGCTGCTCTATAATAAGAATAATCTGCCTTGCTCCTAATATTGTTCTTTACTTGTTGCTGCAGAATGTGTATTTGCAGGTTATATGTAAAATAAATAGAACTGAACTATTGATAAAGTTGTTTAGTGGCACAATAGAAAAATACCTATTAGCTGTGTCTACCTTGACTATCAATTTGTGTACCTTTCCTGAAATTCTAAAAAGACACATTTTTAAATGCGTATGACAGAGTACAAAGTAGCAGACACATAAATGTGTGTGACTAAATAGATAATGATTCTTTGCATCTGAATAAAAGCAGAATAACCCACAGGGTTTTAATGGTTTTATTCGGCAGTTTCTATTCAATGGAGAAATGAAGAAGAAAATTTTTAAAAATGAACAAAATGGTGATTACCTGCCACTGAATGTCCAAACAACATAAGGGGCTTCTCAGTAATAAGTCCTTTGCATAACCCCACAGTCCATTCTACAATTGCCTATTTTCATGGTGTGTACACAACGCCTATTTCTCCCTTGTGAAATGTTCTCAGCATTACACAAACATTTGTCTTTTAACTACCCCCTGAGTTCTTTCTAATCAGTGAAATTAAGTAAAATAGGTTTCTGTCTGATAATAGTTTATATGGATTTTTTCTGCAGGAGTTTTAAAACTGCCTGAATAGAGTATCCAAAATCTTGAAGGGATCTACAGTTGTGATTGTTGGACTAAACGCTGCATAGTTTTTTTTGTGCGTCATATTTGTCTGGATTATTCGTCTGGTTGCGTGCCTCTAATTTGTTTATGTTGTTGATACCACAGGTACCAACCCTTATCTGACATTTCACTGTGCCAGTCAGGGAACAGTTCTCATTGACCTGGTGCCAGATGACAAGGAGTTCCAGTCTGTGGAAGAAGAGGTGCTTCACTATTCTGCTTTTTTAGTTCTGTTTTCCTTCACATAAACACCCTCTATAGCCCATCCAGTTATCAAACAATTCATTTTTCTCTTTTTTTAAACGTGGCAAAAAAAGTGGCAGTATGAGGAACAGAGAGCAGTTTTTCTTTCACTTCAGATTCCATGGAGTTAAAAGCAGCCCCACGTGGTGTTTGTCATCATAGCCTGATATGCATGTCATGAGGTTTTCTTCTTATTCCTGCTGGGTTTTCCGATAACCTTCCATACACATTTGCAACTCACTTTCTAGTTGGGCACTTATACATCTGAATGATATTGAAACAAGGAAGAATCTTACAGCAGTACAAATGAATAGTATTGCTCAGATAAATTGTTGCTATCCTTGAAGACAAGACGAGTGGACATGGATGAATTATATTAAAGTCCATTCATGCTAGCTTTTCAACTCCAGTCACAGCATATGTTTGAAGGTACATGCCAGGGTATATTTGAGAAAAGAAATGTTCTTACCTGCATCTGGGCAGACTATTCTGGGTTGAAGTTTAGAAGTTTAAAAAAAGAACTTGCTGTACATAAGAAAATATAGTTTGGCCTATGTGTGTTAAGATGTGTTTACCAAGAAAATATTAAATAAGCAAATTAACCATCAACACCCTACACATTAGTCAGAATGTTGTTGTTGTTGTTGTTGTTGTTGTTGTTGTTGTTGTTGTTGTTGTTTACTGTAAGTGATTTTCATTATAACATTAATTGCCACAATATGACCTGTTTTTAATAGATTATTTTATCATCTATTTAGTTTAATAAACTAAAGCCAAAGTGTACTTTTTGTTTAGCAAAGCAGTTTTTTCCTGTTGAACAAGTTTATTTACAGTTTTCTTTGACTTTTTGCTAATTGTGTTTTTAAATGCTTAAAGATTTAGGGACGCACACATTTAAGTACAAATTTTGTGTGCAACATGCAGAATGTTTTTACTTTAAAATTCACAGCTTTAAAAGTGTATTTGTCGGGAGGGGCAGTTCCTAGTATCAGGCTACTCCCTGTGAAAAAAACTTGCATATACACACTTTAAAAAAAACATCCACTGTAAACATTAAGAAAACCAATCAAATGACCCACTTGACACTGTCACATCTTGAGTTGAAATGTTATTGCAAAAGCAGCATTTATCTCTGAAATTACCCCTAAAAGGGCATTTTAAGGTGTTATTTAACCTTTGTACAGTACTACTAATTTTGCCAGTATTATATAATATAATACAATTAGTGTCTGCAAGAGGAAGGTATTTTCTTTACTGTGCCATGATGTGCACACATTGTATGATACTTCCCAAACCAGTACTGAAGCAACATCATGTTCACTGATGTAAGATTGTGAGTAATTCTAGATGATTGCTTCTTCTTGGCTCCAGTTATGCTTTCTTGTTGTCACCACTAATTTCAATGATCCAGTGTGATCAGTTGATCAATATGCACATGAAATAAAATGTTTTTCAAATGGCATATTTTTGATGTATCAGCAACTTAAAGTTAAAACTATCTCTGGAGAACTTTACTGGAAAATCTGGAGACAGAATTTTATTCCTATTAATGTCAGTGAGTTTAAAAGTTGAAAAGGGGCTTGTTTTTTTAAGAAGCTCTGAATTCTTTGCATTTGTGTTGTACTAGTACAAGTGCATTAAATAATGTAGTAGTGTGAGGTATCATGAGGAGAAAAAACATTTTTTATTAATAAAATTTGTAAAATAATAAAGAAGTATTCCAGAATTCGTGCAGCAATACCATTTACACATGTTACACATACCACAAAGGGTGGGCATTGGAAGTAATATAAAGTGCTGTAAACTTTTTACTTTAACTGATTACCATGTGTGTTACATATTAAATTGAAGGTCAAATATCAGCTTTAAAATAAGTTTTTGGTTCAGAGGAGAATTGATTTTGCCAGCTTATTTGCATTCATGAAAGTCAAAGCAAAATGCTTGGAAATGCAGGTTTTTTCAGATTTTAAAACAGTAAGCAGAATATACAGAATGGACATTTTTTCATAACTGAATACATTATACATACATACAACAATAAGACAACATTTTTTTGTGGCTGTGTCGAGTTAAGTGGTTTTCTCCCGTTTTAAGCCAGTGTTAAGTGATTAGCAGGGCTACAAGTACAGTTTCTTCTCCACCATTAATGTACATAAGAGGAATATGTTACACTTAACATCCATCTGTGCATATACTTTATCAGCAGGAGATGCACATGCATATATTGGTGTGTGTGTATACATTTTTCAGCAGTAGCACATATGAGAGGGTAAATTCCACATCATTACTGTATGCTAATATGAATACTCACAGAGAACTATTCAGTGTACTTCACAGGGTAGATGTCAAGAAATTCTATCCTAAAAATTGTATTCTCAATACCAGGAATCAAACTTGAAAACATCCAGTAATTTCTGTTACTACTTTATCACATTGAGCTGGAGCCTAATCTAGTCAGGACACAAGGTGGAACTGCACATGGGCAGGATACCAGTCACAAGTCCACTCAGTGAGAAATTCACACATTGAGAAGTACATTAGTAGTGGCTGGAATGACTTTGAAAGTATTTCTCTTCTCAAGGCTTCAACCAATAGTATACTGGTTTTGACAGTTAGATCTAGATGTGAGTATGCAAGGGACATCTCAGTGAAATGTAAGCAGCAAGCGTCTTCCCCCTGTAACACAGCTCTGGTGTTTTAGATGCAGAGCACAATTCGGGAACACAGAGATGGAGGAAATGCAGGTGGTGTATTCAGCAGGTACAACATCCTAAAGGTAAGCCGAAACAAATACACTGCACCTCACTCACACCACATGTTATTCACACATATATTTGCTCTCCTGTAATACTGTTTCAGTTTTCAGAACATAAAAGCCCTTGGTATAAAATGATCCAATGCACGTATTTCCCTTAGTATGCTCCCACAGAATAAAATCGTAGACAAGGCCAGGGTTCCTGCTGTGGACATTGGGGCCTGTTATTTTTAACCTCTGTGCTTGTTCCAGTTACATTAATATTGTCCTAAAGCTAAATCCATTTTAATATAGTTGAATTCAGTAAGGAATGTTGTGTAATAGGGACTTAAGTGACTGTGGTGAAAATAAGTCTTACTTGCATAAATCAAGTGCTAGAGTGCAGTGATCCCAGCCTTTCATTCAGAAGCCCCACTGCATTGTTGCTTTTATTACCACCAAGAAGTTTTGAATTCTGAATGTGCTATATTTTTTAGGTAGTCCTACGTAAAGATTATCAGTTTCAGATGCCTCATTTATTTTACAAATGAGCTCACATATAAGTGTAGCATCAGCACACCTGAAAACCATGTTTTCAGGTGTGCTGATAAATCAGATTTGACTTCTTTATTAATATTTTGTCTTCTCATTTATTTTTTTTATTTGCAGATCCAGAAAGTCGTGAACAAGAAGCTGAGAGAAAGGTATACACACCGACAGAAAGAGATCGCTGATGAGAATCACAACCACCATAACGAGCGCATGCTTTTTCACGGTAAGGAACCAATGTTTACCATTGGACGCATTCTAGTATCTAGAACCTTGCTTGTGAGTGGATTTGATCAAGATGCAGACAATTTATATTCTACATTTTCCTTCATTTTAAGCTCCTTCATTTTTGCTTGAATTAGCATAGCATGCAATTCCAGCAAAACTGGCTTTTGAGGTTTCTGGAAAACATGGCAGGTAAACACATTAGTGGCATACCTTTTTTAGAAACATTCTGGACTTAGGTCCCAGTGCATTTTATTACATTAGCAGGATCTTTTGCAAATGTTTTTGACCCAGAGACACTTTTGCTCTTCATTTTTTTTTTTTGGAATAGTAGAAGTTTGAGGTCAATATTTAGCAAGAGAAAACAGAAATGAAAATGTTTTATTTTCTGTACATAAATGTTATGAATTTTGACAAGATTTTATTTAGAGATCCATTAAAGTATTTAGCTTTTTTTGGACCAGAATATTTTCATATCAGTCTTGATGCGCAGTCTTGTGAAGCAGTTTTGCTTTGCTAATTGAGAGTTGCAAATAAGAACTTCACTGGAAACAACATGCTTATACAAAGAGCAAACAAAATATGCTACAATGCAAATGAGGCTTAACAACAAAGATAGGAAGGCATCTTGACCCTGTCTCTGCCTCTGGTTTACATGGGTAAAAGGAATGAATGTCTGAGACACACAAGACTGAATGGCTGAGGAGTTCCTGTATTGCAAACTAGCTCTGTCTCCAGTGTGTTGGAAGCATTGCCAGGCAAAAAGGAGGTCCAGATCCTGAGCTTTGCAAAGTAGTAATGTTTTGGAAATACCTCAAGGGAGTGCCTTGGCCAGAGCAGGTTTCCTTTGCCAGTGAAAGCATAACAATATATTAAAAATAATGTGCACCCTGGGTAATTGTGTTGCTATCCCTGTTTATATCATTATTTAGTCCCGTAACAAAATTCCCACAGAGAAAGTTCTTTCGAAAGAACTTAACTGCCCCGTAATATATTAAGCACAAGTTCCAATCTATACAGTGTATATATTACTGAAAGTCTGTTCTGAATGGTGTGTTGCAGGCATGGTGATATCATCTTCCTTTTTTGTTAGGGATGCGGGCAAACAGTGCTTGTTTATATGGTTTGAATAAGATGTTTTCTGGGATTTAAATTGTGTTCCATCCTTTGTTCCAGGTTCTCCCTTTATTAATGCCATTATTCACAAGGGCTTTGATGAAAGGCATGCCTATATTGGTGGGATGTTCGGCGCAGGGATCTATTTCGCCGAGAACTCTTCGAAAAGTAATCAGTACGTTTATGGGATAGGGGGCGGGACAGGGTGCCCCACACACAAAGATCGATCCTGTTATATCTGCCACAGGTAAGTGAACTGACAGAAAAGAACCTGTCTGTGTTATCACACTTTTTTTTTTACAAAAATGATACATTCACAATAATTTAAAAGAATCAGGGTCTGACTTTTGAATTGTATTCGTTTTCTTGCTCCATCTTCTGCTAGAACAAGAAGGAGAACCTGCATCTCTTTTTCAGTAGCTGTGGCTGTTTCAAGATTTTGAGATGCCTGGCAGTGCTGCCTTTTTGTACCTTTCTATAAGCAAAAGTCAGCTACACTGCTCAAATGTATCAGTGGTTACTTGACCACTTTGCCTTTAAAAAATTCTTAGCATCATTCTGAATTTCTGCTTCAAAATATTAGACACCGTCAGGTGCCTCTTATAACACACCCACACACCTTGAAATGTATTCTTTGTTAGATTGGATTGTTTATTAAATATTTTCCCAGTTTGTCTGAGATCTAATTGAAACACCAGCAAAAAAGACATGTTGTGACAATCTGTATCCAAATGTATCTCTGCCTTTTTTATACAATCTTTCTGCACAATGTGGAATTAATTAATTAATCATAGAATAGGCTGTTTCAATGCTACATATGTTGCACATTATGGTCTACCAGCTAACATCATGCATAAGCATCAAAGGATGTTTTAAGCATGATTGTATGCTGAGCTTCTTAATGAAAAGGACATATTTTACATACAGTTGTACTGACTAGTATTTACTTTTTAAATAATTAAGCTTTGTCTTAAATTGTAAAAAGGTGGTACTTTCTGTGTGATTTGATTTCTAGATATCTGTTAAATATACACAGTGATATTTTTAGACTGTCAAAGACTTTATGATTGGGAGAAACGTATTAATTTAAAGAAGTTGAAACAGCAGGAGATTGTCTTTCAATTGACACCTTTTAATAAGATTCCTTTTATTGTATGTCTGTGTCACCTGTTGGTGTTAATCATTACTGAATAACTTATTCAATTGAGAGAACTGTTTAAAGGGAAAAGGCAACAGCAGCCATTGCAGTTATAGCCTTGAACATAGTACTTCAATAAGATTACTTTAGTAAAATGCCTATTACTTAGTAGTAATACCAAAGAGGTTTGCATCATGCACTAACTGAATAACTACTACTACATGCTTTTTTAATTATTAGTATCTGTAGTTCGTACCTGTTTTCCCCATTGCTGAGAGAGAAGAAACATTTATCACTGAGGTATTACTGTACTAGACTTGGTGGTATTCCAGTCACTCTAGACATCGCTCTGGATGTAAGTAGAGGTGCAGTTCTCCTGAAGATTACACTGGAGGTGGCCGATATAGTTGCATTGGCTGGTGTTCAGGTAGAATTGGATTTTCTACAAATACAATTAGATCTTATTACTGTATATGTGACTGGCTGGGGACTTTAGAGAATCGTATTATCCGCAGAAATGCGTGCTATGTAGAAGGACAGAGAAGTCAAAAGAGAAGCGGGTTTGGATAGTACTAGCAGATTGTGCTATGCTGAGTTCGGTTCGACTCCTACTTCTCTTTTGCTTATGGTTCTGACGGCTGTGTTTCAGACAAATGCTGTTCTGCAGAGTGACCCTGGGGAAGTCCTTCCTGCAGTTCAGCGCCATGAAGATGGCCCATGCTCCTCCGGGACACCACTCTGTGATCGGCCGGCCGAGTGTAAATGGTCTGGCGTACGCAGAGTATGTCATCTACAGAGGTGAACAGGTGAGACAGGCCTGTTAAAAAGATCCTGTGTTCTGTTGGTGTTAAAAGGGCTACGACTGGTGCTAAGCTTGGGTTTGGTTTCCGGGGACAGAAGACAACAATCAGTCCGGGTTCCTAGTCCTGGTATTAGAAACCCATACACCTGCTTCTTCCAGTCAAGTATGATACACAATTGAACCCTTAATTGACTATATAATAGGTTACATTTGAAGTCTTCTGCTATTAAACGTGTCAGAGGCTACATTTAAGCTATTGCATTTCATAAGTAAATTTCAATTTTGAACTTTTGAGAAGACACAACAATAGAAATGACCCAATCAAGTAACTTATTGGCTCACTTAAGGCTTCGGTTATATAATTAAGCTCTGCTGGAATAGGAACCAGCAGGTATGCAGTCTTCCAGTACCAGAATTAGGAACATCTGGTCTATGTTACTACCTAGGTAGAAACACAAGCTTATCTGTATTTTTTGTCCTTGCATCTCTGTGCCTCTACTGTTAACCACCTTTTCAGCCGAGTTTTCACTCACTAAGGTAAAGGGGCCTGGACTCCTAGATCTCCATCCCTTTTTTTATAAAAATTACTAATTTTGTTACCTTATGGCATGATTTAAGCTGTTGAAAGAATCAAAATAATTGCAAATCGTTAAAGCTAATGTCCATTAATGTGCAGTTTGTTTAAATAAGTGCCCTGTGAGTAATCGGACTTTGCCTCTTCTGTAATTTAAAAAAAGCATGCTTGCTTTCCAGCTGACACTGTTTCCTTTTCTCTCTCCAGGCTTATCCAGAATACCTCATCACATACCAGATCCTGAAGCCAGAGAGCACCCCCCAGACCACAGCAGGTGCAGAACAGAAATCCTAGTTTCTGACAGGAAACAGGAGAGTCCTGGGAGCCGCCCTGGGCCTTTATTCCAGTACAGCAAATCGAGTGACTGTTACTAAGCTTCATACACATTCTGGGAGCTTGCAGATAAGCTAGTGATTATCTTATGTGAAAACAACTTCACTAAAGATAAAAACATTTTTGGTTGTAAACTGCCACCGTTTCCTTTTTGAGAAAGTGTTTACAAAGGTTGCCTTCTACTCAAAGCAACTCCAGCTCATTTTCAGACCACATCTCTGCTGACAGGCAGTGGCCTTGTTTTCTTCTTTTCCTCCCTTGAAGAAAAGAAACCAATTCTGACAGCGGTTGTCCTCAGTAATTAGGAGGGGAGAACACAAAACTAAATGTAACTCTTTTCCTTTTTTACACTAGTCCTTTATATGTCGAAAATGGTTGGTTTCCGCATGTTCTGTAGTGGTTTTGTGTGAAAGCCACTGTGGAGTTTGGCCTTACTCACAAGGGGTTGGACCAAAAGAAAACAAATGGCAGCAATTGCATTTTCGTCACACTACAGTGGAATGGCATTTTTTGAAGCGAGTTTAGGGTGTTCTGAGTGCTGATCTGGGTCAGTTTTTCCTGTTGCTGCCCCCCTGAGGAATAACCTGAATGGATGGTTACCCTGCCTCCTGAGACTGTAGCTTTTATCACTACATCATGTTCAGAACAATACAAATACTACTGTTTACCTGCGGGACTTTTTTTAACCAGATCATGTCATTTCAGATTTTAATTTTGGTGAGTTTGTACTTAATTATATATTTTAATTTGTTTTTAGATTAATCGCATTGTACACACTTGGACCATTTCACACAGTATGAGCAACTTGCATTTTAAACATTGGGTTCAAAGGCCTTGGTAGCAGAATTTACATTCAACTTTTGTTTCTTTTTTAGGGATAGATTTACTTAGAAAATCACGCTGTATTGACAGAAAATGAAAATGACAGATTAATTCAGTGGATGACTGAAAATGAGCTTGAGTATTCTAGATTTTTTTTCTTTGCACAAGGAGAGATGCCTATAAAAACTTCAAGAACCTGCAATGCCATTTTCTTACCCACAGAGCTCTACATTTTAAAGGATTTGCACTTTTAAAGAGGAAAGATTTAAGTTATTGTAAGAATAAAAAAAATTCATGTTATTAAAGATAATGTTCATTAATGTACAGGTTGTTTAAATGACAGTGCCCTGTAAAGCTTTTGATGTTGTTTACTGGTAAGGTGTTGGGTTTGACTAGTACTGTAAATGAAGTCAGTTTTGATCTGGACCTTTTTCTTTTGCTGAGGGGGCAACTTCATCCTTACCGTAAGTTGTCCTGTTTTATTTTTAGTTTTGAATAAACATTAATTGTAGGATGATGTGCCTCTCTAAAGATAATGTTTTCAGGATTGTTCAGTATTCTTTTTTATTTTAAAAAATCACTTTTGATGTAAAAGTGTTCAACACTTTTAACACGGCAATGCTGACCTGGAGATGATTTCCCGGACCTTTTTCTCTAGACGTAGAAGCCTTGTCCTGCCTTCCATTAGGACAAATGGGAGCTTACCGAGGTAAAGTCTTTGTCCAGGTGAAAGTGAATAGGTAATCAATGGGAATGGTTGGGAACAGAACATTTCTCATTCATTCAGAGCCTGAGAATGCCACCAACAGGACATGACCTTGTATGGATGTATATTAGATGGATATGCATTCTATCACAAGGCAAAGACTCAAATACTGTCCCAGTCTTCAAGGCTTCCTTTCTTCTCTCCTCCTATGTCCTGCATTTCAGGTAGGCATAACACAAAGTGCAGGTAGTGGCTTTCCCCTGCCTTTCTTAACTGTCCCTTACTTGTCCGAAGGGTTTGGGTCGAACATTATCAGCTGGGCGCTGCTGCTTCTGTGCACCCTCTCCCGATTAACAAGAACACACTTCTTTCCTTAGCAGCCTGATTGTAATAGCTGTCCTTTTTTTAAATACCGAAAAGAAATCATGTCTATTAACAGAAAAAATTGGGATCTGAAGACTACTTTAACACTCCTCAACCTTGTAAAACAGTCTTAATAAAATTTCACATGGCACTGCATTTTCTGTCTTGCTTTATTTTCAAGTGGATTTGTTACTTTAGACTGTGTGAGAAGAAAATTTGTTTTCTTTTTTACCTGAACACAATCTCGATTTAATTCGGTTTCACTTTGCATAGATACAGTGCATTATGTAGTTCTGTAAATTACAGTATTTTATTAGCTTTTTGGACATAGCACCTTACTTAGAAAGGTTTTCTACACTGTAAAAAAACAAGTTAGTTACAAAACGTGCATTAACTGAAAACATCTAAGGATGTCCTTTTATTTAAACATGGATCTCAAGAAATTCATTTTATTTCTAAAAAGGTAGAGAAAACATTGCGAAGTATCTGGGTAACTATGTTACCAGCACTTAAATCAATGGCCTTTTTGACTGGATGCTCGTTAGGGTGTTTTTGAAAAAAATCTCATTCTGCCCATCCCAATCAGTTACATTTTACTATAGAATAAAGTTTGTGAAATTCGAAAAGGAATCAAGGTTTATTAACTGGTACCTCTCAGAGGTCAGAAAATACAAAAGATTCTTTGGAATCTGAGCAGTCTCTTGACACCGAAAGGTAACATGGAGCAAGAAGAACATTTTTGTTTCTTGACGTGTGGTAAGTTGTCATTAAACACCTGAACGAGCTAATTCATTCTCATGACAGTTTTCTGCTTGGCTCTAAAGTCTGTCATGAAGCTTCATCCCTGGAGAAAACCTTCCCGCAGAACAAGCATCTACAATCGGTCCTTTTGTTCAATGGGTGAAAGCTTCCTGGTGAGGTTTGTGGCAAGCCGAATTGTATCCCAGAAAATTAAAACGTGACTGTCACTATATTTGTTAATACTGAATCTTCCTGAGCTTGGCAGCAGTGAATACTTTTCACTACATTGCGGTGAAGACTTTTGTTGATGAATTGCAAAAACCTTTAAAAATCATTACACTCCACTGAATACAGGTAAAAAATTGAATACATTTTGTGGAGAATAGTTTATTAATAGAAAACGAGTGTGTGATAGGTCAAAAGTTCAGATATTCATTGTTAACCACATCTGTAGTTGCCTCCCTAAATCTTCTATCTAGTAAGTTTGGGCCTCACCATGATCTAGGCCTAAGTCCCAGATAGGATACCAACTGAATATACAGTATTTCAGGTATCTGCCATCTGCCTGTTAGTAATGTTTCCCATTGTTGGTTGACATTCCAGCCACTGGAAATGTTTCTGGAAGTACTTATTGCTCCTGGAGCCTCCCTTCTAAATGGCAAGTAACAAAAGTGCCACATAGTGTATCTTGAATATGATGGGACCATTGCTACTGAGAATCTTGACAGGTACTCCTTTTCCTGTGTATTTCAAAACCTGATGGCATCAGAATTGCTTCCTTTGCTTTTAGCTTTACTCTTTTAACTGTCAAAGCAAAGTGGGGTCTTCCTCGGATCCTCAAGTGGGTACCCCTCCTCACCAGTGTTTTGTCAAACCACGACACTTCAGGGGAGCTCGTTAGCAGAACCTAGTGTCCTGGGACCACCCCCTCAGTAAGCCGCTCAGCACAGAACTATTTCCCTGCAGCCTGCTTTAGTTTGCTACTGCTCATTCATTTTAATCCATATCCATCTGGATTCTGCCTTTTCTTGGTTACTTTTGCCACTAACCTTTTCCTTGATACCAGACAGCCCCACGCCTCTCCAAAGCGACTGCACTGCAAATCCCCTACAGCTGCCTTCAGCTGGGAGATTCCATGCTCTCCATCTATTTTGCTGATACTCCAGGATGAGAGACTGGATAGAGGAGAAACATGAGTGAAAGCTCAGGAAGTACCACTCCTCCCAGGGCACTGTCATTTCAATGAAAACCATCTGCTTTGTGCCTCAGTCCAGACCAAAGGAAGCCTATGTTGGCTATTTCCTCTGGAAATAGGTCTGCCCGTGTTTCCCAGTCATTTGCTCTTGCGAGGATCCCCTTGGCCTTTGTTGCCTTTACCACACACTCTCCTGATCTAACAAAGGGAGGAGAAACAAGGGGCCTGGATTAGTTGTTTTGGCTTCCTCTTTGCCATCTCTACTCTGCTTACCGACTGTGTCAATATCTGGTCATGTCGCCTACTAAATCTCCCATCTCACAAACCTGTCCAGATTAGCAGCCCTTCCACACATTGTGCTCTCTACCAGACACCATATATGGAGGTTGGTTACCATAGGCAGAACATCATACACTGAGCAGAGCAGGGATTTGATCCTTCGTTCTTTTGTTCTTCCGCATTCCAGGTGTCTTACCAGGTCAGTGATCTCTGCCTTATATGTCCTCGATGTGTCCAGCTGCCCTGCTGCATCATTGCAACTGCTCTAACATTTCGACTTTTTTTTTTGCTATAAAAGACCTCTTGGTATTTTCATTTGGAGAAATTTCATTGCAGTAGTGTGTGGCGATTGTCCAAAGCTCCCACTAGGGGGCAACACATCACTACAAAAAAGAGCTTTCTACTATGGTGATTTATAGTAGTGAAATAATGCTGTTTTTTAGATCTGTTAAATTCTCAGACATGATTGTCTACAAGTCATTAAAGGACAGCCTCTTTCGTTTTTGCACATACAGTATATGCATATTCTTATAGACAGGTTTTAATCCTTGGATTTATCTATATGCAAGTTGCACATTCTGAAACATTACAGGAAAAAGTAATTCACGTTTTCCTAGTCTTATAATTGAGTTAAAGTCATAGGGGGATTAACTGTAAAAAAAATTTAAACCTTTGGGCAGGTGTTAAGATGTCTTAAGGTTTAAAGAAAAAATCATGTGACTAGAAATTGAGAGAAATGCAGAGCAATGGGTTCATACTGTATGTATACCAATTGCTATCCAGGTGTGAGTTTAATGCCTTTCAAAATAATTTTAAAATGTGTAAAGTTTGCTATATGTTGTCCTGCTTTTGTCTGTGATTCTTCCAACAAATTAAAACATGTTCAAAAGATATGCTGGACAAGATTCTAATGTAAATGCTAGTTACAACATGTTTAAAAAAAAACAAATATTTGACAGCGACTAGCAACTTTCAGTAGAAATTTAATGATCACTAGAAGGCAGAGTGTTTAAGGCAGGAACTTCACTCCCTATATCACATTCAACAACTAACATCTGGCAAAGCCCTGAAGACAAAGTTATCAAAGCATTAGAAATGAACTCCATAGCTCCTTAGAACTTGCTTGTGCAGTTCAGTTCAAATATTTCATGGGTTAGAAAGAGACTGAAGTCCCAAGAAAATGGGTTATAAGAACATTTTAAAAATTATATAAGACAAACAGAACTTTTGCCAAATGTGGACAGATTTGCGTGTTGTCTTTTACTCAAAATGGTGTGAAAATAAGAATGACTTCTTTAACTCTAGCTGTAGGGGGAGCTTCAATGATGAAACCAAATGACTGCAGTATTTTTTGGGAAGACAGAAGTGATTACTGTGTCTTCCATAGTAAACATTCAACATTCAGATAACATTCAAATGCACTTTCTGCCCAGAGCACTTTTATCAAACTGAAATCTGGTTGGAATTTACGTGTGTGGTTTTGCAAGTTCCCAATGGTGAAGCATTTCATTCATTACTGGTCAGTTTCTAAAAACTGAGTCACCTAAATTATTTGCATAAATTCAAAGATCAGTCTTCTGGCAAGAGAAGATCATTGCTAGTCTTAAATCATCTTTCTTCAGGTGTGATACCCAGGTTTCACAGATGACATCAAATTTAAAACGTTGTGCTTGGTAAGACCTGAAATGTAACTATGATCAGTTCCACTGTATTTAGTGTCTCATTTCACTTCTTGTTTACCACTGTACATCATGATTCTGTAAATTCATAGGTGACACATGTTTTTTTATGAGTCACAGACTACATTGCAAATGCCTTATCCTGTTTGAATGACAAACTAATAACTTTGGCCGGAGGCACTGGTGCCAAGCAACCTCAGAGCATGCTCACAGCATGATGATCTGTCATCAGTCACTTCCATCCTGCTGTGATGTTAGGAATTTTGTTTTGACCTGCTTTCCTATTTACATCACGGTATTGTGTCAATGTCAGTAGGTCTGTTTTTGATTTTGTCCCAGTTGCTGCAGGAGGTAGGTCCTGGGAGTCTGGGACAAGGGCTAGCTTTGAATAGCTTCTCAGTTCAATCCTTACTTCTGCCATTGAAAAATGTCTGTTGCTATATTAAAATCTGTGCGCTCTGTCATCTGACTAAGAAGTAAAGTTAAGGCCATGTTGTAAACAACCACACAGAAAGTATGTCATAAATGACTTCATGACATTTAATGGTTAAAATGAGTATTATAAAAGGAATGGTGCTTTTTATGTGCGGGGTGAAAACATCTCTTTCTGGGCTGCAGGTGCAAGGCGATAGACTCTAAACCTCAGAGGGTAGGTATGATGGGGAACAGCTCTGCCAGTCTTTTGTGTCCCAAAAATAAATGTGACTCAGCCAAGAAAAACAGATCAAAATGTCTGCTGGTGACATGTCTGCATTGTGGTACATCGATAGACAACCAGTGACATTGCAGCTTGTCAGAATAATTCTATTCTAGGGTGGCATCTCAATTTTACACAAAAATATTAATCTGTAATAATGTAGAATTTGCATTGTAAATCCACTTTCCTCTTTGTTTCTGTATTTGTAATTCTGTACTTCTGATGTACAGGATAGGATACTGGTTTATGCATTAGACCGGTCAGATTCACATTAGTGTTCTATTTATGTCCTTGGAAGTTTGCAGTTTCATTTCTATGCAAGTACAGGCCAGTAAATGTAAATTAGTTGGAAGATTAGCCAGGTGTTGGAATTCTTTAGGGGAAATAGAAATCCTTTCTGCTGGTCCATTTTCTTCATGGACAGCGTGCTCTGAATGACCAGCATACAAGGTGCTGGTCTAGTTCTGTTTAAATTACTCAGTCTTGATCTTGTCAGCATAACTGCCGTCTCAGAGTAGGTTGCAAAAATGAGGAGCTCCTTCCAGTCTGCATGGCTCTGCTGGAAATCAGGCTGCTCCTATTCAGTGTCCCTGGCTGCAAGTAGAGAAACACATAAGCTAACATCCTCAGAGAGTATAATGTCTGCTGTGATTCCAAAAGCGGTGGATTTCTATCAGCTCGTCCTTCAGAGCTGTGAGGTTTTTTATTTTATTCACCACTTATATAGAATGGTGTTTTATTGCTAGAGATGGAAAGATGCTCAGAGAGACTCTAATCCCGGGACTTTTTGACCTCTTTGATCACCCTGTCAGGTGCTCTGGTTAGAAATAAGATCAATGAGCTCTAGGTTGCACAGAATAGAGCAGTTCATACCTATCTTTTGGAACATGCTATTCCTTTGGTCAGGTCCCTCCATTTGCTACCAGTGACTTCTCAAAATAACAGTTAAAACAAGCTACAATCATTTGCACTCTGTCATGTGCTTGACCTTTTTATTTACTTCAGGGGATGTTCTTCCCTCTCGTTATTTCTTCCATAATTTCACAGAAATCAGATTTGTTGGTTGGCTGCAGATATCAGTTTATGCAGAATGATTGTAGAAGTTCTTGAATCTTTGATTATTTAAAATCTCAATATTCTTTGCATTACCGATTGTAATTGTGTTGCTGTGTGAGATACAATGATGATTACTGTAGAAAAATAAAATTACAGTTTAAACTGTATCTGTCAGTCAGCCAGCAGATAGATTCCTCTCCAATGATGCAAGCCAGTTATGCACGCATGACAACTACCACAAGAGGACAGTGTTACACAGACATTTCAGCCTTCCCCTGCCAACTGTTACTCAGTTCAGAGACACTCAATAGGAGCAGAGATCTCTTTACTGTAGACATTTTCCCTCTCACTAGTGTGGTAATTAAACTGCTACTTCCACTTGTATTCCTTGTAAGAATTGTATTTCCTTTCAGAGATTAAATGGCTTATTTTGATACCATAAAAAGATAAGAAAATGATTATAACCTGGGCCCCATTAATGATCAGAATGATACTGTACAGATAGAGTATAGTGTCAATTTTCTGCATTGTGTGTACTATGAAACTATAGTATAAGCTAAAGACTTTGTGTCTGCTCGACGTTCTATGAGGTATTAGGTCACAGCGTCATGTAACAGATAACACTTCTGTTTCCAGATATCTCCCCTGTTCATACACATCGGAACACTGTGTAATCACTAGAGGCTTGAAACAGTCAGCTGTGCAATGTGTCTGGATCAGTGTGTGACAGAACAGCGTGCTTTGCTCATTCCCCACTCTAAGGGCTGTTTTTAGTGCTATACATACTATTAATAGAAAGGCTTCAGACTGTTAGTTTATGAGAATGAATTCATATTTCATTAACATTTCCAGAAATAAAAACATACCATAGGACAAAATGGGGGGAAGTGAAAACTGTATTGATACAAATAATATTGCCATGAGAAGTCTGACAATAACTAAAATTTCACTACAGACAAGTATAAAGTATTGCATTGTTCTGTAATTATTAACAATTGTACATCTTGTTTTATCATTGAGACTAAAACACTTAACAAATGGGTGTAAAAAAGTTGTCTATTCTTCTTAATAGAAATGACAATCACGCAGTGCAAATTAAACATACATTTTACTACAGTATTGCATCACTTTAAAAGTGCTCTAAAAAAGGTGCCCACATTCTTGACAAAGTAACCTCCTCTGTGTTTTAGCATCAATGACCAGGAGCTTTTCCTTGATCCAGAGGCAAAAGACACACCATTGACAACGATTCATCATTTTTTGGCTAATATTTACAAGTCCTCCCAGGCTCTGTAGTCATTCTGTTCATTGCAAGGCAATGACTAGTGCATTTTAGTTATTAAACAGTTTTTGTACAGAGCTGTGTCTCTTTAAAAATCTAAAAGATCCATCTCAGGAATAGATATCACTCTCTGTGTCACTTATCTCCTCTCTAAACCATTTTAATACTTCTGAAGCTGATTTGAATGTGATGAATGGTCCTCTGTTTTTAGGGATTACCTTATTTGTCTGAATGGCAAATGTTCCATATGAAATAGATTCATAGACAGCACTGTGCATTTTTGTTTTCCAGACACAAGACAAAACCTCCTACCTCTACTGAGCTTCCTGGGCAAACCCCCATCACATTTTGTAGCTACTATGGATAGCATTGACCTCAGTTCAGATTCTTTTTTTAGGTGCGAAAAGAGATTAGGTATGAGCCACGCTATCACTTTAATTTTGAATCGTTGCCCGGGAAATGATCCTACCGGGAATGTTGCCATTTACATGGACTGAAGCGAATGAAAACAAAGTCACCCAACCACCAACCTTGGCTTCCAGTTTTGCTTTCTTCCTTCCTATACTGAGATTGTAGAAACCCACCCGGACAACATATTTTTCTCTCTTATAGATCTGGTAAAATGTCATATTTGTATGACAAATTTGAGCAGAAGAATGAGGATGTTTTTACCCCAAAAAAAGTTTGTCAAGCATTTTCTACCCAGTACTTTTACCTTTGAACGTTGTCGTAAGCATGTATTACCCTTAAAAAGGCTACAGGATACAAGGTTATGTTAGTTGAAATGTGAGGCCCAATAAAACAACAGTCAAATACGACATTGTTTGGGCTCTCCATGCCATTCAATTCACAACTCCGAGATTTGTCACTATCCCATGAATTGCGCTTGTGCCACCCTTGTTTTGTTTTTTTTTATACAGATTTTTGCAAGAAAAGATATGAAATACAAGATTCCAGAAAGAGCCCTGCAGGTTATCTGTGCAAATTCAAAAGGATTTTGTACCCAAAGTTATACATCACGTACAAGTATTTGTTATTGTTTTTGGGAGGGAGTCTTCACTTGCTTGCATTTTAAAAAAATACTAGTAGTATGTTTTTGTTTAGAGTGGTACGATTTGTTTGAGATACAAAAAGACCGTGGTTCTCCAAATAGTCTAACATCATTTTAAACACAGCTATTGCAACCACTGCAGTGTCAGTTGGACCAGTAAAAGTTCTTGATCAGTCTTGTTAAAAACCTTAATAAGGCTGAAAGCAAAAGTCTTCAAGTCTCTTTACTTCATATATGAGGTATGAAAAAACATTTGACACATTAGAAAACACTTGGAAAAGTACACCTCTCGTGTTCTGTCATGACTGGGGAAAAAACAATGTATTTTTTTTTGTTTTGGGGGAAAAAGGTTTTAAAACAAAGTAGAAAATCTTCATTAAAGTCTGTATTGCAGTTCAGAAAGTTTCAAATGCGACTTTGTTTTGTGTGAGGGCTCAATGCATGGGGCACTGTTATGTTCTTGTATTTATCAATGGCAACCTGATTAAAACATCTCAAAATACAGAACTGGCCCTAGGAACTCTTTAGGTACCTTCTTAAACAAGGCACTGACAGGAGATAAAAACATTTCACACAGGGCCAGACAATTTTAGGAAGCACTGTAGTTTTTTTTTCTGTGCTGCTATTAGATTTCCATTGAAAACCATTGGTGTGCACAGCATTCTGTATTTTAGAGAGATGGCACACTTCTTACTCTGTATTTGGCACCAACTAGTGACATTAAATTTCTCACCGTCATCAAAATTCACCAGTGCAAAGAGCCAATACTTAATTTTCTTTCCAGTTTCAATATTCAATGAAAAGCAAATGAAAGAAGCGGTTTGCACAAAACCTGTCAGGCTTGGTTTTAATTGTGTGCTACATAAAGTGTGCTTGACTGCTTGAACTTTTTTTTCTTTATGCTGTTTTATAAAGCAAAGTTTCATTCTGAAGTTATTTTCATTAGAGACTCCAAAATCCAGTACTTTGTATAAACACATGGAAATAATGGCACGTCTTTGGTATTGAAAAGGAAGTACAATTAATTAGTTAAATGAGGATGTTACCATTTTACTTTTCTGAGGAGTGTGAAAAGTCCTTTTAAATGAAATGTGTGATTAATAGTTAGTCTGCTTTTAAAAATAAATTAACGCTTTCTTTAATAAATTATATGTGTCCCTTCGATTTGGAACTGGAAAGAAATAAAATTACATTTTTTTCTTCACTTTGTGTTTTTTAAATGCATTTGGCCCACAATAAGTGACCATCTTCCATGTAAAATAAATACATAAAGTTCAGAAGCAGAGAATGGCTTGAACACCAAGTCAAAGACAAAATGCCAGGTTCACGCAAGTGGATACCGTCAAACTTCATGTAGCACTTCCCCTTTCTCAAGCTGACTAGAATGACTGGTCCTCAGTTTCCTAGGATCTTTGCCCACCTCCTTCCAATGAAGGATGCTTGACCGCAGACTCAGCAGTCAGACGCGGTCACTCTGCTCGTCGTCACACGCAGCTCAAACATTCCACAGTCCTGGAGGCCTAGTTCTTTGAGTCTTTGGCGGGTCAAGCAACACTTGTTCTTATTCCCCATCAGCAGCTGGGGGAGGTGGTGATGGGGCTCTGTAAGTACGTGAGGCTGCTGGCCTGGGTGTGCACTGCCACTGATACAGGGAAGCTGAAGACGAACGGAGAGGTGGGAGTTGAGGATTTGCCCCTGCCCGCCGAGGGGCTGGCCGCCTCCACGGAGCAGGAGGTGGCGAGGACCTGCGACTCGAACTGCAGCAGCTGCCCCATGAAGCTGAAGTTGGGTGAGATGATGCTGCGCCGCTGCTTGACAAACTCAAAGGCCTCCTCCAGCTTGACGCGTTTCTTCTTCATCAGGTATGCCAGGCAGATGGTGGCAGAGCGTGAGATCCCTGCCTGGCAGTGCACAAGCACCCGCCCATTGGAGTCTTTCACAGAGTCTGTGGGGAAATAAACAGGACATGCCAATCAGCATTACCAGGTAGTCTATCCATCCATTTTCTAACTGCTTTATCCAATATAGGGTTGAGAGGGTGGCGATCTGGAACTGAATTCAAGGCAGCAATGCTAACAAACTGTGCCACCATGCTGCCCCAAATTTGTGCAGTTTATGTTAATTGTGATGTGGACAATTCCAATCCTGAACAACTGCACTGTCATCTGCTATTCTTATCTATCTGAGATCATAGTCACTCTATTGAACTGATTATTGAGATTTCTGTTGAAATTAACAATTGTTTTTAAAGGCTTTATGAAATATTATCTGAAAACTGTAGAAGCTGTGTGCCTGAAGTGCGACAGTATGGTTTCTTTGGAATGTGGTGGATGATGTTTGGCAGAAGAACTATGAAAAACATTGTCTTGCACAATTGTATGTCCTGTGATTATTTAAGTGTGTTTCTTCTTGTCCAGTGACTCAGTATACTGGTCTTGATACATTAAATTGCAAAAGTGAAGACTTTTGTACAGGTCAGAAACTCTCCAGGCAGGAGTGCCAAACTCCTAGAAAAAATCAGTAAATTAACTGTATTTCTTAGTATTTCTTAACCTTCAGTAAATTGCTGGAACAACTGAACAACAGGTCAATTGATTCTCTCAATAGATCACAATGGGAACCAGTAAAATCCCTGAAGGATGATTCAGTGAAGAAAAGGCTGTTTTTATTTTATTTTAATCAGTGACCATTATTTTCTTATAAGACCCAGAGGCAGAAAGTGATGGGAAACTAAGTTCTTTATAGATGGGACTTATTTGATTCTCTGATTTAGGTTTTACAATTCATAATAGTAGAATTAAGCTGCAACTGGAAGAAAACATTTCACTTAATTTTCAGTAGTGCTCATATATTTTTAATGCTGCAGTTTTACTTCATAATCTAAAACTCACATTCACAGATATATTGATTGAATTTGTATTATTTTTTAAATTTATAATTTAAAAAATAAAATATAAAAATAAGGAAAACATCTATTTCCCATGTTGACAGGTAACACTCACAAAAATGACTAATCAATTTAGTTGGAAAAGCTGAATAGTAAATTTAACAGTGCTGCTCATATGACCTGGCACTCAACGTAACCTAGAAATGACCATACAATTGATATGCACACCTCTGGGGGCAGCAGGCAGTAAAGCAGGCAGTTTCTTCACAGCTAGCCCTGTAGTTTGTACTTATTGTACCAGGGCATCTATACAAAATATATAAATCACAATTTGGAGAGTAGTGCAATAATTGTGAGCATGATCTATGTAAATATAGTACCACAATCTTGAAACATTGCTCAAATAACGTATTATTTTGATTAATATATATTAGGTATTGTACAATACCAGTTTTTGACAGGTCAAACTTCACACGGCAAACAAAACAGGGCTGAAATCAATCTTTCCTATCTAAGTGACAAAAGATCCAATTTGTAATCACAGCTAAACACTGCACTATCATACACAATGCCCCAGCTAATAAATAAATTAGCACATGCCATGTATTGGAGGAGTGCGAGACCTCAGTCTTTCTTCTGATATGAGGAGGTGTAAATTGAGCAGGCTGTGTCGAGAGAGAATGCTAACAGCATGAGGCAGTAGTCTTTGTGAGCTTCCCTTTCTTGACTGTGTATCAGTGTGTAAAAAAAAAAGAAATGCTGTAAAATGAAGCATACACGTACCCTGTGGGATTTTTTTGTAGTTTGATTCCTCCTCCCCCCCCCAACGTCCTAGTCTCTGACACAGTATATGAAATCGTCAGTAAATCCAGTGTGAAAAACAGAGGGAGGGGACGAGGGGGGATGAGTCATCCCAAGTCCCTCAACTGCATTCTGACGTCCATGGAGGACTACTAACGTGGCTTGTGGTGCCTTCTAATGCACCAGTTCAGTCACGCTTCCTGCAGCACTACAGCCTAGTGTATTCTTCCGATTTTCTGAAGAGAAACTGAGGGTGATTGCTGCCTCTTTGTTGCCGTGTTGCAGGCCTTTCCATTTTGATCTGCAAAACATCTCCTTCACATTTCTAACTAGAGAGTTTGTAAAGCCCATTGCAGCTGTAGAGGCCTATGAATTCCCCCACACAATACATAAACACGAGGTCATTCGGTATGAGGTAGGAAAACATATTTGGAGGGAAACATGCCGATCCTTTGTGGAAAGAGTCTTCCCCAATTAAGCATGTTGCTCTGCATTAATTAGAAATGCCTCATTAATGTCTGTTCTGTTTGGGACCTTCCATTTTCTATATATTTATTTTTATATGGAAATGTTCCCTTATTATTACTTTGAGCCATGCCTTTTAGCAATTTCCATTAAAGCAGCATATTATGTGAACTCTATGAGTATATGTAGAATACGAAAAACTGATCACCTCCTGGTGTTGATTTTACACAATCTATTTTTACAAATCTAACATTATTCTACATTTAACATGTACTGCATCATAGTAGACTTTTACCTACTTCAAAATGTACCTACTGGTAATCAAAAATAACCTTAGTCAAATGAGACCAATACATACCAATATATTCAATGGCTTCTATAAACCAGGAGCTGATATCCTCTTTGTGATTATCTTCCACTGGAATACATTTGTACTGGTACAGCCCTTCAAAGTGGTTCGGACAGTTTGAAGACACGTTTAATAAGGCAGAAATTCCCATTGCATCTAGCATGTCTTTCCTGGAAGCATGGTAGGCACTGCCCAGAAAAAGAAAGGGCAAGATTTCTACTGGGCCACCCTAATGGAAAAAAGACAGAAAAAGTAGTTAAGATAAATGGCTGCACAATGATACAATGCAATCAGATTTTTTATTCAGAATAAAGGTTAAGGGTGGTTTGTAAAATTACATTGTCAATGTCAGGAGGACAATTGGCCCATTTAGATCATTAGCAGCTAATTGAGCCACAGATTTATTTCAGTCATTTCTTGACAGAAGCCAGGGTATCAGCTTTAACAACATGACTGGGTAGCTTGAACCATGCTCCCACAATCCTTTGAGAAAATAAGTGCCTGCTGTTCTGAGCATGAATTGAAGTTAAAATATGTGGAGATGTAATTTGATACTTTTCCAAATCAGACGTTGATATCAAAAGGGATATTGAATGCAACACTACTTGTAGTTATAACCTTAACCACAGTTTAAATTATTTTTTTTAGAAAAAATGGCTAAAAATCCTTTCACATTCTCCTATACGCTCATAAAACACATCACCAAATCTTGTGGTCCTAACCCTGAGCTATAATACAGAGAACAAAGAAGAATAACCCATCTACCCATCTCTTTTGGTAATTTACCATGAACACAAAACGAAATCAGAAAAACAAGACATCTAATGATCTTTGTTCCTGAATAATTCCCCCCTCATCACTCGGATTTTAAAGTTTTCACAGCACAGGGTGAGACTTCATTTTCAACATCAAAAATATGAGCAGGCCCTCAAAGAGTCACCTTCTAAAAACAACGTTTATGTATAACTGTGTTCGCTTCATGATTCTCATCTCTCATTTTCCGATTCATTTCCTATGCAGCAAATAGTAGACCTTAGTATATTGCAAAAGCTTAAACTAGTTCACTCTTTGGATAGCATGATAAGAGTAAAATCAATGCTATCAAATTCCGCAAGTGGTCAGAATGGTAGTAAACATGTAATTATAAAGATTATTTCTATTAAATCAATAAGTTTAAAACACAATTTTGTGTCTACCAACTCACCCTTCCCTGATGCTAAATGCATAAAGAAAAATCGAAGGCCTTTTTATAACCATGCACTGTTATTATCCAACAGAGATAAGGGAAGCGGATGACCTAAATCAAATCAAGGGATATTACGCCTAGATAAAGCAAGTACTGTATTTCTTTAACACCTTCCGGTTATACAACCAGAGGTGATGTTGGGATGTTACCTGGTCATGATGGGGGGTGCCGCAGGAAGTACAATTATTTTCTGTCGCGTCGAGACTTGACTGGGAGGAATTGCTGGAGAGCGTTTTGGTTTTTAAACAGAATTCGGGATACTCGGAGAAGAATTTGTCGTAGCCCCCTAAAAACGCAGAGAGAGAATTGAAAAAAAAGTAAATTTAAGGAAGTTTCGAACACATGCGCCTTATTTGAGAATATTTAACACATTAAAAAAATTACAGTATAGTACTAGAACAGTTAAAATAGGATAGTTTTGTAAGAAAGTTTGGTAAAAAGCTTAATGCAATCGTGAATAAATCTGATAATTGTAACAGTTCAGAAGTGTCTTTAACTATGTTTAAATGTATAATATTGAAGCTCAAGTGCATTTTATTTCAATTGTTCGTGTTACACTAAACGTTATTTTGTGGTCAGGTTGCGTTTCTTTTTTTCTATCTTGAAATCTTGAAATGAAGTTGGATGTAAAAATACGGTTATACTGGCGAGGGTTCAGTAATCTGAGTGTTAATGTTTTCTTCTATAAAATAAATCGTAGTATAAACAGTAACAATCGGCAGTTTTTACAACAAATTACATTGAGTGTCGTGTAGATTTGTATATTTCTATCACTTTGAAATTCTAATTAAGCTGTCCCGTGAATTTGACAGAATTGATTCTAGTTTAAGCGTTTGGTATAGACTAATGTAAATCCTATCTGTAATGAAGAACACAGTACTGTCCGCTTACATCGCAGTAATTGCTAATTCTTAGGTATCCAATGTAAAGGCACTGAGAAATAAGGCGAAGTGCTTAACAACAGTAGGCAAAAATACATGGAATTCCTTGAAATGCTCACTAAACGTAAAAAACAGGCGTATACACATGCTTTTATTCTAGGGATTTTATTGTGACTTTATTTGAGCGAGATATTTCACAAAAATAAAGTATGATATCTCTTTCTTTCTGAAACTACACTTAATTGCTCCACAGCTCCATATCACAATATATAAACTAAGGCGCATTAAAAACGTTTGTTACCAGTTAGGTGCTTTCTAAATGCCTCTCAGTAAAGGACTAGAATCTTTGGTCGTTAACGCGTGATTAGATTCTGTTGTTTTTCTCCAAAATGGGGATCGAATTTATACTGCGTTTACTAACATTTTCTGCCTTTCAATCATTTTGGTAATTGTGCTGTCTTTATCTGGTGACATTGGTTCATTGTTCATTTATTACAATAAAAGCACCGTTTCTGTCACAACACTCAGCACAAAAGACGAGCTTTCAAACATCCCCTCAAACTTAATTATCTTTTTGAATGAAGGCCATGTTGAAGCATAATAATAAAAATGCTTTACTACTGTTGTTTCTCCAGGTCGTTTTTAAGTAGATAACATTGAATTGTGTCCACAATACCATATGGTTTGTAATTTCTGATACATAGTCATAAAACCGCCCTTAAAACCGTTATTTTAGTAACCATTTTGCAGGTAGGTTATTCACTGCTCAATCATTCATTATTATAATAACTCTTATTAATAAAATAAGAGTTAAGATTTCTCCAGATGTCTATTGAAAAATTTACTATAGCATCTCAAAGACTGTACTGTATGAGAGGTTTTTATTTTCTTTAAACAGTGACAACTGCAGTTAGTGAAATACACGCTATAGCTGGTGCTCCCTGTGTTTAAACAATACAGCCAGTTTACGGGTTTCAACATTACATCATCGCTACAGTGCGCACTTAATATTATCGTGCAGAAATACTGTAGTTTGAAGCTCTTGAAACAACTTATCTGATATATACAGTTGGATTAATCCTAATTTGTGTTTTCTGTGAAGTGTTTAACTTATATTTAGCCCTTATAAATTAATATAATTTACCACTGGGGCGAACTGGGTTCATGTCTCTTCGAGTCAGTGATTTCTACTTTGCTAGAAAGACATCGCTACCTAAAGAAATGCAATATGTACGTGAATCACGATTCAATTCACAATAAGTGTTCTGGCAGATCATTTCTATTTATCGAGGTCAACTAAATAATTTGTTCAAGATCAACCTGCATTGAATTGCTGACAGAACACACTTTGCATTTTTACCTTTGAGCAGATAGATTTCAGTCCCATAGGAATCCCTATATAATGCGTTAAGTACCAAAGTAATTGTGCTGTCGTCTTTTATGGAGTCCGCGTGTGGCGTCCGCTCATCATAAAGAATAACGGCGGAGTAGAGTCCGGATTTCAGTCGGGATTTGACCTCCTCATCGCCGGCAAGAATCTGGTCCAAACTGACCGAGCCCTTCGCTCGCCGTCTCACGATGGTGTTACAGCGGATATTTACCGAACCATGGATGTGTCCAGCGCTGTAAGCTAGAAATGATCTGCAGTCCAGCACCAGACATTTCCCCGTGTCGTCCTTCAACAACCTTTTCAAAACATTACAATCCATCTCACAAAGTTCGTCCATCGTGACCATTTCTCTGTTCGATTGCAGTACGAAATATTTTTCTTATTACTATGTCTTGAAGAAAAAAGAAAGAAAAGATGAAAAATGAGACAATCAACAGCAATCCAGTTTATATACACGCAGCCCTTTTGCACTGTTGCTGTACTGTTTTTCTCCAGAGAGGAATACTATCGCAGGCGGTAACCTCTCCTTCCTTTTTATGAATGGAGCTTCAGAAACCAGCCCCAAATAAGGAGAGTGGCGTCACAAGGGCGAAGACGTCATCTACTAGCACCATTCATTAACCCTTCTTTCTTTTCTTTTCATTCATAAAAAAGCAGCACCGCCGGTAATCAATGGAAGGTGTTGGAAATTAAAACAGTGTCAGACGCTGTAAATTAAAAAGGTTCACGACGAAAGCTTTTTTTTGTAATCAATCTAATGTAGTCTACACAAGCCAAAAAGCTTATCGTGAACATTTGAAATAATAAAATGACATGGTCGCTCATTTTTAATTACTGTTTTTTTATTGTGTAGGAAAACAACACTTTCATACAGAGATGCGTGTTAGCAATCATTTGCGTGTAACCGAAGGGAGTATAATTATTTTCTGAGATATATTATGGACAAGACAGCATATTCGCACAACCGCATACCTCCCTACACGTGTTTTCAGCGTATGTGTGACAGGTTTTACAATATGTCCCTATACTGTAAGTGCTTTAAAGTAGGTAAAGGATTATGTCTATGACTGTTCAATGCAGCTAAACTAAATTACTATATTCTACCCACGTAGGCTCAACGCTTGGCAGCACATGTGGCGAAGTGGGGGCTCTTCAGACAGAAGTCCCTCCCCCGCCTCCTTTGTTGAAGACGATTTCAAGCCAAATCTCCGATTTACAACAAATTCTTTGAATTTGGGGGACAGACAGATATCTTTATTTCAATCTAAAGTTGATAATGATTGTGATGCTTTCATCGTTGTGAACTTTCTAATTGCACCTCGATAAGGGCCCCGGATAAGCAAATAAAAATGAATATTATTATGGTGAGATCTGATCACAGTCCGATGTCTAGGAGCAAATGCAGTAACCAGTATGCAAATGTACCTGTATACTGTTTCATTTCTTACATATTTTGTTTGCGCTGGATTTTCGTTGTCCCTTCGTTTGTGCTGACTTTATTATCAATATAATCGTATTCATTTATATTTAATTTATTGAACCTGTGCGATTGTTCCTTCCTTGTTCTTGCACTTAAATACATTTTATTCACTAATTTTATAAATCGCCCTGGATAAAGGCCCCGGATAAGCAAATAGATTATATATTTTATGATGATGTGATCTGTTTTCAGTTCTATGCCTAGGATCGAATACATTAATGCTGCCATGTAGATTAGAGGGAAATTATAAATTTGTAGATGTAGATTTTGCATTTGTGGTTTTTGGTAACTACGTTAAAACATATTGTGATCATTATATTCTCATCGACAGCATTGAAATAGTACATCTCTTATTCGTTCAGTTTATTTTTCCAGTTCAGTTGTGTTTTAGGCCATAAAAAACGCCAGGAGAATACAAGAATACAAGACTTTACATTTGAATGGCAGATTTACTCCTTTATCTTTGTTGAGTCTTTGCTTCTCTGTTATTATCAACTTGCCACTGTTTTCCTGCAGCACACTCCTCGAACGCCACAGTGCACCACAGAATAAGATTCCAAGGGCTCTGCAAAATTACACTTTTCACCTCCATATTCTCGTTGGTAAGCTTTGCTATCCCATCCATCTTGTCTAATAAAGCACATGGACGATTCTTAGGAAGGAACATGGACACCAAATGATGGTACAAAGGCGAATAATCAGACATTTTGTCTTTGGGATAAGACATTATATAGAGACCAAGTTACCTTATTTAGCAAAATCCAAATTAAGAACCATCCGAAAAGCCACACATGAGAGGAGGCCATTTTCAGCTTGTTCTCACTTGGTTTGAGTTCTCTTGTGTTTGTTCTGTGGTTGGGTGTATGAAATACCCTGCAGAAAGGGACAATTAAGAGGAACGAGCCAAACCTAACCTACATGTCGTGGGGAGGTGGGAGGAAACAAGAGCATCTGACAAAAAAAACCTTGCAGACATGGAAATCAAATGCAAACCTCACACCCACGGGCAATCCAAGCTTGCACATGACCCAGGACCGTGGAGACATGGCTCTGTAGCTGCTGTGCAACACCTCACTTCAGGTGTGATTGAATCCAGTTCTCAGAGTTTAAGAATGAGAAGAAAACATTCTAAGTTTATTTGTTTTATGTGAATAAGAAATTTGCAAAGCTTTACCTTTTTATTCAAATAGCAGCATCATTGCCTACAGTTAAAAAAGCTTGTCACATGTAAGCAAATAGGAAAATGAAATACTTCCATGACTTATGTGTTTATGTGTATTGAACATTTACATTTGCTTTTTTTTTTACAGCTGCATATTCCTAAAAGAAGTTTACCCACCCTGTATGAATTGTATAAGCTGGTGTAAGCAGGCATTAAAGCTTTTTAAGAGGTATTCCAAGAATTAAGAGAACTGTAACTAGAAGTCCAGACCAAGCCATCAGTTACATGCCTACCTGTTTATGAATTTTGAGGCTGTCCAGAAGCAGTAATGTACAAAATAAGAATCTCCTCCTCTCAACAAGAGCCAAATAACTGGAAAAACCATGTGGATTACATTTACATTGGTTACATTTACGTTTACTCATGCGCTTTGACCTCGAGCGTCTCTCCCTGTCTGTGTGTCTCATGGAGAGCAAGTTGGGGTATACGAAAAGACAAATTCCTAATACAAGAAATTGTATATGGCTAATAAAGTGATCTTTTCTTATCTTATTTATCAATACGGTTTGGATATGAGATGGGCCAACAGAGAGGTGGCATACTGTTTAGGATAAATGGCAAGAATTCACTTTAGGGTTTGCAAATGACACTTCATAAATACACAATAAAATGCCTCTAATTAAAAAAAACACTAATAATTCATTAATGTATGGATAGTCTTATTATTGTATGTAAATGTACAATGTATCACTTGACTGAGTTAGGTTTTACCAGGTTATAAGTACGCTGTTAATCTGTGTATTTATTGACAGCAATAAAGAATTAAGAAATTCATTTTTTCAGCCCCTAGTCAAAGGCTTACCAATAAAATATTTTTAAAAAAATGTAAAATTGAAGTAAAAAAAATTCAGTGTATGCTTTCAGGCAGTTCAATTGAAACACAATTCGCCAAAATTGTCAATTGGTGATTCATTATAACCAGAGAGCAAAAACATGAGCCATTACAAGGGGTACAAATAATCTTATCTGCTAAAATATTAACTGATTTTTGTTTAAGGGAGTTCTCTCCCCCATAATTTGATTTAAACACAACCAAAAGTATGGAAATACTCTTAATGTTTACAACTTACTCTGGATTACTTTGTAGTTTTTTATAGTAAAAAAAACGTTTAATAATTTTGATGCCCAACAGATTGTATCTTTCTTTGTTAGTTATATAGATTAAGATAGCATAAAACTAACCCTGGCTCCTGTGGATAGAAGTGATTTAGCCAGTTTTCCAGGTTCAACAAAATAACATCCAGTCTTTAAAGTGAACTAAAATGATGAAGTCTCATATCTCATGTGACATGTATAAATTGCTAGTACACAGCAACTGGGTTGATTACAATATGGAATCTAATAAATGTTGTATCCATAGCCCATTTTAGTGAGATGCCAGCTGTGTCAGAGGCTTATTATTGTAAGAGAGATTTGATGTGGTGAAATAGTAGGCTAGAATTCTATTGAGAATTTAGTCAGTTAATTTTGTAATGTATCAAGATACAGGAGATAAAACCCTCACTGGATCTGGCAACTTTATTTGGAATGAAACCTTTAAGCTTAGATGACTTTCAGAACAATAACAATTGTACTGGAATTCCTGAAAGCTCTATGTGGTCTTACACTGTCTCATTAAACATTGTCTTAGTTATTGTAATATAATCAAATATACCCTTTCTGGAATCAGAACAGTATAAGACAGGCAGGGTTATGTGTGATTCCCTTCTCAGCATGCACGGGCCCTGTTCGCAGGTCTCATTGGATTTGCTGATAGTCCTCATTTCCTGCAGAGAGCAGGTGCTAGCACACCTCATGTATATCAATGACCTATGACTGCTGATGAGTTGAACCACTACACTGGGGGCTCAGTGACTGACTCATTTTGTTTCTCTTTTCATTATTAGCACTTAAAATTCACACCACCTATTTCACAATTTTGCGATAAAATGTGGGTGTGATTTCCCTTGTAGAGCAAATGGGTCTCTCTCGAGACAGAAAAATGTCCACTGGTGCACTGTCGTATTAGGGAATGGATTGATCGTGATGAAAGAATTAGTAGCTTAAAAAGTAATGCAAAAAAACTATATATAGGACAACAGAAGTATTTTTTTAAATACAGGTTTTATGTCTAATTATTTTGTCCTAATGTGTCTGTCTGCTGAATTAATTTGGATTTTAAAAATAAGAAAGAAATCTGACACACTGGTAGTGATATTTTTTATATTTTGTCAATAGATCGGAATAAGACATTTAAGGCAGATCTGTGTCCATATGGAGAAGATATGTCAAGCAGTTTGCAAAATCCATTGCTTTTTAAGACAAATGTTGTTATTCTTTCCATGGTACAATCTTACTGGGCTATAACAAGGTTACTGGTCAGAGGAAGAGTGTTGAATGGTTACATAAAGCCGAGAATGCATGTCCCTTCTCAGAAGAGGGGTTGAACTGAATTAAAGGGTGGTGATGTTCAGAACTCTGCTCTGAACTTGTTAACTGAGCTCAGAGGCATATAATTTGCATAATTTAACAGAAGCTCTTCTGGCATATGAGACTATTTGCATAGTGTTTAACATGGGCAGGGTATAGTGAAATGCTGAAGAAAAGATATCTTAATAGAAACTGACTCACAGCAGCAATGAACCAAGATCTTTTTTTGTGTGTGTGAAGTCACTGTCTTTAAAATGGCCTCAATACTAACCCATGTGGAGTAGAAACTCAGTATAAATATTTATTTCCCCGATTAATTCATGATGCATAATAATAACAGATATATTAAAATATATAAAAAATTGGGAGCTAAAAGGACTTTCTTTTTATGAAGCCTTAATGAAAGAATCAGGCAATTCTTGAATGTGTATTTTCTACTATTGCTTGTGACAAATGTCTCATTCTGAACAGCTTTATTGGCTGAAGTGAAAATGAACTTAGTGAATGCCTTTTAAGGTTTTAAATAGTTGTATCAGGTCCTGTCATAGTCTCTCCAGTCATGACTAAAAAGGTTCAGTTCTTTCAGCCTGTCAGAGTAGGACATTCCTTCAAGTCCCAGAGTAAACTGGGAAAGAGGTGGTTACACTTCTTTGGCTGATTCCACGGTAGCAGTAGCCATTCTATAACAAGGTGAACAAAATTGAAAATTGTATGTAATATTCAGAATGAGGATTAACTCATTTTTATACATGAGTGTTATATAATTTTAATGTAGGATTCCCTTTTTTAAAGGGACAGATGAACTAAACTGCCTCCTCATATCTGTAACCTTTCTTACTTTCTTAAATTCTTTTTTAACTATATTTTCGGACATTTTGTTTTCCTTTTTGTTGCTTCCCCACAGAATTCCAAAGATGTAAATGATGTATAAACACACGCACCTCTGTCTTTTTCATAAGCTCAGTGTTTTCCATTTTGTATATAAAGTTTAACTAGCTGCATGCAAAACCCTGCCCTTGTCTACATTAAATGCCACCTGCCAGGTGTTTCCCTTGTCTTGAATTTGATCTAAATCTTTTTGAATTTCGGTTGTTGCTTCTACAGTTTTGGATAATCCTCTTGGGTTTGGATCATTTGCAAACTTATCTAGTTCACTAACTGTACTGGAATCCAGATCCTTGATATAAACTAGTCAAAGCCTGTGATACCACCACTGATCCTTGTGGTAATCCAGGAATTTGGAGCATTCCCCCATTTCATGTCCGCTGTTTATTTCTTTTCATCAAGATATTTTCAATCCCAATAAAATACACTATTTTGGGGTGTTGGAGAAAATGAAATAGAGCTTGCTCCTCAAATATGTCACATGGGTCTGAAAGAGAAAGTGTTTATGTTTCAGAATGCAATCAGATATTTGGTAAGCAAGTTGTGCAAGGAGGATTCTCAATTTCACAATGGATAAAGTGTGTGGTGGCGTCATGTCTTTATTATATTAAAGAGCTTTACATTAATTTAATTCAGCAGGCAGTTACTTGTTTTGATCCTTAACAGTATATGTAGAGCATACTGCTATGCAATAAATGCAATTAACCTCACAATACGGTACCAGTATACCGTCTCTATGCAAACCATAAAAGCATTTTCATTTAACATCCAATCAGCATTCATTGGCATAATTCATAGAGACGTCTGCTACCCTTCCAATGTGCATTAAAGACAAGATGATAATGTGAAGCTTCTGCTTTTGACACCGATTGGCACAAAGACAAAAATGATGGCAGTTCTGAGTCCATGAACATATGCATCTTCTTAGGGTTAGGAGTAGGTTGCTTCTCACATCACTATCAAGAGACAGAACAGGCTTCCAATTCGGTGTTCAATAGGATCTCTGTAAATGCAAATACCGTACTTAAAAGAAATGGGTTTCATTTTGTATTGTTTAAATAGTTTTTTAAGGTTTTTTTGGTACATTTGTGTGCTTGAGCTGACATCTTTTAATGTCTCTTCTTATAGCACTTTAAACTCTTGATACACTTTAAAATCCTCTTGGTTACAATATTGTACAGGATTAAGATGTATAGAATGAGACCTTCATGTAGCTCTTTCCAGCACTGAACCAAATGTAACAGTTACAGTACATAGAAACAAGTTCACAATTTTGCATTGAAACTCTAGACACAGCAGTTTGACACAAGTCAAGTAAGTCTCATCAGAACCGTAGTCTATGTTTCAGTTCAAAATCTTTGTTACTTCTTGCAACATTAATGGTGATTATCTTAATATATTTTGGTGTTCCACTAGAGGTTTAGTACAGGATGCGCGTGCATAAAGATGAAAAGCACTGGTCTGGTCTGTGTATCTATGTTTAATACACAAACAGAATGCACACTACCGGTGTGTTACAAACAAAACAAGAAATCAGCAATGCAGTATTACACAGATGGTTGATTTTGCTTTAAAATAGTCTCTTACAAAAGACTTAGTGCAGTCATTATTTTTTTCGACAGGCTGGTATGACAAAGAGGGGGGAAGGGGGAAGATTGCTTGGCTGTTAAGCAAAATGTTGCTAAAATTAACTTCTATTTTCTAACATGATAAATGATCTCCATGTTTCATATCCTGAGAAGAACATGAGTCATTTTGCGGTGTGATGGGAAAGGAGCCCACTTGGAGACTATGTGGTCTGTGACTCTGCTTTTATATTGCTTTCAAGGTTTAAGGTTGCTGAGCTTTTAAGAATCTGCAGCAATACTTGATTGTACAGTACTCTACATCTTTATCAGAAATTGACACAACAACCATATCAAGCTTTTGGCAGATTAAATACTGTATAACTGATTTGTGAGTGTGTATGTGTATGTGCTTGCTGGGCTGTTCGAATGAGTGTAATATTTGCCCAGGGCTGAATATCAGATCCCAAAGTGAGGCTCTTCCCAGTGTTTTAAGAAAAAACCTCAGCAGTGTCTGGTAGAGAGAATAAAGATGGTTGTGTTTGTAACTGGAAGCCCTTTCAGAGTAGAACACCCACACTTTATAATCTCCTTTCAGCCTCAATTCTGTAAACTCCCTTCAAATTGTGGTACTGTATTGTTGGCTTCTACTTTTTTTTTATCAGAACGAACCACATAATCCTGAGTAGGCATGAGATCATGAAAGGGATTATCACTTTTATTATATTATTGATATGGTGTTAACATAAAATATAAATTAAAGTCCATTCAGTAATGGTTTTGGTGCATTGGACACCTAAGAGCAATGCATGAGCAAATATTTTGTTAATGATGTTTGAAACAATTGTGAATGAGCCTATACAACAGCTTACTATTTGCATAAAAATAATTAATACGAGCCGAAACACTCCTGTGGAATGCTTAAAAGAAATATAAAAACAAAATCCACAGAATGGCTCCCTGCAGAGAAATAACTGCAGGGATATCATAACAAAATAATAAGATTCTTTTCACTGTTAAACTCCAATCCAAGAAACTTCAAACATGCATATGGTATAATAACAGTAGATACCGAGCCATTAGTACAATGCACCAGTGCTTCATGTTCTTTCATTCAATTAACTCATTGTAGACATTAACAGATACTGAACTGATGCAGCGTGTTCTGCCGTGCACCTTCCATGTCCAAGGGAACAAGTTCCCCGAGGTGCTATTTCTATGTGTACCAGATTGCTTTGATTGCTCGGTAATTTGTTACTTTCACAATGCTGTCATTTGAATAGACCAACTATTATTATAAGTCATATGCAAGTGGCTAAGGCTCTTTTTGGTGCAGTAGTAGTTCATGTGTATTGGAGTCATTGTCCGGATAAGACAGAGAAGCAGCTCCATTAATTAATTTATGCTGTGTTTTGCATACAAGGAGCTCTAATATGGTTTCAGGATGTCTTGTGGATCTCAGGATGGCTTATTCTAAGTGAAGTCCCAGAACTGTTTCTAAATACTTGATCAGCAATATATAGATTGACTAATAAAAAATGTTTTTTTGTTCCATACTTGTCTTGTCCTTTGTTAAATCAGTATGTTCAAACTTCTACAATTTCTTTTAGAATCTGGGAAACAAATTTTGTTCTGGAGCAAAAAACCTGTCTCAGGGTTGTGCTGCTAGTGTTGAACTTTGCTTATGACAGATGCTGCCTGAATCCCTTATCTACAGCCTTGCAAAGTGGGCATGCAGTTTAAGTATAGTCATAGTGTATGTGAGCTGGAGCCCAAGGGAACCAAGAATCGTGTCCAATCTGACAGCAAGAATAGAACCTGCAGTCCACCACTAAAAATATGGTTATACGTTCTGCAGGAGGATGAGTCATTACAATAACTATCTAGGGGTAAACCTCAGTGTTGTCAGATATAGTATATATCTTTGTGAAACTTCACGTACTGGCAATAACTTTGTTTTTGTTTGAGACAATTTAGCCACCCTGTAATATCCTATGTCTGCTCCTACTCCTTTCCCAGTCCCACTCTAATGGTGGAACGAGTGACCTGTGAACAGCAGGACTGGTCTGTCACTCACCACCTCCTCACACCTCTTCAAAACTCTGTTTGGGATTACACGAGCAGAATTGGCTCATCCCCTTGAGAGGCAGGGATGTGATTAGTCAGCTAGAGCTCTCTTGGTCCCGTCAAAATGACATCCCCTGCAACTTTTCAAATGTCTCCAGCAGGAGTCATTCAAACCGGGTCCCGGAGAACCAGTGTGTCCATGGGTTGTTAAGAGCCTTGCTGGACTAACAACTGAAATCAGTCTGTTATTGTCAATAATTTAGTAGCTTATCTCATGAGACAAGAGTCCTCTAGGGCAAAGATTGAGGATTAAGGACTACAGGTGTGTGGCTATATACAGTGCCTTGTGATAGTATTCAGACCATTAGACAGTTTTCACATTTTGTTGCTTTAAAACTTGCAGTCATGACACATTGATTAGCTATGAATATATTTTGTACACACAATCTACTCAACACATTTAAAGCAAGAAAATAAATAGCCACATAATTAGTTGAGTGGCCTCCGTCTGTGTACAATAATAGTATTTGACATTATTTCAGAATAAACACACTTATCTCTGTAAGGTCAGGCAGTGAATGTCAAGACCCACATGCTTTCAGCATTTTTAATGATCAGGAGAAGAGGAATAAGAACATTCCAAAGAGCCAAAGTGAATCATGTCCCTCCAAACTGAGAAGCTCAGCGAGGACAACAGTTGATAGGGATACTACCATGAGACCAATGACATCTTTGAAAGATTTCAGTGAATTCAGTGGCAGTTATGGGAGAAAATGTCCACTGTAAGGTCACCATTAGCACAGTCGCTCCAGAAGATGGGCATGCATGGAACTGAGAGAAAAAAAACTCAGATCCCACATAGGGTTTGCAACAAAGCATTGAAGTGACACTGCAAATGTGGCAAAGCATGTTGTGGTCAGACAAGATAAAATTAGAACTTTGCAGTATAAATGCAAACTGTTGTATCTGCCAGAAACCCAACAAAGTCAAGCATGGTAGCGGCAGCAGTAGTCTATAATTCACATTCTCAGGTGAATTATAGGTAGACAGAAAAAAAGACTGATGGGAACATAGCTAGCAAATGTGTTCAAAGCACATGGACAAAGCTTCTTTAGAGTGGTTGATGAATAATAGAGTGAATGTCCTTAAGTAATCCAAATTCCTGACCTGAATCCTTTTGAGAACTTGTGGAAAGACTGGAAATTTGCTTGTCCATAAGTGATCCCCAAACAGAGGCCTTGAAAAAATCTACCAAAAACACTGGACAACAATTGCATCAAGCTAGTGAGCAAAGTTAGCAGAGACAGCCAAAAAGGCTTGCAGCTGTAATTGCTATCAAAGGTTCTTCCACCAGATATTGAGATCAGGGATTTGAAAACTTTAATGCATTTTAGTTCTTTTTTTCTCTTTAGGATCTGTTGACATTTACTGTAATGTACATTAAACTTAGAAGTTTTCTGTTGGAGTGTTCAGGTTTGGAATAAAATATTAAGTTTTCAAAACACATGTACAGTATGCATCATTTTGTCATTTTAAATGCTAAAGTGTAGGCACTGCAAAGGACACAATTTACATGAAACCCCCCTGTAAGTCACTGCGGTGCTTGCAAAATGCGGAAAGATGAAAGATTCAATGGGTGGGAGGGAGGAGTCTGTCTAAACTTCTGCATTTTCGCCATGAGGCTACAGGAGTCGTTACCGTGTGTCAAGATGTCACGATATGATTTGGAGATTCCAAAGTGGGTGGGAAAATAACAAGATTGTTGATTGTTGATAAATAAGGTTGTTGACTCTAGGTTTAGGTTTGTTGATTCTAGACTTTATTTTATAACAAGCACCAGAAAAGGTGCTTGTTCAGAGTGCATTTGAGCCCAATTGTTCACTTATCACTCAGGCTCTATTATTAGTTGACTTAGACCATGATGCCCCTGAGCAGAGGTGCACAACTGGGCAGTGTTTGGTGGGATATATTCAGTTAGATTTTCCTTTGTTTGCACAACAGGAACACCTAGGACTTGCTGGAGACCCAAAGGCCCCAGTGTTTTCAGTGAGGCGTGTACCTATTGTCCAATTGCTGCTGTCTCTGTGGAGATTGAAGCCTGCCAAATGACGTGAGGAGAAGATGGAAGGAATGTACCTGCTGGAGTACCTTTTTCCTGGTATGATTTTCTTTTTATGACACAGGTGTTGTTACACTCCATTTATTATACTAATACCACAGGTATTATTTCCTAGACTGTAAAAGTCTACTGTAAAGTTTTGTACTGCTAAATATAAGTCACATGGATTTATTTATTACCTGTGTTAATTAATCAAAACTGATTTTTGTTGTTGTTCTGTAAATCACCTTGAGATGTCACGTTTAAAGGCACTATATAAAATAACGTTTAGTATTAATTCTTCTATTCCTTCTTTTTGGTGCATTCTGTTCTTTGTAAACTAGCATGCCATGTAGCTTTAGATGAAAACTTCATCTAAATAAAGAAATAAAAAAATAGTAATCATAAGTTCCTAAACTGGCATTCCTATAATCTTGTTATTTTGCCCTGTCATTTCTTTTGGCCACCCCTCCTAAAGGTGTTGCCCACTGGGATGTCCTTTATTCAGCTCATTATCCATTTGGACATCTGCAACCTCATAATTGTCTCAGTTCTACACCTCCTTTGCCTTAGGTGTGTCCTGCTCTGTTCCCTGCCCTATTGAAGAATTACTCCTTTGTGATTCATGATGTGTGGGAACTGAATGAAATAGTTTTCCAGTGAAGATTCCAATTCAACAAGACCTGCCTTTGAAAGACATGTTCAGGAACTCAGTAAAAAAGGCAATCGGTTTTCAGCCTTAACAGTCAAAGATTGACTGAAACATGTTAGCTGTAGATATGTTTTGTGTCAATTTTGTGTCTCCAGTAAAACTTCAGCAAGATCACCACTTTTGTTTCACAAGCTATTTGGTGAAATCATTCACCCAAGATGTATTTTGCTGGTGTATTTTTCTACTGATACTTGATTTTCTATATGACCAGTCCTCTGCAGATCTGAATGACACGGCCTATGTTTGCACCCACAGGAAGTGAAGTTTTGAGTGGCTCTGAAAAGGCGAGAGTCTGGGAAGGACCTGATTAAAGAGCATGCATAAGTGTTGTGACAGTGTGAAAGAGTTTGAGCGTTTGTTGTTCAGAATTAAGTGAGGAGTCTGTGTAAATGTGTGGTGGTATAATTTCTGTTGGCCATGACCCTTCATGTGGTCTTATCTGCTTGCTTGGCTTTCCTTTCAGAAAACAAATGCAAATTAATGCTGGACAGCTGCCTAACAATTCAACTACACAACCCTTGCCAAGATCTCAAAAGCAAATGGTAGTAGAGTCAACACCCATATTCTTATCTCGCATGCGAACTCTGTATTTACTTTCTTTCGATTTTTTGTCCAGTTCTGTCAAGATTTTGTAGCTAAAATAATTGGAGCAAGTAAGGCATGATCAGTGAGGCTCAATTATATACTTTATTTTAAGTAGCTGTTGAGGGAGTGTTGAGGAATTAATTTAATTTAATATAATGAAATTGGAATTGAAGACGTATTACATAGTGTTACACTAATGATAAAAAAGTATCGTAAACATTTAATATTTTTTGTATAGTTATTTGTGCTTTCTTCATGTCTGTTTTCTTGGCACTGCTATATTACATCTAAAAAAGAAGTTTTTCCTCTAGGGAAACTTAAAACCACATGTAATGTGAGTCTGTTTGTTTGAGCAAGCTGGCATAAGTAAGCTTCTTTTGTATTCACCAATGCGTCAAACAGAAAATCAGGGAGAATACTTTTTTCAAATTGATTTTTCTCTCCATGCCAGAATTCTTTATACTGCATTTTGTTGTACTAAGAAGTCCGGCTTGATGGCAATGAAAAACTGCAAACTTCAGAAAAAATCATGCTAAAATTAGAGTTAAAATAAATAATTTTGATTCTGATAACCATTTTTGTTACCTGTTTTATCTTTACAAAAATAACCATAATGGTTCTATGGAGAATGGGACGTTTCATTAGAAAACATTAAAACACTTCTTTTATTTGATAACATTCATAAAGGCATAGATACAATTCTAAAACTAAATTAAATTCATTCATGTTTACTGAATATTCTGTGAATCTGAAATTCACAAATATTTCCTCATGCTGCATACTATAGATGCTTAGCATAGAAAATATTTGCACTAGATCATAAACTTGCACACATTGCAGTGCTAGAATCAATTTCTGAAACTGTGAAGAAAGTTGATATAAAGCTTTAAAGTCACTGAATCATCAGAAAAGAGGATTGTTAAGATATCTTACTTACAAACACATGCGCTAAAGCAAGAATTATATGCACTTTAAGTGTGTGAGCATAGGACATTTATTATAAATAATGAAACAAAGTGTACCTCTTTGCATGGTACCCTAATGTACAGGTATTTTCTAGATTTAACACAGTACAATAAGACATGTAGTTTCAAACCACTTCAACCAATGTTAAAGGCTGTTGTTCTCACATCCCATCTTGTTGTCTCCTTATCTAACTTTATTTCCTGTACAAAAGTAGCACTGCTGTGGTCCAAAATCAATTCTGAAATTTAGGGCAAAATGCTTCATATGTGGATTTCAGTCCCACACTAACATACAGATATTCGTTAGAACACAAACACCACTCTGGCTTAGAGTGCCTGATAATCTGTGTTTTAAAGAGTGAGTGTATGATTATGCCTTTGCCTGTATAACGTTATGAACCGAAGACTGTGCTATGGATGATTTTAGATTGCTGTTTTGCTCTGGGAGTATAGCTAATGTTGCACCTGTTTAACGAGCACAAAAGCCTTCTGTCTCTAGAGCTTCCTGTGCATTAAACCAGGAGCGTACTAAAGAATTAATGAGGTAGCGAAATGATGGTGGGTATGAGCCAGTTAAAACGAGCAATTGGAAAATTAACATTGTGTTTGACTACTGTATGTAGCCTGCAGCACGAGAAGCTTGTCTTCATTGATTCACAGATGAGCTGAATGTGAAGCTAACACATTCAATACACAAACCTGGATCTTAAAGTGACATTGTCTTTTTGTTGTGATTGGTGTTCAATCTTCTTTTATTTTGCAACATATAGTACATTAAAAATGTTTGATTTTACCTTTTTAAATATGAAACCTGTAACTTTACCTCATGAAACTAGTTTCCAGTTCTCACAAAGGCGTTAAAACTGCATAACATACAGAAAAGCAATAAGATAGTCAATTCTTTTTTGTATGTTACTCATTTTCTCCCACACAGGGAAAGGCCAGAAACTGTCTCTGTTTAGAGAGATTAGAAAGGCGGACAGACAAAACCACAATCCCAAGGTCAGTTATGCTGACGAGTAAAGTGTCCTGTGAAACACAGGGGTGTGGAAATCCTTTGTGGAAAGCTGTGTTTAGACAGCTTTTCTTTTTGTTAGGTACCTTGCCTGTGTGGTGCACCGCACCACATTTTACTCTACTTTCAGAAAGATAGATATGTAGTAAACCTCAGTATCACTGAAGCAACGCACCAATGAAAGCCATTTTGTTTCCCTTTAAATCCCTGTTTTGAATAAGCAAACAATGCACAGGAAGTGAAGGCCCTTCCAGTCAGGTCAGGCGTGTGGTAAACAGCTCAGATATGCCCTGCTTATCGAAGAAGATGAAACGCTCACACAGTACAGGCAGATGGTATGTTGTGATTTTCTTATGTGGTCAACAGCTCAGTCATCTGAATGAGGATTACAGTGTGGCAGATGCTTTCAGGCGTGCAGCTTTGGATCTTTTCAGGAAGCAGCTCAGCAGGCACGTGTTCAAAAGGAGACCCAGGACTCTGGATCATGATGAACTAAAGGGAAAAAAAAATTGCACGTGAAGACAGGTCCTATTTGCCAGCCTGCTCTAAAACACATGGGAGGCCAAGTTTTAAACAGCTGCCATTTCATTTGACTACAAGCTGCTTGTGCTCATGTTATTTGCTTCTATCGTTTGCCTTCTCCCCTGTCATATACCTATGCTCTTTAAAATATATCTCATATAATGAACTTTTCTAAAAATTATCTCCCTTCATAAATTCATTGTTTATTTACTGACAGGCATTAAAATGCCACAAGCACTATTGGTTGCAAAACTTGTTTGTTGTGTTTTTATTGCTTCTGAGAATTTGTATCTGACACAATTCCAAGTGTCTGGTGTCTGGTAGTTCAGACTTGTGCATATTACAGTCAGTGATTCTAATATCACTATTGTTGTAGCACAATAAAGATAAATAGCATCCTGAACAAGAAAACCATGTGTCTGTCTTACAGATTTGCTCTAAAATACACTGTCCTGCTATCCCCTTGATTGTCTAAACATTGTTAATGTATAACCTTCTTCAGTCCCTTTGTCATTATGGCTCCTAGCCATCACTGTCATCATGGTCTCCTGTCACAAATCCACTGCCATTCAGTGCCTGGGAGTCCCAGCAGGAGGTCTGACTTGACATTTGTCATTCATAACATTCCCTCATTGCGTTCTGTAAAATAAGTGTAAAGGTCAGTATACAGAAAGTGTAAAGAGTGTAAGGTAAGTATACAGGGGTGTAAAGGTATGTGCTGTATACAGAAAGTGTAAAAGTACAGTAAGCAGACAGGGGTTTAAAAGTAAGTGCTGTATACAGGTCGTATAAAGATATAATAAGTATAAAGGGGTGTTAATGAAGTATAAAGGTCAATATACAGGGGTGAAACAATAAGTGCACCAAAACTGTAAAACGAAAGATTTTGTAAAAGGAAATGTAAAGGTAAGTTAAAAGTGTTAAGCACATCTTTTTGAGGTCAACACCTTGAGAACAGGTTTACAGACAAATGCAGCGAGTGTTGTCATCACAGATTAAGGTGCTGTGGCACCTGGACACCCTAGAAACATGAGTCAGGTCCTGCTGGTGTACCGATTTCCCAGAAATTGATCAACGTGGGCCTGGACTAGAGAGCGAAGCTTGGACCCTGGTGCATTAGCTAGGCTTTCGCAATGCCTCTTCGGAACGGTTCACACTTGCATGAATCTTTATTTTCAACTGCTGTTGAGTGCTTGTAAATGAATGTCCTCTTCATGGAGCTCACACGGGATGTGTGTATCTGGTTGCACAGACCTGATTAGCTCTAATCTTTGTGCTAATCCGGCTTTGTGCTTCCTGCCATTGAGTATAAATTAACTAGGTTACTCAGCCCTTTATCAGAATGAACTATCATGTTTTGCGTTAAATTTTGCTGTCAGTAACATTTACTGTACTCCCATGCCTTATTTATATCACTATGATTCATGGTTTCCAAGAAACTAGATTTTTCTCCATAAAACTCCACAGCCTATGTGCATTTCTATGTGCCAGCTCTGACCTAGCACGGTTTGTTTCAGGATCAGCTCAATAAGATTTTTTTTCAGTATGTTACAATTACATTAAAGGATCTTCCTCAGGAAAATGCCCAAGACTTTGTCATGACTTAAAAAACTGTGAAATTCTGTGATAGAGGTGATTGTTATGTAACTAAAAATCTACTCATTAACATTCATATCAACAAAGCTTCAGCACTTCTTGAGGATTCATTGAGAGACTAAGTTTTAGCAATTGGTAGAGGGTCCCCTAGGTTTTCCTTGCTCAAAAGCAAATCTATTCTCTGTCATACCCATGCCCTATCCCCTGAGCTGTTATAAAATTTGTTCTTTGTATCTCTGAAAAGTAGAGATTCCCTTTCTTCTAAACCGCTCTGATTGACAATAGACTTTAATATCTGTCTTTGAAATGTTACATTTCTAGTATATATTAAAACATAAGCATTTAAAGAATTTCAAATATTGCCATGCATCAGCCTGAATCATTAGATGTGATTGATCTCTGGGCAAATATTTCTTTTTCAGTTTCTTTTGAAGTTTATATGGTATATGTACTGTACAATGTCATCAGACTATAAAGGAATTGAGATGGGGCGCAGTATGAAAATAAAATGATTTCTGAAAATTTCCTTTGAACCATAACTTGTATAGTCTGTGGCTATGACATTAAACAAATCAATGATTCAGGCAATAAGTTACATTTTTAAATTAGCATTTGGCACTTATTTGTCCATTTATTGCCTCCCTGTGTGGAATAGCTAATGGTTAACCAAGTCTACCAGCCCACTTCTGCAAAACGTTTGTTGTGGAGCCATGCAGCCATTCAAGGCGTGATGACTCCCACAGTACTATAATAATAATAATTAATAATAATTGCTTACACTTATATAGCGCTTTTCTGGACACTCCACTCAAAGCGCTTTACAGGTAATGGGGACTCCCCTCCACCACCACCAATGTGCAGCATCCACCTGGATGATGCGACGGCAGCCATAGTGCGCCAGAACGCTCACCACACATCAGCTATCAGTGGGGAGGAGAGCAGAGTAATGTAGCCAATTCATAGAAGGGGATTATTAGGAGGCCATGATTGGTAAGGGCCAATTGGAAATTTGGCCAGGACGCCGGGGTTACACCACTACTCTTTTCGAGAAGCACCCTGGGATTTTTTAATGACCACAGAGAGTCAGGACCTCGGTTTTACGTCTCATCCGAAGGACGGCGCCTGTTTTACAGTATAGTGTCCCCATCACTATACTGGGGCATTAGGACCCACATGGACCACAGGGTGAGCGCCCCCTGCTGGCCCCACTAACACCTCTTCCAGCAGCAACCTTAGTTTTTCTCTACTCACAGAAGTACTTCTTCTGTGCTTCAGTACTTCTGTACTCACAGAAGATTTAGCACCAGCTGAAGACATAATGAAGGTTGTCCTTACCACAAGCTCACCAGTTTAAGTAAAACCTGATAGTATTCCTCACTTCAACAGGTTAGGTTTGTCCAGTTGAGGTTGGACCTGGAATCTGGTTATTGGTTGCACTACTCTTGAGTCCTCTTACTTTTGAGTGTGTTAAATATTTGTGACTCTGAAGGTGTTTTTTTTAGATTTTGTTTAGTAATACAGTTCTAATGTTATTCGTGTCTGTTTTAAAAAGTGTTCTGAGGAGAACATGTTTCTGATAGGGAAGTGTCTCAAAGGACTACACCTGTCAACATTTTTCTCTATATTTTGTACACTGCACTACAGAATGGACACTAAACATGTACCATAAACCTAGTATATAAGTGAGGAATAGTCGTGGTGGTTGGGTACATCTTTAGATAATGTGAGAGTTTAGTAGATGTATATATGGAACATATAGTTTTGCAGTTCTCTTCATCTTGCAGATATAGAGAAGACTTCTGAATTTTCTTTGAAAAGTTATTTCTGTTGTATTACCATCCTGAGAACGGATGTCTTGCAGTCTTGATGACTGAACAAATGAGGCTGCTGAAAATTGCATCTATTGGGTCTGACGTTGTCAGGAAATTGCCTGTAATGCACTCAGTGCATCAGTAAGAGTCCATCAATACAATGAATGCTTTACTCATCTTAAACATCAGTCCTGAGAAATATATTTCCAGGAGTGATTAAGGCTTTGACATAATTTTTTGGATTGAATGTACATCAATCTAAGTGTGCAATCTAAGCTTGTTGGCGACAATATTTCTGAGCCGTGCTGTTTTTTTATTATTACTTTGGTTCATGACTGACAGTGTTTAAGAGTTCAGTAATCTGTTTATTATTTGAACTTGTGAGGCTTCACTTTGTTGCCAAGCAACCACAGGCTCTGGCTCAGCTGAAACTGCAAGGCTCTCAAATGGAACAAGGTTGATTATCATTGTAAGGGTGCCTCAAAGTACTGTACCAGTACTTCACATTGTTCATACAGTTTCTCCTGTCTATCTGGTTCAGTGTTGCAAAAGATCTTTACTGAGATATTGGAAAGTATGATACTGGGAATAGATTGTATAGCTTTCTGGCCTCCAACTGTTTTCCAAAACAACTAAATCATTTGGTTCAGGCTGAAAGAGTAAAATGTTACTGGATTATAATAGGTTTGATGTGCCTAATGTCCATAATAGTAATGGGGGTTTTCATTTGATAGCTTCAGCCAGAGGATCCAAAGAGAGGTAAACAACAAAGAGCTAATGGTTAACCTTATTTTGTGCCTTGTTCCAAAGAGGAAGGAGCAGATATAAATTGCTTTATTGTTATGTGGTAATGTGCTGTCTCCTTATAGTATAGAAATGGCTTCTCTCTTTAGGTAGAGGTGGTAGAACTGTAGGTACTGTAGATGAGAACCTGTGACTCATTTTATCTTCATCTCAGCCTCTTTTATTTTTTCCATTTTTTTGGTTTTCTATGTATTGTAACAGCATTTCGCTCATAGTAAAGGCACAGGATTAGGTTTGACTTTGGTAAGTCGTGACAAATTCCCTCATTTGGAGTCCTTCCTCTCTGCTGTAGGATTGTCCATGGTTGGTCACATAAAGACCAATACATACCAGAGGATAAAAAAACAGACTGCTCTTTGTTAGTCTGCTTTGCATATACTTGTGACTGCAACACATTCATGTAATAGAGACTTCTAACATTCTTTTTTCTTTTATCACACAATAGAAGCCGTGACATACTAACATATACAGTATCGTGTACTGTTTTTTTTCTAGAAGCTTAGTGTCCATGAAAATGCAAAACAACATACAATATAGCAAGTTACAAGAGCTGATGACGTATTTATCATAATGCACAAAAGAGAGACTATTCCAAATGCAGAGGTCTGAAGACCAAATACTCTGTTAAAAAAGTAATGTTACATGAATCTTAAATATGTTAATTAATTTTCAGAGCTCTGTTCCAGTTTCTTTCTCTTTTTTAATGTTATACAATAGACATTTAACACAAAACACAATTAATGATTCCAAAATCATTCTCTTTATAGTGTACAGTATATATAACATATGGATTTTTATATCTGAATTGTCCCAGTTATATGCTATGACTATTTCAAGATAATCATTTTGTTAGGTTTGTTGAACAAAACATTTATTTGCAATATAAAAGAAAAACAACTTTAACAATTTTGTAGCTAAACTTACCAATGAGACTAAGATTGTGACTGAATTTATTTCTTTTCAGAAGATAAACATCTTTCAAATTAACATAATTCTAGAAGAAACAGCATGCAGAACCATTGTGAATTTGTATTTTCTGAAGACATTTTTAACCACCAAATTTTTGAAAACTTTAAAATGTTCTTTTTTTGTGGGTATTTTCCCTTTTTCTTTATTCTACATTATCTCAACATGTAAAAAATGTATTGAAAATTAATGATTGGCATTTGGGCCACCTTTACAGGATTTTCATATTAAAGTAATTCAATTTCTTATGCACATTGAATGAAAATTGCAGAAGCAGAGGGAGGATGTCATCTATTTTCAATTAGCCAGTTTGTCCAGAAAGTGTGAAACGGGTAGCCCTTACACATAACACAATCCGAGTATGAAAAGGAAAGGAAGATTGGTGAATCTTCATGACAAAAGACTTTTGAATCAAGGGCACATCCTAAATCAACAGCTCTCTCCCAAAGCGGAGCTGATGTGTCTTTCATGTGGCATCTATCATTCCAGCAGCCTCACCACTTTATGTCCCTGTTATTAAAAACAACTTTCACACTGTGTATTCACACCTCCACACTTCCTGGGGAAGGGCCTAATTAGGTCTAGAGCGAGGAGTGTAATTGACAGCAGAGGGATGTGTGATATGTGGCCAGCTGCAGACAGGCTGGTGTCAATGGGATAGACTCGTTCTCCTCCCACAGATCAAGCCCCCCAGCTGGAGGTCAGGGGAGGACTTGAAAGCCAAATTCATGGCCATTTTAAAAAAGTGGGAGGATGTCAGACAAAACATCACATACCGGCGCTACCATATGTCCGACACACTCCCTCCATGTGTGTATGGGTGTGTGAAACAGAGGAAGCCATATGGCACTGCTGGCTGGAGCACCTTTGATTTTGCTTCTTGGGTTGAAGCTTTTGGTAACCTCGCCTCCCCATTGACCTGAACCCACCCAAGGAAGTGGGGCCTGCTGCCAAACAGGGATTATTGCTTTTACAGTGAATTTTGATGCTTTGATGCTGTTGGCATGGCAGGTCGGTTTCTGTCTTATCTTTGGGAAGAAAGCTGCTTCTGATTAAGATTTTTAATGGCCAAAAATGAAAAAAAAAAGCCAGCTACTTGCTTGACACAACATACAAAGCTGCTTTAGTTGTTCTTTAGTAGTTTGGTCTGTCTAGTTCGATCTGTTGAATCTGCCTTCTATTTTTACAAACAATAAAAAACATTTATGTTTCAATGGGATGAAATTAGTAGAACATATGTAATTGTTTGATGCACTTTATCGTTTTGTTTTTCTTTGCTGTCTGTTAGTGACAGAAATTAAAGCTTCATTGTCTGTTTCTCTGTTATCTCACGTTAAATCGCCATGAGACAGCAAATGAAAACATTTTACAATTAAATAAAAAATGACTTGGCACTATTTAAGTCTTAAGCCATAGAGATACAAACTAAAGAAAAAAAAGGTATAAATCATACAGGATATGACCAAATTCAACTTCAAACATTTACTCATCCTATACATTTTATATGGAAAAAAGTCATATAGTAAAGGATATTAAAACTGAAATCCTTTGCAGTCTTAATGGCTCATATAGCAATATCATATCATGTTATTCTGTAACTATAACAGAACTGAGAATGTGTGGCATCCCTTTTGGATATTGTGCTAGTATATCACAAATCTGGTACTCCATTAACATAGCTGGGGTGACAGGAGAAATGGAATTTTAGTATCTTTCTAAATGCCAGAATATCAGTAAATGCAAGGAAGACTTGAATTCATGTTCCTCAAATTATGGTGTTTAAAGATGTAGCCACTACTCCAACTCAGTGTTACAAGTGTATCTAGCATATTAATTGCTTCATGTCATACATACTGTAGTTGTGCTTTTGTTTTCACTTAACCAAGGGTCCATATAAATATTGTAACACTACATACATACAAAATTAAGGCTATAAAAGACCAATGAAACAATGATGACATTTGTTTTTCTTATCTTTAATGTGTTAAAGTGAAAAGGAAACTACAGAGAGATATTTCATACAGGTACATTAACTGGTAAGATGATACTGCATGTATTGTGTGAATGAAATTAACTAAGCCAACACTGCATTTCTAAGTAATGGAACAAAGCATTCATAGAGGAATGCTTCGTCACATCTTTTCCGCAATCTTTAATGAATACTCACATGCATATACCCTGGCTATTGTGAAGAAATGGCTTAGATGAGATCCTTGAATCAATTATCTATTAAAAATAAAAGCTAGATAAGCCAAATGGGCTCCTTTCTTTTGGAAACATTCTAACCTCTTTATTTCCTATTTCACAATATCTATCATTTCAGATATAACAGACATATGGGCCACTGACTGAAGATGCATTTTCTGAGATGCAGTATGTCCATCTAGTGTACATCATGCTGATAAGAGCTGCAGTAGCATTGAGCTATATAAATTCATAGATGATGACTGGGAAAACTGAGGACTACTGCTTTACTGCTCTTGGGTCTTGGGGTTGCTTCTGGTTTGGGGTGCCTTTTGTAAGGATTCTGCATGTTGCTTCTGTATCTGTGAGAGGTGTCTCCAGATGTTTTGTCCTACAGACCATTGTATATCTTGCTGGGTTAGGCTCTTGCTCACAGTAACTATGTGAGCATGAAATAGATGGGAAACATTTTCAGCAATGCTGCAAAATATATGACATTGTATATGATGACAAAAATCTACGTCCATTGTTCACTCAAGCTGATGCATTTACCAGTGTGCTTTAACTAACCACTGCGCAGCAGGGCATTGTAGCCTGTAAGCAAACAAAGAGCACTTTTTCTAGCATTCATTAGCAGTGTAGCAGAGGACACACAGCTGTGTTACCCTTTCACAGCTTGTTTTAAGTGATCACAGTTTACTGCCATTACGGCAGGACGATAATATAGAAAGGAACAGATGTTGAACAAACATAGAGAAAACCTAGAAAAATGTTGAAACCCATTAAGGAGTTAATCTTATAACCATAAAGCCCCAAACCAGAATGGCAGTAAGATGTATTTTAATTATTGTCTCTACAGAAGTGTAGGTGCTGTATGTATTCAGGTATAGTTCCGTAAGCTCCAGTCCTGTGTGGGTGGTGGTGGGTGTAGATGGGGGGATATGTGTCAGGAGTCTATCCCATCTATTTTAGATCCAGTGCCTCCCCTTCCCACCACTGGTATTCATTGCCCCCAGAACCTATATTTAACCTTTTTAATCACAGTATTAAATAAAGATACCAATTAGCAAGACCCCCTCCTCCCCTGTGGAGAACAGGCAGTCTTGCAAAGGGGACCCTCTCCCTACCAGAATGCAAGAGACATCACATCAGCCCTGCTGTGCAGCTCCTGGATATATTTCCAGCACTGGATACCTTGTGTGGAGATTCTCTTAAGTTTCCTCCCATCTCCCATGCTCAGTTTGGAATTCACATTAATGTTGCTGTCTGTCTGTGTTTGATTTTTCCATCTAACTATTGCTGTATTATAACTTCGTTATTTAAGATTTAAGATCGCTTTATTGGCCATATATAATTTCTTGTATTAGGATTTTTTTTTTTACATACCCCAACTTGCTCTCCATGAGACACACGGACACACTGACAGGGAGAGAAGCTTGGGGTCAGAGTGCAGGGTCAGCCATTTTTTTATATGGAACCGCTGGAGCAGTTGGGATTAAGGGCCTTGCTCAGGAGCCCTACGGAGTAGGATTCCTCTGCCGGCCGTGGGATACGAAACGGCAACTTTCCAGCCACAGGTGCAGATCTGTGCACATCTATTCATTATGTGTTGTACTGCTATTCCATGCTGCTTGGGTTTCACTAGTATCCCAGATAATCTTGGTGTTTTCCCATGTTGGATAGTTCCTGATGATTCTTTCCCCTTGGCAGGTGTCAGTATACCTGGTGAAGTTCCAGTCCCCACCATGTCATTGTCCCTGATGGTTTCTGTCTTTTTAGGGCACTGCCGTCTTCACCTGTGTGAAAAGAGATGGTGGAAGATGTATGATGGTGGTGTGGGGGTATTTAACACATCTCCATCTTTTTAATGAACCTGTAAAGTATTTTACTGATATTATTCAACTGTCATAAAACCTTCTCAGATTAATATGTAAATGTATCAGTTTTTCTGGAGGTTATTTGCAATACAGTTTATTTGCAACGACAGCAGATCTCTGCGTGTCCTCTGTGTTTCTGATTTTCATGGCCAATGAGCAAGACTGAAAAAAATATGAAACGTTTAAGCCAGCAAAACGTTTAACCCTTTCTCCACAGTGCGTTACTGTCGGTGGTAGTGTATATATGAAATTGAATAACCTAAGAATTAGGTCATGCTTTTAAAATTTATAGAATAATACATGCTCGTGACCTACGAAATGTCTTTCAATGAGAGCTTTATTCAATAAATTGTTAAAAACACACAGCAAAATGGAAACCCTTTGCTTCCCTGTCATGTTCCTTCCATTTCTCAGATTAGAGAAAGTTACAGAACAGAAATGCAATACGTTTTTTCTGGTCATGCCATTGCCAGAAGAGGAAGCCGATAAATTGCAGCTCTGCCATATTTTTTCCCCTTTTTCTCACCGTGGGATTGGCAAATGTTTGCCCACCTTGCTAATTTGACACCTGAGCTTTGAAGTGCTTCAGTTACCTTTAAATGTTATAATTATTATCTTAAACAACACGCATCTATTAAGGCCAAAATGTGAATGGCTACAACATTTTACATCTCCACATCAGCCAAACTGCTGGAGGAAGTTTTTTTTCTCACGAAGTCAGTGCCAAAAGCTTTCACAAGCTGATAACAAGCTGCATGTGAGGCCTTGCTCCTATCCTGTAGTTTATATTCAGGTGAAGGCTATCTTACACCCAAGGATACACAGGACCTGTCTAGATACACATTGCCAGTTTTTAACATAGTAATACTGAGTTCATTCTTCAATGTCTTAATTACCTGACTAGAGTATTTGAAAGAATCTAATCTGATGGATTTATGCTACATTTTCAAGTTTTTAATTCCTCAGAGCAGCTTAATTATTACTTTTTAGAATCAATGAACATTCAATAAACATGGAAGAAGATTCACCGATAAGGATATTGTATATTAACAATCAATATTCACTTATAGCAATTATAGATAAAAATAAATAGATATGATTCAGACACATGTTGATGTCAGTTTGCCTGCAACTGTTTGTATCTCTTGCAACAATACACAGTTTATCCAGCAATTTATACTGTTAATGTTCTATTCTTGTTTTGAACTGTTCAAAATAAATTCCATTTATTTTAATGTGAATTATCTTTCCCATTTTAGCCGGGCAGAAAATATGACTTTGATACAAAACTGCAATAACAAGACAAGTAATATATTCTGCAACTTTTAGCATTGTTAAACAAGATGTAACACACTGTATACTTATGAAAAATGTGTTAAATTTCTATTTCTATAAATAATGAAACAACAATTAAACCAGTTTAATAACATTAAAGGAGCACGTCGTATATGTTTTGTAATTTGCAATTTCTTGTTTATTTAGCTGTGTACAGTAGAAGTTTCAGGATACTTCAAGACTGAAGTTATACTATTTCCTCCATTGATGGCTTCCAAACACATCTGGCTGTTGTGTTTTTAAAGGAGTGAGGATTTATCCTGTCATTAGCTGTAAAAACATAGACTGAGTACAGACCTCCAGATTCAACAGACAATACAAATAGACATTTACTGCATGCATCTTCCCCTTTATAATTTACGAAAGTGTTAATTAGGAGGATTCCGAATGCAGTTGCAATGCAAATAGCTCTGTATGTATTTTACAGCCAATGTGCGAAGATTTAACACTCTTGCTTTCTCTTGGCTTACCTTCAATGTTGTAAAACCTCTAGATTAAAGTCTTATCTTACTTCCTAACAGAGATAGAAAAAGGATGCAAAGTTATTTTGTTGTTGTTTTGCAATATTTCTAGTCTTGTAAATATTAAGCACATATGAGCATAAGTGAGATTACAATGAGAGAAAGACAATCTAGTCAGAATCCAGTTTGTATCTGATTGATCCAAGGATCTCATACATCTGGTTCTTGAAAGAAGTCAGAATATTGAGATAAACAGCACAGCTGGGAAGCCTGAGGTTCTAGGCAACAAAGGCTGGCATTGCTTTCCTTGCTCTGAACTAAAGAACCTGAACAACACAAGCTGAAACAGTTTGCACAGTGAAAAAGATTGCTGTTAAAGACACCAACTGTAAAACTGAGACTGTGCAAGATTATCCCTTTTTTTAGAACATCTGATGGTGGGTGTGAAAGATGGCATGCTCGGAGCTGCTGGTGTGAGCTGGGTGCCAAAGGCAAACACCCAGGCATCTGAGACAGAGTCTTTATTTCTGCTGAGAAGAAACCCCAGTGCCATCTTAAATCTTACTTATAATGCACCCAATAAAACTGCCCAGCCCCAGTGTCTCTGTGTCTCACACCTCCTAGTCTGGATGCAAAGTTCTTGAAAACCTTGAAAGACACGTGCTTCAAAAGTATAATTTTGCTTTTTTTTATTCTTAAATACCATTTGGACAGCTCACATTGATCTTGTACCAGTATCCATCATCATTGCAATGGGATAGTGCTACATGTTTCTCAATAACTGTGGAAATAAACCTAGGACAATATCCAAAACTCCCCCAACGACATAGCAGGCCTGCTTGTTTATATGGTTTGCTATGTGACCTTGTAAAAGGGTCAGGAGTGGATTTGAAAGCTTTACTGCCGGAACGTTGCTCAAGTTTCTAACTTGCATTGAGGCGGTGTGTAGGTTGGAACATTAATGATATTTCATTTCCTTCAAATGCCATTCCAGTTGCACATAATTCCCACAAACATGAAAACAATGGCTTGCCACTCTAGGAAAAAAAGGAAAGGAAAAAAAAACAGGCATCATGTTGACACTTTGTTAAAAATTGGCAAGATATGGAAGCTACTACAGAAGAACTGATTAAAATATAGAAAACAAACAATTAAAAAATTGCTCTCACTGTTCCACATCAAAGTATTTGTAATATCAATCCACATACAGTACTACATGTTTGAGTAAGGATCCAGGGTCATGCTATAATGTCTTATTGTTTTCATTTTAGATGAGTGATTTAATTAAATTAATCAGTAGGTAAGTTAGGATAATTTAACCTGCTTTCAAGATCTCTGTTCAGTGGCTGCTTATAAAACTGCAGAACTGTAGCTCTCCATGTCCATGCTTACAGATTCCTAGAACAGATTTATAGAAAATAAGATGATTTGTTGAAAATGATTGGATATGTGCAGTTTAAAGATTGGACAGAGACATACTTTAATATGGTGGATGAACAAATGGCATATATCAATACACTGAATACCTATATACTGTACACAGCATTTTTATGTAATTTGAATGATAATAGCTTTGATAGACTACATTTTGATTGCAAACTAAATGTTGATGAGAGAAAAAAGTAAACTAAAGGAAACAGGGCTTACACAAAGCTCCACAATCTGAAGTGGCCAAGATTTTGCAGAGCTTTTACAGATTCTTGGTCAGAAGTCAGGAATGGCTATATGGTGCTGTCTCACTAAAGTGAATGTTTTATCTGTGTTTTCTGTAGCAAAATCATAACATGTGCTACTGTCTAGGAGTTGGAAAAAAACACCATTAACCAAACTTAAAAGTGAAAAAATTGGGTGTTGGTATTCTTGAGTGTGAATGAGCATGAAAGGCCTGTTCCGTTATTGTCACTATCTGGAAATTGGGGTTTGAACCAGTATCTTGGAAAAGTAGATGTAAGACATTTTAGCATGACACACAGTGGGATAATGATGTGAAATGTGTGAGCTCTAATTTAACTCTGCCATTTTTTCTAGTTTTAGTAACCTTTGTGTTTCCTTTAAAAAGAAATGAAAAAATAAAACAAATGGACTTTGTAATTATTCTCATGTTTAAGGGTGAATGGTCACTTCACGTGAGGCATTAAGCACAGCTGTCTTCACTGAAGACCTTCAGTGGCATTGTTATTCCTTTGCCATCTTTTAAGCAACAATATGATGCTGAAGCTCATTAATAACACTCTGCTCTGTCAAGAACATTTTGTGAAAAACACCTTATACAAGAGGTTCTGAGATGGAGGGGAGGGTCTGGCTTGATGCATCTGTATGACTTTGATGTTTCCCAGGTGAACTAAAATTGCAAATGAAAATAAAAAAATATCCTAATTTTAAATCCATATTTGTGTGCAGAGGATGTTAGCACCTTGATTATTTTGATTCTATTTTTTGACCCTCTGTATTGTATGCTCTGTGCACAGTCGAGTGTTGCCGACACACTTTCAGATGAATGGAGAAATGCATTTATTCATGAAGGTTGCCTCGATAAAAATACAGCACCTCTATACCAGCACCACATTCTTGTGAAAGTGTCTGACTGCTTTAAAAGGCAACCCACCAATTCAAAAGTATGCCCTACTCCTCTTTGTTGTAGTTTGTATATCTCTAAAATAGGTGATATTTTTAGGAAACACCTGGAAACATATACTGTATACAGTATATATAATGTACAATGAAGAATTAAAAAACCTGTACAATTCCTGCAATAAGTATAGAATTACAGTAAATACAAATAATACGGACCCAGATTTTGTTCATATCATATGACAAAAAATGTTATAAATGTTATAAAATTACTGATAAAGAAAATTCCTGGGGATGATATACCCAAACCATTTAAAACTGGAAATAAATTATAGTTTAGACCAGGTTGCCCAATCCTAGTCATGGAGGGCTAGTGTCTGTTAAAACAGTAACCAGCTAGTTTAACTTGTTAAGAGGTGAGTTGGAATAAAACCTGCTGACACACTAGCACTTCAGAACCGAGACTGGGCACCCCTGTTCTAGATTCTCAAACCAAATAACACAGTACCCAAATGCAGTTAAAATTGCAAATGAAAATCTTATTTTAAATCCAGATTAAAGTCCTTCCCCCTCTAGGAGCTATCATTCATTTTCATTTCTTCACATAGATTTAAAAATCCTGTTGAACATTCTGGTTTATAGACTTCAAGAGGTTATTTAACAGTTAATTATCATGACCAGAAAGGTAATGTCATATTTTCAGCAGATAATTTTAGGTAATGAACCACAGGTATTGGACAGAGATAATTGTGATTCTGCTGTATCTGTCAACGCATTTTTAGACAAAATTAATGAAACAAACTGTAAGTATGCAAGTAAATGGTCACAAAGTGTGAAAAGTAAAGACATACTATATATAGATGGTGTGTTAGTTATTTGTACAAATCCTAATTTCTCCCTTTCATGCCTGATTGACATGATAAATTGTTCCAGGGAAAATCACGTTGCTGCAGTAAATGGTGTTGGGGGACCAGTATGTGACACTTGTATGGACTCGTATGTGACATTTGACAGCCCTGCCAAACATAATTTGCCATCATATTGACTGAGGACATTGTGCTGTAGTACAATTGCTATCCTTTGGATGAAAACTTAAACCACCATCCTGAATGCTTGGCTCCACAACACTATTCATTAGGGATGTCCTGGTTAAATTCCACTCTGGGGCTTTTACAATTTGGCCTCCCTGAATCTGGCCTAAAGTTACCCTTTAATTCAACTGGTAAAGCAATTTCTCACTTCATCTGATCTGCTCTGTATTAATTATGTGCTATTGTGAGAGATGAGAGAAGGCCATTCAACCCATCTCGCTCATTTGCCAGTTAGTACATAATTTATGCAACAATCTTAACCAGCCATTCTTGAAAGAAACCAGGTTATGGTTTCAACAACTCTACCAGGTATCTTTGTGTAATGATTGTGCCTCAGTTATAAATATTCTTCCATGTAATTTCTACTTGTGGCCTAGTTCATGTTTCATGCTGATTTTGAGGAAGTCTACTGGGTTGAATTTGTCAGTGCCTTTGTGGAGTTTGATCACTTGAATCATGCTCTCTTGTAGTCTTGTGTGATAAGATTAAAAAGGTTCAGTTTTTTTACCTGTCAGTGCAGGATGTTTTTGACCTCTGGTATTTATGTGTTCCCCTGTGGACTGATTTGGAGTCACCAAAACTGAACACGGTATTTAAGATAGTGGTCTTACTAATCCATTTTACAACTTTATAATAACTTTGATTTAAATTCTACGCTTTTAACTATATATTCTAACATTTGCCTTTTTTTCTTGCTTCTTCACATTCTCTAGAAAATATAAAAGATGTATTCAAATACATTAATCTTTTTTCCATGTTCTTAAGTTTATTTTTTTTCCCAACAGCATGTAACACCCTGCACTCATCTGCAATAAATATAATCTCTTAGGTGTGTTTGCCCAGTCTTCACTTCTATCTAAATCTTTTAAATTTTTTTTCCAGCTTTTACAATTTTTGCTAATCCTCCAGTTTTGCTATTATCTGAATTTCAGCATTTTACTATAGCAGAATCAAGATCAATAATATAAGATAGGAAGAGCAGCAATCCTAAAAGTCTGCGAATTACCTGAGGTTGATCATTTTCTTCTTTTTTGTGCTCTCTTTTCCTGTCCATTAGCTATTTCTTAACTTAAATATATCTATTTCCTTAATTGGAGACTTTGTGAGGATCTTTATGAAAAGCCTTCCAAAAGTCTAAAAGTACGACATTACTTGTTCTTAGAACTCTAAGAAGTTAGTTAACCATGACCTATCTTTTCTAAATGCGTGATTACTAGCATACTATTTACATATAGATGACCCTCCTGCTTCTCAACTTCACTTATTGGTCTATAATTATGTGGTTCAGTTTTGTTACCTTTGTTTTTTTGCTACACAAGCAATTTTAACAGTCAATGGGTACTTTCATGTCTTGAGTGAATGCTGAAAGAATTTTGCTAATGGCCTTGATTCCTCTAGTATACTGTATGTTCCTCTGTTTAAATCTTCTTTCTGGCATACAGTGCCTCCACCAATCTCTCTGATTGTTCAGAATTCTACATAACCACTTAGATTGCATTTATCACCATTGTTCTCTGGCAGGCATGTTAGGGATTACTGTTACATCATAATCATTTGCTAAGGCAGTGTCTTCTTTTACTTTGATTTTGTTCCAAATGCACCTGGAACTTAGGTATATGTTTTTTAATATATATTAGGTACTATACTTACATCTACTGTATATGGTATAGATCCTTAATATGCAATTTTCCTGTGTTGTGACTGAAGAATAGTTTTACTTGGTACTTGTAATGAACTACATACTGTTGTATTGCATTGATCACAATAATGCATTTGAATTGTCTGTTGTTTGAAATGCTTTGTTCTTTATATATAGAGAGACATCAAACATTCATTTAAAAAAGAAAAGCGTGGAAGAGGCAGAAAGCTGGGGTTCGTTCTTGCCTGGGATTTCTGTGTGGTGTTTATTTGCTCTCCCTGTGTTCATGCGGATTTTCTCTGGGTGCTCCTGTTAACTTCCAGCACAAACAGGCATGCTGGCTAGGGTTGACTGGCTGTTCTGCTTCCTTTCTCAGTTGCTTTGTTATACACTGATGTCCCATTCAGTGAGAGAGCAGTCGCGTGCTTTCAGCTGAACTTTGTACCCTCTGCTTCCAGGATGGGCTCCAACCTGCAATGACCATCACTAGGATAAGTGGCTTGCTGATGACAGATGGATGGCTCTAGGAGGGCAGTGTTTTGTTTTTGTTCTGGGGTCACACTTCAGTTGTTTGAATTTGTGAGTATTGAGTTTCCTTGTGTCAGCAGCAGTGAAGAACAGCCAATCAATGAAGCAAGGCCAGACTGAAAGAAATTGATTAAAAGCAAAGCTACCCGCCATTCTTTCTCAGGAGTAATTTTTCAGACACTGAGGTGCAGTTAAAACATACAGCATGGAGACACATGTAAAATCTTATATTCTGGTGTATCAAGAAGCACTTGGATGGTAAGCAACTGTTTCCCAGGAAAGTGTTTTATTTTTATGAGCATCCTTGCCTTAAGTGTGTGGTGCATTATAGACGATATGCTATTACAAAAGCTCATTGTTCTTCAAAATAAATGAACATTTCCTGTAGACAAAGAATGAATATGTTCTATGGTACAATCCACTTCAGCAATGTAAAATAACCAAAATTGTGCACCTTTTCTTAAGCAGAAATTTGTCATTTCTGGGAAAAATGTTTTCCACCCCTATTTATAACAAGTTATTAGTTCAGGCAGAGCAGAGTCATAGCCCTTAGCTCTCGTCAGTTCTTTAGTTCTAAACTCTGTTGGTACAGTCCAACCTACCTGCCAATGACAACTTCCAGAATCAGTACTTGACTTGGCAGATCTTTGGCACAAGAGTCCTGCTTTTACACTATGTAAAGCTGCCATCAAGTAGCTGGTCTGCAGTTCACAATAGGCAAGTTGAAAGAAGTCTTGACAAAATGTGGGCCTAAATTTGAACTTAAAATAAAATACGTACTTTTGTTTTCAGATCAGACTTTGCTCTTTAGATTTATGCGTTTAAAAATGTATGATTTCAGAAAAGTGGGAATAAATTCCCTTCTGGAGCAAAATTCTTTGAAAATCCTGCCAGTTTTCTCATTTTAGCTGAACTGTTTGAAGTGAATGCTATGGTTTCTTTAAAGAAAGAGGATTTCCATGCCTTGGTTATGAATTCAATCATGTTATCCCTCACTCTCACTTCAGAATCTCTATTTCAAACCCAGCTGAAACAAAAGCAACGGTTAACTGGATCGTGCTACAGTGTTTCAAGTGTTTCCTTTTTACATGATTCTGTCTGATTTTGTACCTTGGGCTCAGTCTGACCAACATGTCTGTCATTCAAAGTAAATTATCCTACAAAGCATTGCCATGGCAACCCTATAAAGCATATTTTGATGTTAGGTAATACAGTTTCCTCTTTCACCTAGCAGCATTGAACTCCCAAAGAATAGCAGCTTTTATCAAACCTTTCCAGTAAATGCTTCTATTTTCACATTGTTGGAATCATGATCAGTTCAGCTCCAAGGCAATTTCTTAAACAGGTTGCTGCCAGCTAGTTCCAGCAGCATGGAGGTGGATGAAATAACTTCCATGAGAACCGAGTTTTCACAGAGAATGGAATTGTCTGATATACAAGTATATCTGCTTATTCTTCTTGAAATATTTGCAATAAAATAGATAGTCTCATATGAGAGTTTATAAACAAAACTGTTCTAAGGTGATCATATTTCTTCCTAATCCTTTGGACTCTCAGGGAAGAAATAAGGTTTTAGACTTTACTAAATAACAGACAACAGTCTTCCCCACTTTAAGCTGATTGTGTCAGATCTCAGAGGCCAGGTAAAGCTGGGCCTGGCCAGTACTGGGATGGGAGACTTCTATGGAAAACCAGGTAGATGGTAGATGTGATGCTATTGGACCAATATGTGGCCTCATCTTCTAGACCAGAACTTCCAAAATCAATGCAGCACTATGGTGACAGGGCAGTCCTCCAAAGGGTGCTGTGCTTTGGATGAGGAGTGAAACTGAAGTCCTAACTAAATGGTCATTAAAAAAAGATAGTTACAAAATGGTTACAAATGAGAGGAGGCCCGTATAGGCTGTTTAGTATTTTTTGATCCTACGATACCATAGCACTGCTTATACTCTAAGTGGAGGGATATTAACCCTCACATCCTACTTTACTGTGATCTTAATCTGTCCTACCTAAATTTCAGCCCCGATTCAATCAGTGAAGTAATTTCTTATTTCACCTAAACTGCTCACAAATTAGAGCATTTTTATGTCAGAGGAAGAAATTTATGCTTGTACATTAGTCTGAAGCCTCCTACGAAAATGTGCTTCCACCTCCTTGTCTCCTACATGTCAGAAAAGAGGAAGGTTTTCTGCAGCATTGCGGTGTTTCTAGGAATAGTGAACCACAATATAAGCAGAACCAGCCACAGGGATTAGCTAAGAGCTTGAAAAGCAGGATTTTAAAGAAGCAAAGGACAAAAAACAGGTAGAAGCAAGTTTTACAAACTCCATTTGTTGTTAAAACTCTTGAGAATGCCCTGAGTCATTTTTTCCCATACCTCTTTATTTTTCAGTTGTACCTTAGCATACATATACAGTACATTCTGACTGCTGCATCCACAAATAGTGTGAGTGTGTTGAAATAATGACTCATAGGTGTGAAAATTAACATGGCATTACAGCCTTAAAATGTGTAGGTTTCCATCTCTAATTAGATGAAGCTGGTACAAATTCTGTGGCCAATAGCCAACAGTAGGGTGCTGTTCTTTCGGTATTCTGAATTTATCTGACATAAAGTGATATTGACATATGTTCAGGTCCACATTTATCTGTTCCTCTAGTCCCAAAAGACTTTAATCTTCACACCAATTAGTTACAGTACAGTGATATTCTTCTCCACTCCAAACTCTGAACCCCACCTACAACCAGGCCCAAAAATAATACCTAGAAGCACACCATTTAAAAAACAGAAATGGGCTTTTTCCATTTCTGCACATGAGGAAGCATATTTTTCCATTTTTAAAGTGTTTAATCCTTAAAGTGGATCTCAATCTCAATTAATAAAAATCTGATCATAGAGTCACATCCATCTGAAATGAATAATTCAATTGTTAGTTAGTTTTAATTTTGTTCCTTGTTACTGTAAAAAAAGTAAAGATATATTTAATGTGGTATTGAAATGAAATGAAAACATAATGGCAATAATTGCATTTCATTGGGTTTAATCATTTCTGTACACCACAAAACCACCAAAATAAAAATCCATCCAAGCTGTTTTTTAAGGACAGCAGAACTATGCTAATGATATGAACTTCTGAGATCTCCTAAACAGCTCTACCTACTGCTGCTGTCAACTCAACTGAACTAGGTGTGTTAGTTTCTGGGTAGAAATCCCAAGAAGGAGAGAGCATCACTGAAGAAATAAATGGTAAGAGACTGTTAATAGACAGTTATTAATGATTACTTAAACTAATGTCATACCAATATTTTTTAGGATTAATAAAAGATTAATTCCATGAAATTATAAAATTGAACTTCTCCATTTTACATTATGATCCCTCAATTGGAATCTTTTTTGACATGCAAATCATTTCATATCTCTGACCAATTTGTCCTGTCCACAGTTTTGCTTAACTACCCACAGCCACCATTGACACTGGACACTGGACAACAAAAGCTTCTGGATCACATGGAGATATATATCCAGTAGCACACATACTGTACACGTGGCCCCTCTGGGCATTTCAAGGTCATACAGAAAACACAATCTGTATCTAACAATCTCATTTACTGATCTCTATCAGTAGCAATAATTAGATGGGAAAAAAACAGGCCTATTGTCAGAGCAGTGAGGAGCAAAAATGACTGCAAACCATTAGTTCCCCATTTCACCTCTCCCAGCCACGATTTCACTGAGCTTTCTTTTTGCATCCTTTTGCAGGGATTCCTTGTTTCCTTGTAGCTAGTGCAAGTCGACGCAGCTCCTCACTCAAACCAATTCCTTTTTAGCTTTACAATCTGGCATTTTAGCAGAGGAAGGAGATACTGATAACCTTAAAACAGGAAAACATCCAGTACTGTAAAACAGTTAGTCATTTCTGAAAAATATGGTAGTCTGTAATCAAGTATTAGGAATTATGAAAAATAGTAACATTTTATACATCAACAAAACTCCTGTTTAAACATGGTCTATGCCTTCTAAACACGTTTAAAATGATGGGTTTTAAAATCAACTGTTACAGGTACAGTATTATATTTTCTACTACTTTTTAAAGTTAATTTAATAAATATTATTTGTTATTATTTCAATTGACAATATAAAACCTATAATGTATAGTGAAATGTAATAATTACACTTTTTAAATCTAAAATTGGAATCTGATTTCAAGTTACAATTACCAACTATTTTTTGTTGTCATTCCAACATTTTGGATTCTAACAGAATAACTCTTTCTTCTTTTGGGAAGCAACTCTTCTCCTGTTTTCTTAATATGTTTCATAAGAGCGCTTTGAACACGAGAAGCAGAGCTATCTAAGCATGGCCTTGAGAGTAAGAAAAATCCCAGAAAAATACACTTAGGGACTCTCCCTACAAACAGCTCCGTGCAAGGGCAAGAGCATGGGAAAATTCTTTGGAATTCTTAAGATTCAAAGGGTGTGACAGTGCTCTCGGCCATACCACACAGTGCCCTTTATCAGGAAGACAGAAAGCAGCTGATTTATATCTTGTTTCAAAACAAGCCCAACCATTACAAACCATTGTGTACTACACAGACAACTTTATTTTGACTTGATTGCACCACTGTTTTCCCAACGCTATGGTGTGTGCATGTGCTGACTTCCAAGAATCTACTGATTTATCATCTTGTTAACTTTCACCTCCTTTTGGACTAAGTGTGAGACTTGACTCTGGGGGGGGGGGGGGGGGGGGGCTCTAACTTTTGGACAGAGATGTACGTTTTTGTTTTGTTTCTTACCAGAGCTGGTAGGGTAACCAGATAGTGTTACACTCTCAGCAGGTAATTCTCCTGTTTGCAATGATCCATGTCTAGTAGACAAGGTGAATAGGCCATTGTAAGTCCTTGACTTACTTTCCCTGTTTCCGGAGCCACACGTTTGCTCAAAGTGAGGCAAACATCAAAACACTTCCTTCTTGAAAGAAGCCAGGGTATCAGCTTCAACAACATGGCCAGTATCATGTCCCAGGCTCCTAGAACTCTTTGTTAAGGAAGAGTCGGCTTTTCTTAAATGCATTCATCTCTGTTTCCACAAGTATTCCATGAATGTTTGCTTATCTAGCTTGTCTTAATATTAATAACCTTAAGGTTTAATATAATTAACTTTTGTATTACTAACATGAACCATCTTTTCAGTAGCTAATGCAATTTACAAAACATATTTTTTTAGTTCTGTGAAGTATTATTAGTCTGCTGCACTGACAGCACCATTTGAACAGAAACCAGGACACTCTGGGACTCTAAGGATTAGATTTGAGAAGACCCTCGGCAAATCTTTGTGTGGATTTTGCTTAAAACATCAGAGTACTGGGAGAAATGGAGAATTGACTTTGAACCCAGTCAGCCACAAGCTCAGGTTTGAGCTGGAATTGCTCTCAAGTGGAATTAACCTTGAATTTACTTGTTCCTTTGCAACAACAGACTCATTTGACTTCTGCCTTTTCTTAGAAATGCTACTGTGTTGAACACATTTCCCAAGAAAGAAATGTAACAAAAAAGCTTCCACTGCCATTAACATCTCCATTTTTGTTCATACAGTGTTTCCGCAGCCTGAGGAGAGTAAAAAAAACTCAAAAGAAAAACGTGGGCATTCAGGTCACGTCGATCTCCTATTCTGAAAGGGATCATAGATGATTCTTGTACACACAGGCCTGCCGCCCACTCACATGCACACGCCTCACTCCCACACACTCATGTGGGCAAAGCTTGGCACCGCCCTTCAATACTCATCATGTGCTCCTGCTGAGCAATGTGTTCAGGTGTCCTGAAAACAGCTTCACACAGCAAAAGCATTGATAGCAAGGCAGCATGGAGCCCTGTCATACAAAGGAGAGACTAAAGGGAAGGGGCAATGAGAGTGACAGCTGAGAATCACAACATTTTGAGCATCCTTTCGTCCAGATAACGTTTCCTTTTCTAGTTCACAAAGCTGCTTTCTCACTGCAGAACAGACTTCTTTCTATATTATCCAAGAATTTTGTTTCACTCATCTCAAAGCCACAGAATCAAAAGCCTCAGTCATGGTGATGTTTAAAACATCTTCATTCCTAGACTTTATATATTTACATTGAAAAATGATTATAGTAGAACAGTTATTTGCAGCGAAAAGCATATTGTCTTACTCTTAAACTAATCATTAACATATTAATAGTATACAGTATATCAAACAAGTTAGTTCTGTCAGAAGTCCACTATATAGACTGGGAAACGATAGATTCCTTGCATGAGTTAAAAAGCACTATTCTTGTTCAAAGTAATGAATTTAAAAAAAGAAGATGATCAGACATAAATGTGGGAGGAGTTTGGCAAACCAGAAAACATTTCAGTATCAAAATTCCTCCCCTCCATTCCTCCAAAACGGAACAAAAGAGAGAAAAATGTCTTCTAACTACCATCTAACTACTTGGACATAAAAGATTTATTTGAGACATATGCCAGTAAATATTATTAAATATTATGATAGTTATGTGTAGGTAGGATAGACAGTAGAACAAGCATATAGCTGTAAGAGAATAAACAAAAGTTAATAGCTAAGACCTAAACTGACATCAATATGCAGCTACTACAGGTGCTTTTAAATAATAAAAGTCAACATGTATAAACATATTCATCTTCTATTTTACTAGTTTAAGTCTTTATCCAAAACAATGTGTATTCAGAACTATTAACTGTAAAATGTTATGCACCAAAAAAACAGCAATATAAATAAGTGGTCTATTCAATACAATAACTCAGCATCAAATTGTACTTTATGATAGCACATAAAAACCTTTTCAAGGTACAGAAATTATTGCAATACAGTGATCATAGTATCTGAAGATGCAGTCTATAAAAACTGAAACAAAAGCAATACAATACAAGGCACAGAGATTACAGGGATGAATCATAAGAGCTAAATGTAGAGTATGAAGAGATGAAGAAATCACCAGGTAATACATTAAAGGGAGAGATTGGCAGTTATTAGGTTTTGTTTCTTACCACAAATGTGGCACAGTAGCATTAGAGCTTTGACATTGTGCCATAATTATTCAGCATAAAATTATAAAAACAGATTTTATGTACCTAATTTCTGTACTTAACCCTGCTGCTACAAAATCTAGGATGAATAGGGTGGTAGGAGAAATTAGATACACAATTCCATGACAATAAATTTTACTAAAGATTTGCCTGAAACTGTATTTCTATTTACCCAAAATTAATTTATTTTAAAAAAGAATTAACTAGGAATAGCAACATCTATTTTAGATACAGTAAATTTGCCTTAACCCGCCTGGCTGAGGACCAACCTCCTGGACTTAGGACTAGGAGGCTGGGGCCCCAAACCACCAATGTAGAATTAAAGAAGAACATAGAGAAGCTAAAGACTTGGTCTTTGATGTATGGCTTTAAATTGAGGCTTGCTTTGGCAGTTAGATAGAAAGCTGGAGGAGAGCTTGTTTAAAGTATTCGTTTATATAAGCGAGGTGGGTCTCTGATGACCAGCGGCTGAATTGATTAATGAGATAATCAGGGGTGCCTTGATTAATTGCTGAGGCGGCAGCTCCAGCCCAGAAGGAATGGCCAGAGAATTGCACAGCAACAAATCCAGACTATGTGAGAACTTCATGCAAAAGAAGTATGAGAGGGAGAGAAGGGGATTAGGTGTAGTATTTATAGTTTTTTTATTTGGGGAAATGACATCAGGAATTACAGATCACTGGCAGCTGGGGTTGATTGAACATAGCCTTGTTGCTGATCCAACCTAAATTTCTGATTGACTGTATTAAAATCCACAAAAGACACACTACAGTACTTCTTTTACTTAACTTCTCTATGCTACTATTATCTTAGGTATGAATGAGCAGGAAAGGCAGGAGTGAACTGAAGGTGATAAATCAAATGTTGGAATTACCACCAAGTACTGTCAGTCCAGTATTTGTGAGCTGGCTCAGTACTTGTACACTTTTTTGTTACCCATGAAATACCTTTTACAAGTGGAGAAAACAAATTCTGATTGTTTTAAATTGTAAGCCATAGAATTACTTTCCTATAAAAAATGTTTGGAAGACATCAGTCTGCTCTCTCACATGTAATTGAATGAACAGTAAGTGCATGGCAAGGCTCCTGTATTGGTCAATAAACAATAAATGATGAAACACTGTCAGTCTCCTGGTCACTATGGGAGTCCAATGGGAAGTATGACTGAAGATGTTTTCTGTTCTGGGCTTATTGTGGCTGCAATAATAAAACTATAAAACCAGTGCAACATGCTATAGTGTCTCATGAAACAAGGATTTCCTTCCTAGATTTTAGGCCCAGCATGACAAGTGGGCTGTGATCTACTGACCAACTGTGAGAAGCCTTCAGTGGTAAAACTATAGGGAATAAATCCATTGCATCTTTACCAGTAATACACAGCATTACTATGGATATCTGTAAAGAGCAGGGAGAGAAGGGTATTTCGGAGCAGAGAGCAGAGTACATATAGTTTTGTAGGACGTACTGTAGGAGGATATCTTAATATGTACACTGTATCTGACTTATGTTGTAATGTAAACTTATCCACAAATAATGTTAATGGTATTTTAAAAAAAGATTTAATAACCTTAATTAATCCAGAACATTATCGTTCCTTACTGAGAGTGATTTAATATCCCCATACCATAAGTGATTACTCAGTAAAGTAAATGTAATTTTATCCTCTGGTCTAGAGACACTCGTGACGATCTGCAGAATGAAAATAGTTTAGAGAACTGTGCTGAATGTATTATGTAGTACTTTTTAAAAATGACCGATGCAAAGTGGTTGTTCTCGATACTTTTTATCTTTTCAGCTATAGTGTTTAGCAAAATTGCCAGTCCCTTCAAAAGATTTTCTTTTTACGTGATCGCTTGAAAGGGTTTATATTTCTGACTGACATTGATTATCAGGAAAAAAATTAGAGCGCATCTCACATTTTTTTTCTAGATCAAATTTAACTACCTTAGTTGCAGTACCCTACAAATCTGTTTCACAGTCTGGTAGCTCACCTCTGGTACCTATAAATTTGTGAAGCTCTGCTGATGTGTATGTAAAATGTTGAATGTATACTCCTGTGAACCCTAAGTAGAAATAGTGCTCATTTCTGACAGCTCTGTCTGCCAGCTTTCTGTTGTTCATGCTGTGAGTCCCAAATGAATCTGTTTTATTCAGCCTTCAACACATGCAAGAGGATGAAATGATCTTTTTTTTCCTTTTTGTTTCTCCTTACTTAATGAGCCACTGATTGTATGGCATCCTGGAATGCCATATGAATTGCTTAATTACCTGAGCTCATTACAGAAAATCTTTATGTGGGGGAGTTGTCATGAGACTGATCCTATCCCTGCCCCCATTTTGTCTCTCCAAATGCCTGATGAAATGTTGCTTTGTTTTCTGAAATGCACCATACCTCCATCTGGAGGCTTTAATTAAGTCTCTCCTACCATGCCTTAAAAATAACAAAAATAAAACACACATAGAAACCATTTTTCTGGATTTTTTTCACATTGTATCAGCTTTTAAAATACCAACAAAAATTAAAATAACCTAATTGAAAAAATGTCCTTTTTTCATTTTATGTATATGTGGCTTACTATTTTCCTATTCGCAAACTCACAACCTTCATTCTTCTAATTCTGATTTCCTGTCTGTCCCCCAAGCCTGCCTACATCCTATATAGGTGATAGGGCCTTTTCCTGCTGTGCTCCAAAGCTTTTTTTAACTGCTTCTGTGTCTGCCCCTTTCCTTTCCTACTGTATCCCAAACACTAATTGTAATTGTGTAATTCTGCTGCTTCTTCTCATTGTGTTTTTATTTTCTTACTGTAAATATTTTTGAGAAGCCAATTTTAAAGGCAGTATATAAAATACATTTTTATTAATACTATTTAACTATTGTAATCAAAACTTACTCATTTTGTGCATTTTTCAGTGACAACAGCATATTTACCATCAATTGGAGAAATGCTGCAGCTCTCAGTGACAACAGGCCAAATAATTAAAGGCACCCAACAAATCTTGTTTGTTGCTAAAACCCACAATACATTAGCTAATACAAGACAACCTTTGTTTCACTCCACCTACATACTGTAGTGTGAAGAAAGATCAGTACTGGAAGAGGAGACCAATAAGGCTCTGCTTCTCAAACTGTGTGCCAATGCAAGATTTCAGGTGTGCTGGGGAATCAGAAGAGATTGAGTTAAAAAAATATTGGATCAGGAACATTGTGTAGTTCTTTCCAACACTGAATAAAATATTAAATGGTTCAATGAAATAAGCTCACATTTTCACATGGCAATTGTTATCAAAAAAGTGAGGTCAAAATCAATTTTAGTTTGCAGATTAATGTTATTTCCTGCAATATTAGTGATTCCTTTAAAATCAGTTGGTGTGCCCCATTTTGGTGTGTCACATAAGGTGAAAAAGTACTACAAAAACCCCCAAGTTGCTTCTCTACCAGTAGGTGGCACTTTTCCATCTGGACCACACTTTCCAATTCGGTGCACACTCTGCTGTATGAGGTGCCATCCTTCGAATAAGACATAGCCCTGATCTTCAAGTGCTCGTTTCTGGTTTTAAAACACCTCAGAGTTTAATGACGGAGTTAATTAATGCAAGTGGGTAAGAAGTGATATCATCTGTTTCCAGGTCTTCACCAGGTGCTAATTGAAAAGCACTGCTGAAACCCGCAGGAACCCGTCACTTGAGGCCTAGGTTGTGTAACCCTTTGTGAAACAGCAAACAGTTTTAGGTTTTAAAGTCTTTAGATTCTTATTACTATGACTGTAACACTGGTTTATCTTGATTGGCATGTCACACTCTCTTTGCTGCATCCCACACACTAACAAAAAGATTTGTGCATCTCATGGGTAAATCTTCTGCTATAAGTACAGTACTCAACTGTTTGTTGAGTTTTAAATTTTGTTTAATTTTTGCATGTAGAACGTTTGCAGACTTTAAATACAATACTGAAATGAAAAACATAAAAACAACATGAACTGAAAACTACTCATTAATCCAGTATTTTGATTTAAAAAAATCATAGGGTAAAAATCCATTCATGACATTCATGAAGGCAGGCTTTTTGTAAAAGGTTTTGCTCCAAGGTTTTTAAGTATACAGCTGCCTTTGGAAAGAGCAATGGAGAAGAAGAGAGAGTTCATAATGTTCTTTTCCTATGGAAGGCAGTGCGGCACTTTACTGCATGGCATTAATTAAAGTTCCTTTCTCCCTCCCCCACTCTCTTCTCTTTCTTTCACAAGGCACGGGGCAGGTTGATGAATGTTAACAAGCGGCTAGAAGCGTGACCATCCCCATCCTGTGATCTCTCCTGTCACTCCGGACGGTATTTCCTGCGCTTCCCCTGTCCCCTCCGGTATCTGCTTGAGTCTATTGTCAGAGTGGTGCACTCCCGGCATGTGACCGTAATGTAGAGACAAAGGTTTCCTCTCCTTTCATAGTCGCGAACAAAGAGACCCTCTTTGCTTTCGAGGCACGCACGCATCCCATAATCGAGTAGCTATTAGTGTTAGTTCGCTGCAGTGGACTGACTCACTCGACAAGTGGCTTGGAGGAAGCAGAGAGCTTTTGATTTATAAGTAGTAGAACTTCCTGACGCTGAATGTGAGCTGGGTACCTTAGAGAACTGTCTGAGACAGGAGGCACGCGTTCTGTGAACACATGGGATTAGGCTCGCTTTATTACGAGCAGGGAGAGGGCTTTTAATGCATTATGTGGCTTTTATGTCCGTGCTCCAGCGCAGGACATTGATGCTTTTTTTTTCTAGGGAAAAAACTGCAAGGATGTCCACATTTCGTTACATGTAGACAAAAAATCGAGTATACATAATGCATAATGTAAACAATGCGTTTTGGAAGTTCGCAGTTTGGTACATTGCAAATGATTTGTTTCTGCTAACCCAGTTAAATGAACTCGAATAGCAATGATCTTTATAGCACTACAGCGGAATGCTTTTTTAACTGTGCTTTGTTAATGTAAGGACAAATCCTTAGATTAAAATCTTCAAAAATTCAAAATAAAAAATACTTGCATTACAAAAACAGTTTTTTTTATTTTAAATTAATCGCTTTTTTCTTTTTATGTCCCTCTCTAATTTGGAGTAGGTATTTCGTAATCAATACGTGCAACTGGGTCTGATTAATGAATCTCTCCCTGATAATGCAGCAGGCTCAGAATCGCCCAGGCAGATTCAGGAGTCACTGTTGCGCAGCTAGTTGAGGAAATCCTGATTGATTTGAAACTCCATCCTACCTCGCAGCACAATGGCAAGTCTCGTCTTCGGAAATCCTGGTTACATATAGCCGGTATGATCTAGCGATATGTAAACTGCAAATAAGAACGCCATATGACTAAGTTTACCAGGATACTTCAACAAAGATATGCAATTTCACACAGGTGCAATGCTTTATTTAACAGCTAATGTTATTTTATTCAAAAACAATTGGAAAATTCCGAACCAACAGACGTGGTAAACATGCATGCGAGTCTCCTCTAGCTAGTAGCTTTTACAGTGGGTCTCTCAGGAGCCTGTGTAGAGGCATCTGTTCAAGAGCATTTTTATATTTAAATCCACTTCAGGTTAGTGCTGCTGAAGTCCTATAAAAGCAAGTAGATGCTCGTATACAATTCCATCACTTGTAGTTTAGATTGCATTTAAAACATTGTATCTAATATCTCCAGATTCTAAATTAAAGTGGACATACAGTATGTTTTTTAATCTTTCTTTTCTGCCTTGAGATTAATATGTCCAATATACTAATATATTATTCTACATCAAACCTGAAAAAATTACAGCCGGGAAGAATGGATATTTATAAAAGAGAAAGTATAAAAAAAAACTAAATATTGCACCCACTTGCTATTTTACACCATGTTAATTAATAGTCTTTCTTGTGAAAAATAATTACAACATGGTATAAGTAAAATATGCTGCAAATTTCAACAGTGGCATAAAATAAACTGGATTTACAGTTTTAAAGTTCCTTCATGTCAGTGATTTGCATCCCTCCTACACCCCATTTCCACCTACTGTATGTAGCTGCTCCTTGTTCACTCCTCTGCATGCAGCCTCATCCTCATATGGCCAAAGAGCTGACCCTCAGCCATGTACAGTAGATTTAACTGCATTTTACTGTGACTAAACATTCACACTTTTCAATACATTTATTTCTCCGTTGTTGTTTTTCTTTGTGAAATATGCACAGTCATTTATGTGTGCAAATAAGAATAAAACACACCCTTAGATAAGGAGCTTGTCTCATCAAAGACACTGGACTGAAATACAATGGTTGTATACTTCCTTCGTGAATCAAACCTCACTTCCTAATGTTAAAGCAGCTTCTAATTAAAATGCATTATTGTACCTTGGCCAATTCATTTTTGCTGATGAGCGGTGCACAGTGCGTCTGATGTGAGTTAAGAATTTGATATGAGTAATTAATCATATGCTCCTAACCTTCAATGACTGCTGGCAGTAAAAACAAAGGGCTTCATATATTTTTATACCTTCTTATTGGTCACCTTGTCCATATGTTTTCGAGGAACCATATTTACAAAACAATTTTAACACCTAATTTCTTATTTAGTTTTTTTTTAAACAAAAGATGACTTATTTCTTTAAAATAAAAATGTACATACCCTCTGCAATGTTAGTGTTTACTCCATTAAAGCGCAGATTTAAGATGACATCCTTATTGTGGGTCTTGGTATCTTTTCCAATTCATTGACTAAATGAGGACATTTCATAGTCTGGTGAGCAGAACAAAGACAATTAAATGGCAGAAATTGAAACTAAATGGTTATTGTAGAAATGGAGAACAGTACTTCAATAGATACTGTATTTATGTATTTAGTACATAAGGAAGAATTAACACCACCTGAATGAAATACATCTAGCTTGATAGAAAGATTTGTTATCATTGAACCATTTTCTCACAAGGAAATCAGTAATCCTGGTTCTCTTTTAGCCATTTTGTTTTATATGCTGTGACTTCCAAATAAGACACCATGTCCCATCATAGAGTTTATAGACATGATTAAATATAATCACATTTTTTTGCTTGCCTTTTCTGTTTTTACATTTTATTCAAAGCAGTTTATGGTTTGAGTTCAGTGCCATTGATATTTAATTTTTTTTGTATATACTGTGCAGTACATGGTACCCTTTTAGGAGTATTAGTGCAATCAACACTGTAAAACAGTGATCTAGAGAGTGGTATTTATACGAGAGACCTGTTATTGAAGTTCTCCTTACGTACTTTTATAAATGAGGATTGTGAAAATTGAAATGTTTTAACAAACAGGGGAGGTTTGATAACAAGAGGTCAAAGGTCAAACAAGAGGTCTTCATATTAACTGTTTTCTGCTGATTTCAGCAGGAAGAATCATGTCAATAGAAATAATGTAAATGTAACAAGTAGATGCGTTTTAGCCAGGCACACAGTGGGTGATCTTTAACTAGGATTAATTCAAACAGGCCAGATGGGTTTAATAGGCTTCTCTAGTTTACCACTGTTATTAAAAATCAATGGTATTTCATAGTGCATTCACATGTGCCATCATTGTTGAGAAAAATAATATGGCAGGGTTTCAATGTCAAAATGTAGACTTATTTGAGAAATATAAAATGCATTGCATCTTGTTCAGATTGTAGATCTTTAAAAAGCAAACCACACTAGATGTCAATGCTAATAACAAAAGGGAATAATCTGTAAACAAATTAGGAGCAGTGTAGAAATTTGATTCTAGCCTGGGATCATTACTAATGACCTGGATTGAGGGAAATTTAAACAGACACTTGCTGTTGTATGTGACATCACAGAAATAGCTGAAAGGCAAGACTATCAGGAATTATCAGGAACAGCCACTAGGCCATAAGGGGTATGATCAATCTTAAACTCCCATTCATGGTAATAACATGGCTAGTCTCAGACTACAACACTGTCTGTAACATTGTTGCATTTCGGGGCACTGTGAAAAGTACACCTTGTGTATGTCTTCTTCAGCGTTCTTTGGAAATGGCTATTTTTGTCACAATTAAACTTATCTCAAATGCTCACTGCACTGCGCTGTGACTCCTTGCATCCCTACAGCAGTAATATGCATATAAGCAAAGAAAGCAGTAAATTAATACAAAACCAGGCAGCTTACATTGTGGAGATCTGACACTTAACTAATTCCGTTGCCCATGTACAAATTGAATTTCTTTGACGATTTCTCAGTAATAAGAAAAGCAGGAACAAAACGGGCTGGAACATGTCTCTCAGACTCGTGCTTAGTCTTTTAGGCAGCTGCCCTCACAGTCTTCTCTTCCATGTTAAGTGAGAAACCTGTGAGGGTGTGTGCTCTCCATGAAGCAGCTTGTGAACAACAGGAAAATACACTCATCTGTTGCTCATGTGGTATGTGTGATCACAAATGATCTTATTTACTGATACAGCAGCTATTACCAAAGGTCTTTCCGGTCCAGGGGAGAATTTTTCAACCATTAAAGACATTTCTTATACATGACACAGCTTGAGAGAATCGGGATCGGACAGAACTGATTTTTTCTATGTATGTATGTGTCACTGTTTCCATAGTGACATTTACAAGTCATCAAGTCCTATAAAAAGAAGCATGTCTGTTTATTAACTGTGTATACCCCTGACAGTGTTCCGGAACCCACAAACGCATGACTATTTCACAAGCCCTTGAAATGCCTTTTTGGTCAAGATTGCTAGCTGGTTTGTTCTTTCTCTTCACTTCATTAACCCATTGCTAAGTACATGAACAATCTGTAATACTATCTGTTGATCTCAAACCTTGCATATACTGGATATTTTTGTGTATCTTTTCTTTCATTCCTCTTACCACATCATCTTCCCCCTTGCAGCAGCTTCCTGGCTCATTCCTCATGAAGAGAGAGAGGAGTAATTTCAGCCTCTTCCTCATGAGCTGGCTGTCATTCCCACAGCAAGGCCAGTTACACCAAATAACCTTCATCATGTTTGAACTCTGCATCACATTAATTCAGATTTCACAGAACTATCAAACTTCCATCTATGGAAAAGGAATATATTGCCTGATATTCACGTACATGCTTTCTTTGAATATTTTATGCATATATAATACATACAACACCTGACACTCTTCATAATGTGTCCCTTGTTGTGGCCACTCGTGGATGAAGTGAATATTAATGCTTTTTTAAAGCTGTGCTCTTATCAGTGAAGGATTGAAGACTTAGAGCTTTTGTTCAATAAAGCTAAGAAAATATTTCTTTTAAGGAAACAGACATATTGTGAGACATATTTAGGTTAACACATTCAGTGTTCTGTGTGTGGTAATTTCTTTGGTGTGAGTGAAGTTTTATTTAATCTCTGACCCAGGGAAAAGTGTGGTGTGGACAGTTGAGGAGAGAATGCAGGCTCGCGCTGTGTCCGTTATTTTGATTCTTTGTTTTCTTCTTGCTTGATCGGCTAGTTTACTTTTTTTGTTTTACCAATAAAGTTTGATAATCGGCCAGTGAAAGCTCTGTTGTCCTTCACCTGAATGCCTGAAACATTTTACCGAACCCAGGATTTTACAATATGATAGCAGTGAGATTCACAATTTTGTTTTTCTTTCTAGGTTTGCTAGCTTCTTTTCTGTAGCTAGTCCTGGTGCACAAAGCTCGGTTCACAGGTAGTGCTACTGTATATGATCCACTGTGCTTGTGTAGCATTTTGCAAAGTTTTTACATTTTATATTTGTTTTTGTCTGCTTTCTTTACTTGCTCATTCAGGTAAAAATCAATCAGACTGTTTTCCATTTTCCAAGGATGGGAATTCATCATCACTTTCAATAACTGCTTATCTAGTTGAGGATTACAGTGGCCTGGAGCCTATACTGGCCTAAACTGGGCCTATACTGGGATGCGGGGGGATTCACCCTGCATTGGAGGCCAGTACATCATTGGGCACACAGACATGGACATAAATATGTACACACTCACACCAGGGCCAATTTTTAGAGAAGCTAATTAATGTACCAGCGTGTCTTTGGACTTTGGAAGGAAAACCTGGAGCACACTCATGCAAATATGTGAAGAATAAGCACATTCCACGCAGATAGCACTCAAGGAATTGAACCCAGGGCCCCAAATGCCGAAAGATACAGTAGCAATGCTAACCACTGTGCTGTCCTTAGAATGCGAATCATGCTGTTTTATTATTTTTATATGTGTACCAGCATATTATGTATTACATTATAACATATTGGCAGTGGCGTGACTGTACCTGTGCTGTAGACAGGAAAAGGAAATTATGTTCTGACAATTTCAGGATTATGAGGAATTTAGAGAGAAGAATCTAATGTATTTTTCTTTTGAAGTTAACATACTACAATGTGTTCATTCAGTCCTTGAGCCCCATACAGTGGCATAGTCTTCTAGAAAAATTCAACAGCCATGAATTCTCCTGTGACAGCAGGCTGGCTTTTTGGCATAGTGGGTTTCCTCACTGTCTGAGGAAACAGTGGTCATATTCAGGTATAGGACCAACAGCACACATTACATATGTACTCAGTTACTGTATTTCTTAGCAATATGTAACCAGTTTAGTGTTTTATAACCCCTAATTGCAAATGTGTGAAAGTCTTTTCATAGTTGATGGTCTAAATAGTGAACTAATATACTTTACTCCATAAAAATTAACAGGTGTTGAAAAAGAAGGTAAGTTGTGCATTTTTATCTCTCCTCAGGTTATAATTTATATTTTATTACATGCCTCTGGTAGAACATAATGCAATGGTCTGACTAGGAGAAAGTTAAATAGCATTTACCCTTAAGATTCAGAAGATCCTTTGTAAGAAATGTTCCCATAAGAATCCATAAGAAATATGCATATATCACATTGCCTCTGCAGGAAATGTTTTATTTAAAGCTAAACTACAAACCATGGACCAGTATTCTTACTGGATATGATTTTATTATACACAGACATACCTCACTGCCTGAAATAGTTATTGGAGCTTTTGAGTTGGCTATTGAATGTTCTTGGTTTCATTTACAGTCCATAATGGCAGATTGTGTTGCACATAATAATAATAATTGCTTACACTTATATAGCTCTTTTCTGGACACTCCACTCAAAGCACTTTACAGGTAATGGGGACTCCCCTCCACCACTACCAATGTGCAGCATCCACTTGGATGATGCGACGCTCACCAGGTGGGGAGGAGAGCAGAATAATGAAGCCAATTCATAGATGGGGATTATTAGGAGGCCATGACTGGTAAGGGCCAATTGGAATTTGGCCAGGATGCTGGGGTTACACCCCTACTCTTTTCGAGAAACACCATTGGATTTTTAATGACCACAGAGAATCAGAACCTCGGTTTTACATCTCATCTGAAGGACGGCACCTGTTTACAGTGTAGTGTCCCCGTCACTATATTGGGGCATTAGGACACACATGGACCGCAGGGTGAGTGCCCCCTGCTGGCCCCACTAACACCTCTTCCAGCAGCAGCCTTAGTGTTTCTCAGGAGGTCTCCCATCCAAATACTGCCCAGGCTCATACCTGCTTAGCTTCAGTGGGTTGCTAGTTGTGAGTTTCAGAGTGATATGGCTAAAGTGTTGCTGTGAGGAAGTAATTTCTCATGTGTGTGTCACATGCATTTGACCAGATTATTTGGCTACGTTGCATTACTGGTGTCCTGTCATGAAAAGTGACTGCTTGAGCAACATAACACAATAATGTTCTTGCCAACAATTTGTTACAATTACAGTTTTGTTAGAGAAGTTTATTTTGTTGCACTGGTGAATGTTTTACTCTTGCAAACACATTCACATTTTTCATGACATGTACTGTATGTGATATGCCAGTTGTAACGATCAACAGCCACGTTGCTCAGTGGGACTAGCACCAGATCAGGAGTTGTATAGAAGGCCCACTTACTTGGTGAGAGGCAAATGAGACACAGAGAAACTGAGGGCAGGGCGCTGACAGAGACTGCAGTACAGTGCTGCGGTGCAGTTAGGGGTACAAAGCTGCAGGCGGGATGGTGGTGTAGTCAAAAGCTGGTGAACCTGAAACAAACCACAGTTTTAAGCAAAAAGGGGAATCCAGGAGACATGGTCACAACAAAGCTAGAGTTGGGTCCAGGGAAACACAATAGCAAAGCAGGTGGGAGTCTGAAGCTGAGGTCAGGAAATGTAAAGCAGGGGTTGAAGTTGAGAACAACACAGATCGTAACAGTGGGAAGCATATCTGGGAAACGTGGTCTAGCAAAGGTGAGGTCAGGAATCCGAACAAGCCACAGGAAACAAAGCTAAGGAGCACACTTGAGAACTCTGAGGCTCAGACTATGAACCACCAAACAGAGTCTGAGCAGCACTTAAAGTTCCCTGGATCACCTGGAGCAGAGAGGTGGTGATTGCCTCCAGGTGATCTGAGTCTCCTGTCGGTTAGTGTCCAAGGCAACCAGCGCTGAGTGACATGTGGGTGGAGCAGAGGCCACCTGCCAGGCCTATGCTAGCTCACCCTACTCAGGGATGAGCCTGAAACCATTGCCATATGTTTCTGTAACAATACATAGGAGATCAAGTGTACTGAAAGAGGGACATTTGTACTCTAACACATTCCAAAGGTAAACATATCTTACAACATTTCCAGTACGCATTATCCCCTTCGTTGAACTGTTGCATTGGTGCAGTTGTGATAACAATGGTGAAGCTCATATCCAGAACACCATTTTCAAACAGGTTAATCTACTTCTGTTACAAATTAACAGCTGAAAATTCGTATTGTGTTTCCAGTGTGTTTTGGTATTGATTGTATTACATGTACAATTACATGTGCATGCATGTATACAGATCTATTCCATGGAGGCTTATGATGAAATATTCATATTTTCTTGTTTTCCCAAGGTATCAACAGTTCATGCAAACCAGTTCTTTCTATTTTTTTTCCATCCACTGGATTCAAGGTCATCTGATTGCCTGAAGCTCTGTTTTAGTTTTATTATTGTTCCATAGCTGAACAGGAAGCCAATTCAATCTGTGATAATGGAGCTGACCTGTGCCTCCAGGCACTTTACTGACTTCCTGCCTGACCAGGTCTCACAATGATTTTTGTTCATAGTGCAGTGCAAGTTAATTTACTAAGTGCAGTAGGTTCAGTAAACAAGAGTGAAAACATGCCTGTAGCCGGACAACAGCTCATAGTTCCCTTATTTATTATGAATAAGGGGATTCTCCAGTGTGGTGCCAGGAAAAGAAATTCATGTCAGATCTGTCAGATCAAATAAATGAAAAATAGAAATAAAAAATACTTTGTATAGCTTTTTTATTACACATTTTTACAAACCAGACATGACTTTGTGGACACTTAAACACAGACAATATGAGACTAAATGACTGAATTTCATATGAAATGCATTGTGGTATGAATCAGCTATTCAGTTCCAGTAATGTCAGTTCATAATTTTTTAAAGGGAAATTATTGTTTTTTAGTTTTGTGCGCTTATCTCCAACAGCACAGGTTTTAAACTCAGAAAACTGAACAGATAAACTCCAATAATGTACTGGGTGATTTGGCGTGTAGTAAATCTATTCTTACATGTTATATGTGCCTGTAAAGGCTTGTAATTAATTTGTTGAGAAATGACACCACAAATGCTGAAAAATAACGACTAGTGATCATCTCCAATATAGAAATGGAGCAACTAATGCTTTGTTTTTTAATTTACCAAACAGACAGCTGTATTGAAGTGAGGACTTGAAGAAGTGAAGAATGGCACATATCACACTGCAACTCACAACTAGCAGCCCACTGAAGCTAAGCTGGTATGAGCCTGTCCAGTACCTGGATGAGAGACCTCCTGGGGAAAAACTAAGGTTGCTGCTGGAAGAGATGTAAGTGAGGCCAGTAGGGGGTGCTCACTTTCCAGTTCTGTGTGGGTCCTAATGCCCTGATATAGTGACGGGGACTCTATACTGCAAAAAGATGCTGTCCGGATGAGATGTAAAACCGAGGTCCTGACTCATTAAAATCCCAGGGTGTTTCTTGAAAAAGTAGTGGTGTTACCCCGGTGTCCTGGCCAAATTTCTCATTTGCCAATCATGGCTTCCTAATAATTCCCGTCTATGAATTAGCTTCACTTTGTTCTGTATGGTGAATGCATAGCTGTTGCATCATCCAGGTGGGGCTGCACATTGGTGGTGGTGGAGGGACGTCCCCATTACCTGTAGAGCACTGGAGCGGAGTGTCCAGAAAAAAGCTATATAAGTGTAAGGAATTAATTAATTCAAACCCTGCATAGGATGCTAATGTTGTACCTTTGAGCAAGGCATGTCACTCAGATTGTTCCTGAAAATGCCCAGCTGTTTAAATGAGTCTCCAGGCCATCACTGTAAATAAAAACTGTTTTCAATTGAATTATGTTGTAAAACAATGGAATAAAACAAGTGTCCAATGAATACTTTAATTAATTAATACAAAAAACTCCAAATACTAATATTGAGAATGTATACAGTAGGTTAGTTAGAAACATGGAAACAGAGGAATTACATTGACCATTTTTAAATAACATTTGTAATTGTTAAATTATTAATATTAAATGTATATTATTTATTTGCCGTAACACAGAATAACTGAGAATTTGAGAAACTAATTCAAGAGAATAACTCAGAAATATTTATCATCCTCATGAATTCAATCTGTGTTCTTGAATAGACACAGGTTCTTAAATAATATATGGCATCACATCTACATATTATTATATATTTTAATAAGATTTTGAAATGCGGTATGTATTGTACACATTTCAAAGAGTATGTTGAACAAGAGAACTTTTGCAGTAAATAGTAAATAGTTCTATTCTAATCTCTAATCCTTTAAAAAAATCAATGTTGCAGCAACATTTACGTACCAGATATAGCCACAGATTTTATATGCCAGATATATCACCATTGAGTGCTTTTTATTATTTGAGTCATGTGCATTAAATTTGGGTTATCTGCTACAGCTTTAACTTAACTTTCTCATCTGTACTTTTAGGATCAGCGCACAGGTAGTTCGAACCGAAAGAAAAAGAATTAAAAAAAAAACACTTTATTAAGAACAGCTGTCTGTAGCATGTCCACATATTTACCTACAAAACATTTTATTTAATGGAATAAGGTGCCTGCTGAGACACAATGGTGAGTTCAGCGCTTACAGTTACCATATGAATGGAAGGTATGCAAAGCTGAACAGCGCTTAGGTTGTGAATAGTAAGTTGCTGCAATTACCAGTAACTATTAAGGCAAAGAAGCTGCTTTGTAGTGACATCTGGTTTCCTGTTTACTTCCTGTGTCAGGAGGAAAAAACAAAGGCCTAGGCATGCTTCCTGTGCCACTATTTAGGGCTTTGGGCTATGAGGAGTTATTCCATAAGAATCCGTCTTCCTTGAGCACAAAAACTTTTCTTCTTCAGAATCCAACATTCTTCTTCCAGAGAGTACTGAGGCTACTTTTGATAAATGGTTTTTGAAAGTTCGTGTAATAACATACTAATACCTAATAATGAGGGTGCTGTCAAAAATACTTGTAATATTCCTGGCTACTTTAAAAATACATATTTCAACAGTGTTGGCAAATTGTAATGAATTTTAATGACAATAAGCTACAAGAATGACTCACACATTACTAATTTTATTAGGCAAAATTATGCATTTAACAACTTCTCATTACACTGGTTGCATTACATGGGGAGATACTGAAGGGGCATATGTTACACAGGAAGCAATTTTCAAATGCTTTCTTTACTCTGAAGTAAAGAACAAAAATACAAACTGGACCAACCTAAGATATTAGCCAGGAACACCAATGAATGCTCATATTCGTTTAAAAGTATGTCTTCTTTTTAAAACTCCACATAAAATAGATGACAAAAAAGAACTATACACTATTTCTAATTTATATTGGAATTATAAAACTTTGGTAATCCACAACCTTGTGAAACCTCACTTACCTGTAAGAAACGAGTGTCCACATTATTTAACACCTTGTTCCATACAGTCATATTGTGTTATATTGTGGGAATGTTCTTTCATTTCTCCATTCTGAATCTATACTCGTTTATTTCCCCCATGTGTGTGTTCTGACTTTGGAGATAATAGAAGGCAAATTCAGAAACTTAGAAGGATGTTTTTTTAAATACAGACCAGTAATTAAAAGATATCCCAAATGGTATGTCGGAATATTGTTTTTGAAAATAGTTCTTCAAATACTATATGAGTCACACACAAAGTGTGTATTTGAGTAGACAATTGAGGTGTAGTTTTGCTGGCTGATAAGACAGAGAGACTTTTGTAGTTTGGGTGTCTCATTTACAGCCAACAACAGCTGGCAACATGTCTCCTCATCCCTATTTCCATTAAAAATGTATATGACACAATGTTCCTTGTGCAAATTTAATGAAACAGCATGAAAAATAACGTATTTTTGTTCATGTGTCCGGAAAGCTGTACTCTATTTAAGATGTGAAACCCAATAACAATTTATGTACTGTGCCAAGTAACTGGCATATAAACTGGTTATATTTAACTGGTTTCTAGTTTGTATTTAATTCTGCCATAAACTGATGTAATAAAGAAAGCTTATTAATAATACCTTGCATAGTATGTATGTCTTATGTATATTATGCACCTACTGTACATAACACCTAGTCAGAAAGCAGAAGTCATTTCTAATAATAACACCAAATGATGTAAAGAAAGACTTCTGGAACTGGTTTAGCAAAGAATGGCAGTACACAAACCAGGTGGCACATCTGTTGCAGTCCTAAATTAATTAAAACCAGGAGCAAGCAACCACATGTTAAGTATATGAACCAAATTAACATATAACTAAATGGACTTTATTTCTGGTCTGTGCTACAAAGTCTGTATTTCTGAACAGGTGTTTGAAACAACATATTTGAAGTCTCAATAAAAAATGAACAACTGACAAATTAGGTTTAGAAATTGCCCTTCATTTGAAGGAGAGTGGCAGAAGTTTACAGTAAGCTGTTTTAAAAAAGAAAAGCTCAAGATTACACTTAAGAAAATATGACTTGTAGCAGGAACCACACATTACAGCACAGTAGCAGAAGAAAGGAAGGATTGTTTCCATCTTATGTATAAAACCAATAAAACAATGAAGAGATAAAAATGTAAGAGCTGAAGGGTGTGGTAAGCAATAATTTGGAATTGAACAAATGCTTCAGGGTCTTTTGTCTTAAATCAGAAACAAAACAATAAACCACAGCTCTCATATCTTAAATGTGAACTTGGCATGAGAAAAACAGATGTATGAAGGAATGGAATTATCACAACTGCTAAAGCTTTGTATTGTCTAAAGAAAGTAAGAGTCAAAAATGCATTTTACCAAAATAAACTAGTTAATGATTGTTAATCAGAAATGTTATCACAAAAAATCAATATAAATGTATTAAGATCAGAGGTGCAATGATTAATTGTATATAAACAATGCTTTATAATATCACAAAGTATATGATGCAACAAAGACCAGTAGGCAGTTAGTGTCCAAAGTCCAACAGGTTTATGACATATTTAACTTAGCTATTGATAGTCAGATAATTAATTAAGACTTTGAACAGATATCCAAGATGGCCATTCGAAATGACCATTACAAATGCTTGGAGCACTTGAGATTCATGCAGGATTTAAGCATCACTTGAACTGCAACAGCATCTGAAAATGGAAACATTACAAGTCTCACCTGACATGGACTTCACCTTTACAGAGTTCTCATGTTGATTTCCAAGGGTATTAATGGTCAGTGATCAATACTCAGAATGTTAGTGACCTTCTGAGAGTAGGTACCTTTTTTCTCACTTTCTTTCTGTTCTGTATGAGGTGGGATCAAAACAGAAATAAGAAATACATTTCAGTTCTCAAGCCTTATACAGGAGCTTTCTTCAAGGCTCAATAGCCAAATGTTGTGTTTCTTCTTTCTGGAATTACCTTTACTTGTCCTTTTGCAGCCACCTTACACAGCCTAACCACACTCATACATTTCTTTGTGTATGTCTAAGGTTTCTACGTATATTTCTCAAAATATTTTCCCAGGCAGAGCTGGGTTCTGCTCTGAGAAACTTTATCAGCAAACATTTTGGCCTGAGGTGATCAAAAGTAACTCATAATATATAAATCTTATTATAACAAAGAATTATAACACATATTATATATTCTTTAAGGTTCTTTTCTTGTTCTTTCTCTGTGGTTCATTAAGTATAAAAAATTCACATTGCATTAATTTGGGATACATGCTTGTTTTTATAGAAAACCATCTGATTGTTCAAGGTTTTAATAGTGCCAGTTTATAAAATACTTTTAAGCTCTATTTACTATTACAGATACATTCAAACTCAGTCATAATACCCCTTCTTAAGGATCAAAAGTACAGTATAAAAGCTGTTTCAAATTATAGGTTGCTTGTCAAGGCTTATTCAATCACATTGGTGATCTTAATATGGGAAATAATGGGAATAATTTCCCTCCAATACTTCAGAATTGAAATCTATCTCTTCTGAGATCCTGGGGAAAACAATACAAGAAAGAATAAAATGTGGCATTTGTTAACTTTGTTAACACATTCATGTCTACATTTTGATTGCTAAGCATTCCTTGGACTACAATACATGCATGTTGATTTTAAGCTTGATTTTCAAATTAAACTTAGCTTACTTTCTTTTTGCAAGTTGTGCATGCAACAAATTAAAAACAATAATAATTGTATAATAAGGACTGTATCAAACCAATAAATGTCCATCTAGGAATAAGAAATTATTTCTTAACAAACTCACATAACAGAGTCTAAGAGTCATGGTTATGAACTTCATGATGCACACACTGACAGGATTCCTGCCTGTTTGCCTCTTTGACATATATAGAACACTGGACAATAAAGGGTTTTTATTTTCTAAATAAAGGGAGACACAGAGAGGGAGCCTGGGCTGTGTCAGAGAGTATGCTGCTTATTATCATACACGCCCCCCACTGGTGCTTATTTTTCCAGTTGGACCATGTGACATTAATCACTTTAGCACCCTGTGTGCATGTCAGTATTAATAATGACAACCCCACCATATGGTCCCACCTTCTCATCTTCATCAATGGCTGCCGAACCCCTCCCCCCCAACCCATTTTTTATCTCTTGCGTACCCCAGTGACAGCTCATCTTCCTCACACTGAACTTGCATTCCTCTCTGGTTCCTGCGAGGGTGTTAATGAAGTGCAAAACATTAGAGGAACAGGCTGTCGCTCCTAGTCCTGTGATGTCTATTTAAATTCATAGCTTGTGGCAGTGTGTTCCCACTCCACAAGGCAGGATAACAGCCCCGGCCATGAATTTATAATCATCTTGGTTGCTCATTGAGGGCTGAGAATGCACAGAAGTACGCACCAGAAAGAAACGGAACCTAGACGAATACATAATTGGACTGATTTCGGCATGTGTGGGTAATCAACGATGACCCTCAGTATTTTGGGGGTGAATTCTGGCAACGAGAGAGATCTGAAGCAAATTTACGCCTCACTGCTGAAAGAATCGGCCATTCTAAATTTCGACTCATTATTTTTTAATACAATATCCTCACTATTGTAGGGGGAAGGGAAGCAAACATGAATGGACAAATTGTTAAAAAGACAAGGCTGTCTTTCATGAATGAATGCCTTCCAATTCATGATTACTGTAGTCACAGTTCCTATTTAAATTCCAGCTGTTTCAGACAGATAGGAAGTCAGAAAGGCAGTGCTTTGTAGTAGATAGTCATTCAGTTTTAACATTTTCACAATCCTTACTTATGACAGCAAAAAAGATCATCTTAAATGTATTTATGAATGCTTAGCTCTGTGTAGATTTCTTTAACAAAAAATAACCAATCTGTTAATTCTTCTGTTATTTGATGGTTATTATTCCTGTTTTATCTGGGGTATGAATACACTTGGAGGACACTGTGTATGAGGCTGTAAACTGCACACTCAGTTCTGGCCTTGACCTTCACCCCACTAAATGTTATGTGATGATCTTGGCAGAAATGTAGAAAGGAATGATACAGCTACAGTAGATATGATATGGAACATGATCATTACCAAAAAAATAAAACTGACAGATAGCTGAGAGTGTCAGCTTTATTTAAAGGGAGTGGCTATTGCTAGCCAAAAAAAATCCACAAATAAAGAAGCTTGAGGTTAAGTGTTAGGAAGTCCTCTGTGGCACATTTTCTATTGAGAAAACAGCCATACAATTATTTTCCTTGTTTTCTTTATCTTTTAAAATTTGAGATCACCATTTTTCCCCTGTATGCCCACTGCCAAGCTGATATGTATAATTGCCAGGTGAGATCAGCAATCTCTGAGCAGGTCAGCACAGAATGGGAACTGTGCACAGGCACCTCTGGTACTTCGAGACTCTCTGTCTGGGCTCCTCAGTGTGCTTCATACAAGAATTAACTGGGGGAGAGGTGTGTCTCTCACCATGTGCCTGCAGGTAAAGGAGTGTTTGGACAATTCCTGTGGCATTATTGTCATGGCAATTTGAGGATATTGTGGTCAATTCAGACTCACCCTGCAGCCCTGTCAGTGCTTAGCCAGTGGTGTAACCCAGCTTCGATACAGCCTTCTCGTCTGTAGTGTTCAACCTAAAACAGCGTCTTTCCGGGTCTAGCCATCTACAACACCCGTTTTAGTAACTTTTTTATAATTTCTTAAAATTTTGTAAATTTTCTTAGCACCCTAAATTTGAATGCCAGCATATTATACTTTATTAAGCAATGTATAATAATAACAATTGTAAATTTCATAAAACTGTAAAAAGTAAAAGATTCAGGAGATGAAGGACTGTACTCAAGCACTGTTAAGTGGCAGTGGATTTGTGATTTCGTAAAAAAAACGTGTCTGAAATGTTCAGGGACCATTTTTCTTGGCTCTAAGAAGCTCTCCTCTCTAGCTGGATTATTTTAATCCTATTCCCTTGCCTTTGGGCAACATTAAATAAAGCAAATCAATAAGACTTGTACATGATGTTGCTCTGAGACTGTTTAGGTGCTGTAATGTGTATTATGAGGTTCTAGTAGTTGAACATTGAGATGAATGTGACAATTTTTTTCTTATCCCGCTCTTGTTCCTCAGAGAATTCTGAAGCAAATGGCCAACTATAAAATTATTTTTGACTGATCCACTAATAAAGATGAATCAAGACTAGTTCAAGCATATTTAAGCATACAGACACTATTTTGCTGGGCAAACATACTGTTCGGTAGTGATTATTTCTCAATAAAAATATTCACTTAAACATATATACATATGTCATCAAGATGTACAGTACAAGGACAAAGTCTCTTTGAACTCTACAGGATTTCTAATAAACAAAATAGATCTATAAATACCATATTGTACTGTATTTTGATAATGTTTCACTAACGATGATAAAAAAGGAGTACAATGCAGCACACGAGAACAAAATAATTTGGAGGACATTTGACAGTTCTTTATTTTAGAATTTGTTTAGGACACATCTGGTCACTTCTTCACAGGCAGAATTGTGACTTAACAAAGGATGAAACATAGACAGGTCAGTAATTTCTTGTTTTGCTGGTGTAATTTGAATTCACATATAGGCTTGACTCAAACACATCTATTTTGAGGTTAATAAAACTGTAGCATACTGACAACTACTGAAGCTGAGGAGCTACCGTATGAGCACCAGCAATTTACAACAGCCCAAAACCATTTTCTGAAATATTACAGCAGCCATAGCTCCATTTAAATTATACATTTAACAGATTATAGGAGTTTAAAAAGACAACAAATAAAATAAACATCAGTAATATCAATGTATGATGCTTTTATCATACGGAACCCTCCTGATGTGTAATTGCTTCTGTTATAGATTCTCAGTATTTGCCTATAACTGCTACTTAACAGCCTCCCAGTACAATGTACATATGTACTGTATATGCACATTGCCTTAAAAGTCCAGTTTCTAAACCTTCAATAGCAATGCACTATAGGTACAAGAAGATATTACTACTATTACAATGATAAAGTACTGTAAACAGCCTGCCATATCAAAGGTATTCATTACCTAATTCATTATTGGACCTTCTTGAGAGTAGAAAAATTAATACATACAGTATGTGGATATAAACATATGAAAAACAACAATAAAAGCCTCATCATGAATATGAAATATTAAGTATCTAAGACAAATGCATTGTTTTGGGCTAACAAAAACAAATTTCTAGTTAAAACGTAGCATTAATTTATTCCAAATTGTAATAAAGCACAAATTCAAAATGTGCCCCGGAAGTCATTACCAAGCGGACTGGAAAAGATGTGTTGCCCTTCACATTTGCCTTTTTCAGTCATTCAATATCCTGGTGCACAAAGAGACACAGATTCAGGTTTAATGGATTCAATAAAACATATTTATACATAGCTAATCACACAAAATCTCAGATAATGAGAACAACTGAGAATAAACATATACTGTAGAATCAGTGAAAAGTTTTCAGTATGAAACGGCACACCATCATCAAGAAAACATTACAAAGCTAGTATCAAGTAACAGTATTACCACCTAAAAATTAAAACAATCCTGGAAGCACTGATGCAAAAACATGATGAGCCCCTGGACAGACAGCGGTGGGATCTTGCAGCTGCAAACAGCTGGTGAAGGTTGGCTGGTTCCTGTTGATGACCCTGGTGACTCAGTTCCACAGATGTTCTGTTGGTCAGGAGAAAAAGGTCGACATTGCTACTGCAATATCACTGTGTGGTCTAGATGTTTCTACATATGCCAAAAACCAAACACTGTGTCTTCCAATAGAAAAAATCTGTCCCAGATGACAAGTTTTCTGAAGACAATGACCCAGATCACAAGGTTTTAAAAAGAAGAAGGCTTAAAAAGAAGAAAGTAAATGTCCTTGAGTGCCCCAAGCAAAACTGTGACTTGATTCCAATTGAAAACGTAAAAACTGCTGTTGATCAACAGTTACCAACAAACCTGGCAGAGTATGATTACAAAGAATAGTGGGAGAATATTGCATCATCCTGGTGCACAAAGCTGGTAGAGACTTAACCAAAAAGACTTGCACCTGTAATTAATGCCAAAAGTGCTTTCACCAAGTATTGATTCAGGAAGGTGAATTCTTTGCAATCAACATACTGTATTTTAGTCTTGATTTTTCATTATAGTTGTCACTGACATTTATACTGACATTGTTACTGACTTCTTTCACGGAAGATATGTTCAGTTCCAGAATGCCAGTTAAGCTAAAATATTAATTTTATACATATGCATATATAATTTGTAATTCTACAAAATAGGACATAACTGTAATGGGAATGACTTATTTTGCAAGGTTTTAAATTAGCCTGAATAACTTCCACCAGCAATCTGAGCATTAATAATTTATGAGGAACTCTATTTTCTAAGAAATAGAATTGTAAAAAATAAAACACAGTTCTATAATGCTAAAAAAAAAGAAAAATGACTCGTGGGAAGACTTTAGATATAAACCTAAACATTCACCTTCCAGATTATACACTTTGATTACAAATGTGGATAAACTATCTAAGCCTTCAGCTTTTAAACATTTAAAATGAAAATGTCCTCTTGGGCTCCAGACTGTATTAATATACACTCTCTTAAACAGTACTATTGGCAGAAAACATCTTACAGTGAAGTAACTTGAGATTCTCTTTTACAAACACCCCCAAGGATTCTTATATTTTCCTTTAAATTAATTTAATTTGCATTTTTAATCCTTGCCATGGCAAAATATTCTGAGCTTTGATTTTGCTGCTTGAGGTTAATGCAAGAAAAAAGGGAACTTGGGATCAACATTACATTCTCTAAGAATCCCAGCCTGAAATGTCCCTGATGACAAATTTTAAAAAAAATTTGATGCTCTGTAAAACCCTGTCGCACCCACAAAAGAAAAAAATCCTCAAAAATAAACTGTCCCAAAGACAAAGTAGTTAACTTAAACATAAACCAATGAATGTGTAAGTATTATGAGCCCTATATTTAAAACACAGCTCAAATCCCCAATTGCTTTCTACTCTATGTTCATAAGTCAAGCTTTGAAGCTTTGAAGAACAAGTGGAATGTGCATTCTCAACTTTGAGATACCACATGCAAAATTCACACAAAATAAATGAATTAGATGGACAATTTGGCCATTATTTCCCTCAAATTAGAGCCGAAATGTCTACGCATGTCCTGTCCTTGGCCTGGTGTAATTATGGACCATTTTCATATCTAATGAAGTCAAAGTTTCAGTGGTGTGATGCCAGCTGGTGTGTGTTTAGATAGTGATTAAAATTAATTCTGACCTCATAGAGACTAGTGCCCCAGTTGTAGATGAACTGATATCCCAAATAATTAATTAGCTTTATGAAACATAAATGAAATTGTAATAGAGCTTAATAAATTGAAACTGTTTTAGCCAATGTGATCTGTGGCATTGTGCTAGCATGGTCTTATGGTCGTCTTGTCTCATCTCTGCTTGTCTGTATTTGAATTGGATTGTAATTACTAGTATTTAATATTAATATTAAATTAAATATTGTTAAATTTAATGTAACAAATTACAGTTGTTCAGAAAATGAGCCAAGCAGATTTGCTGGGTGATCACTGATCTTAGACTGTCAATCTTTAATTTCTGTACCGTATTCATGGGTTAATACTGTTATGAATGTTGTTTCCTACCAATAGGTTGGTAGGTGTTACTTGTTAATAGAATTATTGTACAGTAACACTTTGTGCTGCAGAAAGCTAACAGCCCAGTAGCACTTTGTTAGGGAATAACTAAATGGACAGTAATCACAAACGTGCCTTTTCAGCTAACACCTTAGGTTTTGTTTTTGATCATATTTTGTCTTTTTCAATCTGCCACTTCTATCTTATTAGTCACCATAAACTATCACTGTGACAAAGGGCTGTTGTGCACCCCTAACCCATGACCTCAAATGAGGTCTCTCATCTCTGGTAGTCACTATTTACTTAAAGGTTTCATTCTTCTCATTATGGTAAATTTGTTAACAAAAGGATACATCTTTATATTTGGCTTATTAATCTAAAAATGTATTGTCAATACATTCCTGCAAGTTCCTAAGTAACCAGACACTTTTTGCACTTCACTTTTGTGTCAGGCATACATTTTTTACTTCTGAGACCTTTGCTGCTGTGGCATTACACGGGGCGTGTTCAGTGTGGAGGCGATGCCCTTGTCTAAGGGTGACAGGTTTCCTTGACAACTACAGCTGGGGTGATTAATTTTGGTTTAAGAACATACTGAACACTTCCCCGGGGGGAGAAGCTAGCAGGACTCTAGTACTGAAGCCCCCACAGGGGGAGACATTAAAGCAACTGGATCCCACTGTTTCAAGCAGTTCTATTTCCCCCAGACTGGACCCCACTAAATAGGGACAGTCCACTCTGGATGCTGCTGTTCTAAGTAGTGCATTTTTCCTTTTTTTCCCTATTTTTGTTTTACCTCTTTTGCTGACCTCACAACGGTGTCTCCACCCCCTGAAATGTTGACTTTTACCGGTGTGCGCTGTGGCTCCTCCCAAGAGCCCACATTGTTACACTGAACTTACCGTCAGGCAGTTTAGTCACAATCACCATGTTTGTATAGTCTTTAAAAGCTTATTATTGTAATTAAGATAAGACAAGATCACGTTATTGGCCACATACAATTTCTTGTATTAGGAATTTGTCTTTTTGCATACCCCTACTTGCTCTCCATGAGACACACAGACAGGGAGAGAAGCTTGGGGCCAGAGCACAGGGTCAGCCATTTATACAGCACCCTTGGAGCAGTTGGAGTTAAGGGTCTTGGGATTCCTCTGCCGGCTGCGGGATACAAACTGGCAACCTTCCAGCCACAGGCGCAGATCCTTAGCCACAGAGCCACCACAGCACACTGTATTTGGTTGGGTTACAAAAAAAGCAATCTGTAACATTACATTGAATGTGTTTGTGTTTGTGTATCTGGTTTAAAATGCGATGTTATATTCTGAGATAAAACTCCAGAGAGTAGATACAAAGTGGCATAATGTAAATCTCACAACAGTTACTGTATATCAGCACATTTTATTCTCTCCCAAAGTCATTATCAATTTTCAGGCCATCACGAGTAATGCTGCCTTGATGCTCAATGACTGGTGGTCAATTAATGATGCTGTTTTGGTATTTTTGAAAAATGTCTCATAAAAATTATTGAGGCCATCATCTTGTAGGCCACTGAAACCAATGTCTCATTGTCATCACAAATTTTCATTCCCCCACATTCAGAAGAACATGTAAAGATGGATTTAATAGACATGAGCACTTTAATGAAATTTGCACAAGCTCAAAATCGCTTAAGATATGTGACATACTTCATAATAGGAACCCCACAAAAAAGTGATAATGTTAAGTCCCCCAGGGACTTATGTTAAAATATAAAGTTGAATAAATCGTCAGAGTGCTTGCTCCCCTGCTCGTACTCTTGAATGAGCCATTCCTCTCATTGCTGAGACAAAGTATATCTGAGACCTGTGATCAGTGATTCATATACACTACCCTAGAGACATATGATAAAAAGGAATAGTTTTCAATGATTTTGAAGAAAATAATGTATTTTTTAATTGCAGAAAGTTGATTCCTTGGAAGCTTTTCCAAAAGAGCTGCAAATACACTACTTTGCAGTAGATCAGTCTTTCAACAAAATGTTAATATTGAGATGGAATATTAAAATTAATATACAGTATAAATAGAATTAAAATAGAATAATTATTTTACAAAGATGTTTCTTTAATAATAGAAAAACACATACAGTAAATGTATGAAAAGTTTTCAAAATTAAGATATTTATGTCCCATCACAACCAAATTAGCTAGGTGAGATGAATTTTGTCCTCTCCTTTGTAACGTTTCTTATGATCTTACTACGTGTTGAATTTATTGCTTTTTTATACTGATGTATACTGAAAGTGACTGACCTTATAATACAGAAAAATTTAAAAATACTTGTATATATTTCCAGCTGTTTGGGAATTAGTTTAAAAACTCACATACATTCTCAGAAGAGTTTAATTTTAAGGATGTGCAAAGACTCATTTTACAGAAATGAGGACTGTCATCCACAATAGCAGAGGTAAAAGGACCAAATTGTAAATTAACACTAATTGTCATTATCTGCGATGTGCTGTTCATAGATGTTCGAAAACAGGTACCGTATCTGTACAGTAAAGATCTGCCCTTTAAAAATTACACTTTTGTTTTCTAAAAACTGAGACATTGATGTATTTCTCCTGAAAAACAAAAGAACAAGAAAGGCAAACTGTATGGCCGGTAAACTATATTTGCCGAAATAATCCTATTCGCTTTGAAATACGGGAATTCCACAAATTCAAATACTAATAATTCCAGACTGCTGTGATTTAGTGCCAGACCACTGGGATTTAGTCTGAATACACACAGCAGATGCTCTATTGCCACCCTAGAGGAAAAATGCAAAACATTCATGGCCTCTGGCCCATGTTCATTTCCTTACTGCGCCTATATGAAGGATTTGGATAAATCTCACAGTCCAGTGCCTCTGAAGGTGCTACAGCAATAAATGTGAATGCAGCAACAGAGTGGCTATCAGCCTCATTTGTATCCACCACTTGGTCCTTTCTTACTACAGGTATGAGCCAGGGGCGAACTTTTAATCTGGTGAAAGATGAGTCTGGCACACATCTCACATGGCACTGTTTTGCTCTGTAATCCTACACGTTCTATTGAGATCATGACCAACAGCGATGGTGCTTCCCAGCCAATTTCAGAGGAACATGCCAGCTATTTGGAAAGCAGCCTGGACCCTTTGCGTTTGTGTCAAACGTCTGGGCTCTCTGGCATAGGTCCTAGGGGAGTGATGGCATCGTGCTAAGCCCAGTTTACTATGTGAAGTTAGACACATAAAACCCAGGACAATATGCGACAGGATCTGCTTTCTGTACATCTTAATTCATATTCTGAAGAATCTTTGCATAAAGCCTTATTTATTCATCAATACATTCTAACCATCATGATGCGCAAAAGTGTATGATAGAAACAACTGTAGCTATCTCTAGCCTCTAGGAACTTGGCAATCTCTACAGAATAGTCTGGCATTCTTTTATCACTTCATCATTCATGGCATATCTCAGGGCTCAGTGCTGTAACAGGGTCTTTAAATAGGCAGGTTTCAGGGAAAACAGAACCACAGAAGCAGCAATGAGGTCCAAAAAACAGTGCTATTTATTCTCACTGAAAGAAAAAAAATCAAAACAAAAGCCAAGCGCTGTCCATGCTCAAACTAAACATCTTCAGTCCCTCTCTAAATACAAGTGGGCAGCTGAGCTGCTTACGGGTACAGCATATTGTAAGTCTCTTTCAGAAACTCTTCTCCGACACTTCCACAAACTAAGTCTGTCTTTGAGACTCTTCTAAATATTCTCATAAGACTTCATTCTGCAGATTCATCAGTTGGTTGGTTGGTGAGTCTCGTTGTTTCCTGCTTTCTCTGGTTCAGTTCATAACAGAAGCTCTACTAGGTCCTGTTCCTGGTTTTAAAAGCAACCAGACCATGGTTGACCATGTAGTCAGATGCAGATCATTCTCCACAGGTTTCTTTATCAGGATAAGACTTATATTTGTACCCTTTTATAAAGCTAGGTATACTGTATATAAATATATTCTATATTTCAGACAAGAGCTGCCATCTTTTGTTGATGAATCAAGAGAGTTTTGCTACAATTTTTTATGGACTGATGAGACCAAGAAAAATCTTTACCAGAGTGATGGAAAGGTTGAATGTGGAAAAAGAACTTCAGCTGCTCCCAAGAACACTGCCTCATCTGTGAGGTAATATATTGGTCTGGGCATGCATGGCTATCTCTATAACTACCTCAGTCATCTTCATTGATGATGTAACAAATGATGGCAGCAACAGTATGAATTCTGAATTTTACAGATACTGTACATCTTGTCTGCTTCTGTTGAAATAATGCTTCCATACTTTTGAGTATGCAGTATGCCAATGTTCTAAAACATAATGTCCAGGCAACCAAAGAGGTCATCAGGAGAAAGAAGTGGAAAATCTCTAGATCCAGTTGAGAACTTTACATGCTGAATAAAGCCAAGCACGCAAAGTGGCTGCACCAAAGCATCTTTAATATTTACACAAAGGGTTTGGTGAGCTCAGTGAATAACAGAGTTCCTGCAGTTATTGCTTCAAAGGGATGTGCAAACAAATTATGACTTTAAACTTTGAAATGTACTTAAAGTGAATGTGTCCCAATATGAATGGTCACTTGAAATCACTGAGTTGAGCATAAGGTGTGTTTTTTGTTCTAATATGATCAAATGTAATAAAGGAAGAATCCAAAAGATTATTTCTTATTCCTCAATAAATACACTTATAAATTTATACTGATACCATAATCACAAATACTGTGAAGATACTGCACACCTTTTGGAGTGTTCATACTCAACATGTACAATTGCAAGCAAAGCATATTCCAGCAAAGGGGTTTTTTTGTTCTACAGCATTAGGGCTATAAATCATACCTTATATTTGCCAGGCTGTGCGCAGGACTTGGGGTGTAAGTGGAATAAAATACGTCACCAGGCATCAATACAAATGCTGCGTCAATGAGGTATTAGTCATCCTACATAAAAGTGCTGTCAGTGAGGTACTGTATCAGACAAACAGCACCAGTCAACTTAAAAAGAAAAAATGGATTTAAGAATTATGAATTTCATTTGTAACATGTGGCTTGTATGGCTGGTTATTTCAGTAAAATTATTCTAGATGTAGCTTACAGTACATATCAGGAAAAAATGGTTTGCAAGCTATATAGTTATTTTCTGACATATTGTATTTTTTTGTAAAACGTATCCCCAATAACAACAATTCACTGCATAAAGATCCTTACGTATTTAACTGTACACTAAAATAGATAAGTCATACTCATTATTTCATCATAGCACCTCACTGCTTGCTGAATTAATTCATTTCTCTTTCACTACGCTCACTTTGATAGAAGGAAAGTTGTCTACCTTGGGAAGCCATCATCTTGCCTCAGATCTGGGCCTTGGTGTGGCCTGGAGCAAGTGTAGTAGCAGCTGTAGTTGGAAGGAGTAGTGTGGGGGGTGTGTGAGAGTAAGAGATTGGATGAAAGTGATGAGAGAGTTACAGTGCTCGTGAAGAAGATGCTGTAAAGTAAGTCAGAACTCCTGCACTTAGTGAGAGTTTATGTTAATGTACACTATGACAGAGAGTTCAAAGTTGGTTTCATTAATGTCATTTATTTCTCTCTACACCTCCATAAAACTAAAAGGCTACTTTTTTGTACTACAAAATACACAGATCAAGTGAAGATCAAGTGTGAGCTTAAAACAAAATGGCTAATGCTTCAGTAAAACATCATCACAGAATTGTGTTTTTGCATCAAGAAAAAAACAACACTCAGTGCCAAGACGTAAGACTTCTGCATAGCTGTGTATAAAATCTAAAACAAAAGTGAAGCAAACATCAGCCACAAAACTAATAAGGGCCACAGGGTGCAGGGTGTCCTTGACAGAACAGTGAAAAAGAACAGCGCAACACTTCTAAAGATGTTCTGGGGATCATCAACTGAGCTGATACAATCATGAGATGACACAGTGTGACAACATTCCTGCTTTACTTGTAGCCCCGATTGTGAATAGGCAGGGGATTTTAATTTCTAATAAAGCATTAGATCATTGCAAATGAGTAATGAAATTCTGTATAAGCACAGATAGGTGTAAATGGAATGAGGAATGAGGATTTTAACTTTGAATGACAATAATTAATACAATGTTAGCAGTACTAGCCATGTTGTAATTTTATACAACTCCTTTTTTCATTTACAAATCATGCATATAAAACTTTTATTTTTAAATTAAATGTGTACAATTTATTATACAAGCAACAAAGACTAGAGCATTAGATGTTAGTAATGTAGGACTGAAGTTTAAGTTTGTAAGGTGTTCTTTTGTTTGTGAAGCTGAATTTGAGGAGTAGTGTTATTTTAATTCTAAAATGAAAAAAGGACTAAATTGCTTGAAGTGACAGCTGGAAGGAGAGTAGTAAGAGACCAAGGAAGAAAAGCTGTGATAATCTCCTTTTTTTCTCTTATATGACTGTAAGTGTGCATTGTTTCAGTTCAGAAGAAATAAAATGTCTTACTCCAACCCAACATCTTGTGGGATTCTATTCTCACAATAATGTTTTAGAACAGTGGTTCTCAAACTGTGTTTCCATGAGCTCTCAAAAAAATAATAATTTGCTATCAATAAAAAAATGTGTTATGATGGCTTTGCATGGCTCCAAGAAGTCAGAAAAATTGGGCATGTCTTCTGAAACATCATCTTCAAATTAACTCTCTGAATAAATTTCTGTACATTTGCTGCTAGAGCCAAAAGGTACCTCAAAGGTGTCAGATCAAATTTCCTCTTCCATCTGCTCTTCTATCTTGTTTGGAGATAAAAAAGTTTCCCATTTTGCTATCCAGCAAATCTCAAAAACTCTCACAATGAGAGAAAATGGTGTGTTGCTAGGTAGAAAGATGGCTTAGAAATTACTGCAACCACGAGAGAAAAAAAAGAACAAATTTGAAAAACAATAAAAAACTTGTCACAAGCATATGAGAAGTTCATTGACCTGATTTCAGACTCTTCCTTAAAAACAGCTTTTAATAAAGTGCAGTTCGCAGAGTTTTGGTGCAGCACCAAAAACAAATATCCAGTATTATCAGAGAAAGCTCTTTCTGTTCTTCTCCCGTTTGTGACCACCTATCTGTGTGAAACCGGATTTTCATCGTACGTGTCCACAAAAACTAAGTATCACAACAGATTGGATGCAGAGTCAAACATGAGACTGCAACTCACATCCATAACTCCAAATATTTAAAACAAATTGTAGAAGAGGCAAACTTATTTTCCTCACTCACTCATCACACTGAGATTGTTCTGTTTCTGCTGGTTTGAAGTAAATGTTGATTAAAAATTATCAGTACTCTTATTAAAAAACCTCATGTATTGTTGTCTCACTGTGTTTTACTAAGTCATTTTGCTACCAACTTTTCCCATTTGCGCCCGGTTAGATCCATCCATTTTCACTTCCGCTTTTCATGGTGAGGGTCGCGGTGATGAAGCAGGAGCATAACCGGTAAGCAATGAGTGCAAGGCAGGGTACCCCCTGGACAGGGTGCCACTCCAACGCAGGGCAAGTGCAAGCTAATCATACACATGGGGACAATTTGGAGGCTACAGTAAGGGCTGAGGGGAAAATTTGCCCAGACACTGCGATACCTCCCTACTCTTCTCAAGAAATGCCTGGGGATCTTTAATGACCACTGAGAGTCAGGACCTCAGTTTAACATCTCATCCGAAAGACAGCACCCACTACAGTATAGTGTCCCCATCACTATACTGGGGCATTAGGTCCCACACAGACCGCAGGGTAGGTGTCCCACACTGGCCCCACTGACACCACTTCCAGCAGCAACCACAGGTTTTCCCAGGAGGTCTTTCAATCAGGTACAGACTAGGCTCAGCCCTGCTTAGTTTCAGTGGGTTGCCGGTTGTGAGTTGCAGAGTGATATGTCTGCTAGTCTCATGTGATTAATAAATGACTGAAATAAACTCAATGGGCTCATACAATTCTTACAATTAAAACAAAAGGAATCAATGGTTTCTTCCCTAATAATTGGCTTAATTGCCGCTGAATAGCAGTCCTAGAATGCCTTTTGCAGAGCACCGCCATAGCTAATCCTGAAAAGTAAGAAAAAAGATTGCTGGGGATCCGCGACATTGTCTTCGACAGAAAAAGGTTCCGTCATCGAAAAAGTTTGAGAACCACTGTTTTAGAATAACAAAAAGGTAACTTGCCGATTATATTACTTTGATGCTCCAGTTCAGATTTCAGATTAATAGAACTTGATAAATACTGAAGCATGATGAAAATGATAATTTTCGCACAGAATGCTATTTTTCATTAACTTTGTCTTTTTTTATCAAGCTTGTTGGATTCCACTAAACATTCCTCATGGGAAATTTAAAATGACTGCATATTTTTTCCTTTGTTCTGTAGGGAAAGTAGAAAGATATAGGCATGTAGAAACTGCTGCAAAGCGACCCTTTGGATAAATTAGATGTAACTATCTGCTAAACAAACCTGTGCACAAATGTATACATACTCAGTTATCTTTTCAGTGCATAATATGCTATTCACCTGACATTATTATGCCTTGGGAAATGTTTATAAGTACTGTACATACTGCATTTGAAAATCCTATTAGCACATGGTGAGCCAGGGTAGGGATTTCAGGATAGCAGCTATGGAGAAAATACAGGCCAGAGAAAAAGCAGCACAAACAACCAGGACACCTTAGAACAGTGTCATATAGCATCACTTTGCTTCCTTTCCTGTTCTGATGCGTGGTTTGACAGTGTCGTGTCAATTCCTCAACACCCAAGTGTCACATTACTGTCCTGCAAGAAATAATAACTCTTAAGTATTCAGTTATTATAAGTGCAGAAGAAAAAAATGTCTCTCACCTCCTCATGCTCTCAAATAAAAGGATCACACATCTGTATATTGAAGAATCAGAAACCTCTCATTGAAACAGGAGAAGGAGGAGGGGCAAGAAATAATTGCATTTTTCAACAGTTAAAGTTAAAAATGAAAGAGGAGATGATGGACTCAAAATGCTTAGAAACAGAAAGGTGGTGGAAAACTATCTTTGGAAGTTTCTGTAAGAGAGTCACTCCCAAATAACAGGGAGCAAGCTGAGACAGTGCTGTATGAAATGCACTGTATGATGAAGTTGTTGGAAACAGTATCCTTGAAACAGAATACATACAAAAAAAGTTCAATAAAAGTATAAACAAGCAATCAGATCAATTAAATCATTAATCAGCACTGACGATTTAGAGCTCAGCCATAACCAGTCGGACCAGGGCTGGGAACCAGAGCTTTAGACATGTTAACCACATGGTTAACTGCTCTCACCATGTTCTGTAGTCTATTAGAGTGCATCACAATTCTGGTACTGTAAGTAATCGGGAGCGAGAATGAGAGTCCAGTAATATGAAGGTCACTTCTCATGGTACAATTAGCACAATACTTCCCTTAATCTACAAACAGTTAATGAGACTACAAGAAACAAAAATCTGTAAAGTTCAGATAGTGATTACCTCTGGAAAGAGACGGGTTACTTTATTAGGTCACAGCTTATTCCCAGTACTCACAGGGATCAATACAGAAAATTAAACCCAGTGGGCTAAAGTCAGCACATCCTGTCATAGCTATGTGTCATGTATTGCCTGTGGCTCACTTGTGGAATCAAAACACACAGCAAACAGCAGGAGATGTTGAGACTTCCATCAGAGAACAATCTCTCCAAATGCAGCACAGAAACATCAAAAATCAACGAAGGTGAATTCATTTCACCTTCTCAACAGAAATGTTAAAACCTATCACATGTACCTCCAGGGCCTCAAAGCAGTTAGAATTGGTTAATTAATGTTATGCACTTTCTTTTGCTTTTGATATTCAATCTGTTTCTGCTAAAACCAGAGGTTTAAAGGCAGGAAACTGGGTTGCATTTATGCAGCTGAGGTAAAGGGATAAATTGTTTTTACATTTTATAGAAGTGGGTTTGGATACAGGAAATATACAAACAAGTAATAAAATTAAGATACTTTACATAAAATGAAGCCACAGATAGTTTGGTGTTTGACCTGTTTGACTTGAAGGACAGCAGTCTGGCCACTTGGACTAAATTCATAAAATGACTCAAAGAGCTTCTGAATATGGAGTAGCAGTAGATTTAGTGTAGAGGGGGAATGCTCACAATTTCCAATAATACTTCATCTGGTGGTCTAAAGGTATCCCTGCTTTGATATTAATTTTAATTTTTTTAATTTTAAAATCTAAATTACTCCTCACCAGTTTCCAATAATAAAGCAAGTTAACATAAACATATTTACATAATCCTTTTAAAATACAATACCAGTATTTTATTGTGCTATTTTAGGTGCAGGAAAAAATGTCACAAAAAAGGAGCAATGCCTTTTTGTAACCCAACTCATGGTACCATTACCAGTATAACTAGAAGCAGGTCAGTTCTAAATTCAGCAAATTAATGTAAGAACTATTTCACTTCTGAAAAGATTTTCATTTAAGGGAAAATTACAGTTTTCCAGTATCCTACTAATTAACACAAATATTTTGCAGTTTTTGATCAGCAGATTAAAACAACCATCACGGCATGACATGTATAATTTTTATACCTGTGCTCACATATTTTGAGCTCACATCAGACTCATAGTCACATCACTACATGTGCTCAGATATTGGGATTGCCTGTTGTATAAAGCAAGCAAATACAATTTAACATCAACATCAACATGAATTTATAATTGTTAAATTTCGGAGTAAAAAAATATATTATTTTACAATATCATTCAAAAGCATGTGACAACATTTTTTTGTAAAACTAGAAAGTACATGAATGTACTTTTTAAACAATTTAAATATATCAAATGTTTCAGGGAAAATAATACCTGGCTTCATTGCTTTTTCCGTGCATAAAGCATGAAAGAAAGCAAAGCATTATCATAAGTGTAGAAGCAAAGGGATATTGTGGTGCATATTTATGTTTAAAAGCCCTTATATACAGTACCTGTAATACACATAGCTGTTATTAACCCTGTAGCATGTGATCCTTCCTAATGACCAAAGTACCATTCAATGATATGATTAATAGCTGGAGTAAAATATTTGTCATTTAGAAATTCCTAAATATTTTCTTCTTACTTGAAGTGTTTACACACTTTGTTGAATGATCCTAAAATCGACATGGCCAATTTTAAAAAAAGAGAAAACAGCTGGTCTTTTTCAATTTAGACCACTAAGCCTGAAGCACTTGGGACAGGGTATGTGTAGGACTGTCAGGAAGACAAGTGATAACAGAGGTTGACACCAACCATGAAGTGGAGGAAATGGGACTTTGATTCTCCATTTCAGTCTAATAATAACCTTCTGCCCTCTGCCTCCCCCAAGTGCACAGGAAGGAAGGAAGGAACAGATTGGCTTACAGCAATAGTATAAACCATCAGTCCGGCCTTTAAGGGGCACAAATTGTTTTCTAAGTGGAGGTTAATTAATGCTGTCAAAGATAGTTCTTGGCTTCTCATCTTGTCCAAGATGGCATTTTCAATAGACCCACCTGTGCATTTCCTGGCATAACTGGTATACTGATTAGGTCAGGCAGGTTGGAACTCTCTTTAGTTAATTACTACTCAAAACTGTGCATATAAGAGAGTAGCCCACATAGTAAAGAGGCAAGCATTAACTGTGCAGTAGCTATCATCTGCAACTATTCGATTTACTGTTCTTAATTGAGAAAGGTTTACAACGGGACTTGAATATAAATTATATTTATTTATTCAGGGTCCACAGTAAAACAAGCACCGGAATCCCCAAATAGAGATTAAGAGGAGCTGCATTTAGGTGAAAGAGTTTTGGGTGTCAGGAACAAACTGGGCAATGATGCAATATGCCGCAGTGTTTTACAGTAAGTAGACTCCAGGACACTTCAATATGTGGTTAAATGAGGCTCTCAGGTCAATAAACTACATGAAACCAATATCAGAATGACCAAAATGGTCTCTTTTCATTCGCAGGATTTCTTGAATTCATATGTTAAGCAATTCTCTCTTATTGTTTTTTATTAGAGAATTATTTGATAAGATAACCAAGTATTACATTAACAGAGTTAAAGGCTCTACAAAGTCTCCATAAATGGCAGCATTTGGAAATCATTCTTTATTTATGCAAAAAAGCCAAAAGTTAATAGTCACTGGTGTCTAATTTATAGATGCTAGGATCACAGCAAGGCACAGGAGAAGGCAACTATGGCTTGGGGGAAGGTTGAGGAAATTGATACATCCTACCACAAACTCTAACACAGTGCATGAACCCTTGTAAAAAATTAAAGCTGTATACCTTTGTGAATAATATATTACTAATTCTGTTTTCAATACCAGCCATTTATCAGAATCCTCCACAGCATTCCAAAAGCCCAGTTGTAAAAATTATATTTTAATCTTCCTGTAAAAAAGCAGCAGAGGGAGCTACCTTTATAAATGAAGTTGGATCATTCACAGTATAGGAGCTGAATACCGTTCAGCCATCTGCATTTTTCCCCTTTGGAACAACGTGCAAGATTGCATTCTGTGACCTAAATGACTAATTGGCAACATATGGAATCCAGGTCTTTCAGGTTTGTGGGTAAACAGCAGTGCAAAGCTTTATATATCATACTGTGAGTACAATTTTAAAATAAATCCTGAATTGACCAGAAACCTAATGGAGGTATGTCAATGCAGAGGTAATATTTTCAATATCCCTAGTTCTTGTTGTTTAAATTCTCACAGCAACATTTTGTAGAAGCATGACTAGTTTTACACAGAGCAAAATGCATTATTTGAACTAGTCTTGATGTTGCAAATGTATGTTTTAACTTCACAGTATTAAACTTCTTAGAATGCAAATGTAATGTGAATTCAAGTTTATTTAGGGAAAGATATAGAAAATATGATGGAGAATTTCCAATGGCATTTTCTAAAATTTGACATTAATAAGCAGAAACGTGGGCTCTGGTTTTCTCCAACAGTACAAAGACATAATGGTAGGTTAATTGGGTTTTCAGAAAATTGGCCCTGGTATGAATGTGTCTGTGCCCCATCCAGGGTGTATCCTACCTTGCACCCGTTGCTTGCTGGGATAGGTACTGTTTAATAATAATAATTGCTTACACTTAGCACTTTTCTGGACACTTCACTCAAAGCGCTTTACAGGTAATGGGGACTCCTCTCCACCACCACTGTGTGCAACAGCAGCCATAGTGCGCCAGAACGCTCACCACACATCAGCTGTCAGTGGGGAGAATTGTAAGATTGGTAAGGGCCAATGGGTAATTTGGCCAGGACACCAGGGTTTCACCCCTACTCTTTTTGACAAACACCCTGGGATTCTTAATGACCACAGAGAGTCAGGACCTCGGTTTTACATCTCATCCAAAGGACGGTGCCTGTTTACAGTATAGTGTCCCCGTCACTATACTGGGGCATTAAGACCCACATGGACCACAGGGTGAGCACCCCCTGCTGGCCCCACTAACACCTCTTCCAGCAGCAGCCTTAGTTTTACCCAGAAGGTCTCCCATCCAGGTACTGACCAGGCTCATACCTGCTTAGCTTCAGTGGGTTGCCAGTTGTGAGTTGCAGGGTGATATGGCTGCTGGCTGTTGCTGGTTTACCCTGTGACCTTGTATTGGATAATGCGGTTAGACAAAGAATGAATAGAGGGATGAAGAAATGTGAAACAAAACTCATAAAATACATCACATAATGTTTTATGTGTATTATTGTAGTTATGGTTCACGTGGCTCATGTGAACATTGAATGGGGTGTGCTGTACTGTTGATGTTTACCATGGTGTTGTATGTTTAAAATTAGTCACACATGAAATATTTTCCTATTCATGTTAATATGTAAGGACATAATGGACATTCAAAAGGACATTCCTTGAATATTTGTCTATAAGGATTTATACTGATGGAAAACTCTATTTTTCGGCTTTTTTTCAGCAAAGGTTATTGCTCCCTGCTCTAAGAGCTCATCTGTGGCAACGTGACAAATGTAATTTAACAGTCGTATGGTACATTATTTTAGACAGGCCTCTCTGAGTTGGCTTGCATCTTGTTATGAACAGCCTAGATAAAATACTTGCTTCCAGGAAGCAGTTTGCAGTTTTATTATTATATTATGAACTATAGTGCAACATAAACAATATGCTTAACAAAAAGTAAGAAAAATGTAATTTCAAAGCAGAATGTCCATGCAGTCCCACAATTTTAATCTCAGTCATACAGGACTGAGCAGCTCACTTCTTTCTTGAAAAATGTCCCAGAGTTCCGCACAGTCATTCAGTATTTAAACATGGAAAATTAATATGTTATAATAATGGCAGTAGGTAGATTCCACTGACCTTTGACTGAGGAATTGCAGGAAAGTACTCTGTGCTCCAGTATGCTAAAACCAAATTCACCTTAATTAAGACAGACCAACAGGCATATTTAAAGCCATTACACAAATAAAACTGAATTAATAGTGAACTGCATTTTGATATCACAAATTGATATCAAATTTGATATCACAACACAACAACCACCAACATGACATATTATACTACTAAAGAGCTGGTACATGTCTAAAGCAACTCAACTACAACACGTGAACAGCATGTTATTGAACTACATCTTGCAGAGGTTAATGGATAGAAAAAAAAGATTTGTCTCTTAACTGGGCACTCAGCTATTGCTGTAAATAAAAACATAGTAAACCATCCTGCCAAATGCAAAGAAAAAAAAACAATTACCAATAGCTCATTAACTGCTTAAAACGGCTTCATAATAATGACTCTGCATGAAATGGCTCATTTTCTTATTTCTTGGGACGCATGCCATTCCCAGCAAGAAACACAGCACATTGCTCACTGCCAATTACAGTCCTATTGACTGTGCTCCAGATATGAAGAAAGGAAGGAACTGGGTCACAATATTCCTTAAGTATGCAAAATAAAGTGAAAGATAATGCTGTAGTGAATTTTTCCCTGTGAAAGATCTCAGCGGAAACTAGTTGTTACACTTTGTACACTTGCACTAAAAGTATCAGCTTCATTATTGGATGCTTATTTACTTGCTTGCACAACACTGGAGTCTTTACCACATCCACTCCGTCACACCCACACAGCAACAGCAGATTTCCATCTCTCAGACCAGAATGATCAGATCAGGTTGCATTAATTTAACTTTCAACCATATTCTAATTTCTTTCCTTCAGTTTACTTAGTTTGCTCTAAGCTTATTGATGACCATTACCTTGCTGAACCTAAATTCCACAGTTCTTCATAAAATGTTCAATAATGTAAGTAGTTTTTCTCCCACAATTATTCCTGGCCAACATTGGCAACCTCACTACCAAACAATGAGTTGCAATGGACTAATTTGCTTGTCAGAGACTAGAACATTTCTTCACCATCACACACACCTCAGGCTGAAGATTTCATACTCCAACTTTGTACAACATTTTCAAGAATTAAAAGATGTTGTTCTTGGAATGACCAAGCTTAATACAACTTACGTAGTGCAAAACAATTTGTTGGGCCATTTTTTAAAAATGCCTTCCAATATGTTTTCTTTCCTCACTGTTCATTCTCCATTTTAGATGTGGGCAATGCCACGTCTGCTCTCTGTAACCATGGAGACCATGAACACCTATACAGAAACACAATCACAAGTAGCTACCGAGCAATCGGATGAACTGGCTCACAAAGCCCATCTTATAACGCACCCTGTTTGAAAATAGGCTTCCTGAAGCTAAAACATCCTAGCAGTTTGTGGACTCTGAACCTGAAACACTGCAACTTACATATTGTCAATGCTTTAATTTTAAACAGTATAATCATACCTAATTAAGATTCAAAGAGGGGTAAACAAAACTGAAATAGATAACAAAAGCTTCAAAAGGCCTAATTATGAAGAACCTGATCCTCAGGGACCACTGCAGGAAGAAAATGCTAAATTGTTAATGATTTAAGTAAATGCATAATGAGTGGAAAGATAATGCCTGTTTTCCTTCATTTAATTTAAGACCCCTTTTAAAACTTGGCTTTTATTTGTAACACTTGAAATGCTTCTGGCTGAATACAAATTAATTTATAACCTAGAATACTTTCATTTTAGTGTTTGTGATTCTTAAAGCTACCTACCACATGCTTCATGTTCATTCTAGAAATGTATGTTTCTTAACATACATTTGTGTTGACAGGTTGTTTGGCCTCCTACTACCATGTTTAAACTAAGTTATATCCTTTAAAAACAATTATGATTGTTGAATTAATACAGTGATGAATTGGTAGAACTTTAAAAACTGGGGTGTTTTGAGCAGCACTGCTATCATGTTCCTGGTCATGAGACCATTCCTACTTTTACATAGGAGAGATGTAAAAAGTCCACAAACAACTGATTGCTTTACTCCAAGGCAGATAATTATGAAACAGAACAAGCTTGCCCATGTTACATGTATGATTTTTAAGTAAGACATTACTATTACTTTACTTGTATATAGTAATATTCCTAATGATGCGTTCAATTTATAGAGATTTTCATCCTGAAGTGCATTCCATTTAGGTAGGAGCCCACATCATCCACCACAGTAGTAGTTACCCACCTGGGTGAAACATGGCAGCCATTATGTGATGAGAACCAATTGAGAATTTGGTTCACTAATTGAATTGAGCAAGCCCAGGGTTGGAATTTAGCTAGGCTACTGGGATTAATGCCTTTATTCTTATAAACAGTGATGTGGGATCCTTATGGACCAAGTAGGCAGGGCATCAGTTTATTGTTTTAACCGGAAATATTTCTTGCTGGAATATTGTCTGGAAATTCTGGTTTAAAGGGAAAGAGCACCACTCACTGGTCCACCACACCACTTACAGCAGCAGCAGCCTGATTTCTTTAAGGGTCCCCCATCCCAGTACTTCCCAGGCCTGCTCTTGATTAGCTTTCATAATCAGGCTACAATGTGGCAGTGGTGCTGTCTGGAAACGGAAGTTGGTCAGCAAAAGCTTATTTCCAGTAAACTGTTATGTCATATTGATATTTTATTGTTTTGGTTCTTACACTTAAATATACAGCCTGCTTCATTTAACACACAATGCAATAATCTAAAGAACTAAACATTCTTGATTCTAATGAGAGTTTCTTTCTGAATCTGTGTGAAAGGCTCCTTTTTAAAATATAATTAAGTATACAGAGCAAAGTATCCTGTGAGTTATTTTTGTGCGTCATTCACTGTACTATAGAATAAGAAAGGACAAGCACATGGATTAAAGAGAAAACATTTGAATGAGCATTTAATTTCATGTGACCATTTATAAAAAGGTAAAAAGTAAAATGACTGAAGTATCAAAAATAATAACTACAAATGTTCACTCCTAGTAATGACTGGTAACTGATGCCTTTTACAATCAATCCATAGAGTCACTGTGTGAAAAATCTAACCTGAAGCATGGAATATTACATATACTGAATATAATAACATTTTATAGTCTCTTACACTTTTATGTTCTCAGAATATTAAAAACATTTTTGTTATTGCCTTCCTTGACCAGGTTAAGCTTTTTGTGGTTCTATATTTTGCTACATGTTGAGAAAAACAACAAAATATTCAGATATTTTAATTTAAAATATCACTAGACCTTCATAAAACTGAACTTTAAAATGAATTTATTGTTGCGGATAGATTATTCAATAATAAAAACAGGTATAAATCAAAAGGTTGAATGCTCCATTGCTTATTGAAGCCTCTTTGCCATCCCACCACAGAAACTGTAAAGCATATAGTTGTGGAATGTAAAAAACCGGCAAGCTACAGTATATAGTGAAATGGTCCAGTTTACGGTCAAACCTTGTTGATTCAATAGGAGCAGCAGGAAAAATAGAGGCAAACGGTGACATAAAATATTAATTAGGTCAACTGACAATCACAAGCACAAACACACTGATTCAGTTATCATTCACTGCCATGTCAGCCATTAGCACAAGCTCGGTAAGACCTAGTGCTGTTTATGTTTGCTTAAGACCTATTAACATATTATAACATTGATTTTGGTTTTTCCTCCTGAATGTTTTCCTTTCTGAAGAGCTACCTTTTTTTCTTTTAAATGCAGTCAAATGTTCCTTAATAACAAAGCTGTAAGAAGATGACTCATCTCACGAGGGGTTGCCTCTGAGCATAAAAACAGCACCAGCAAATATGCCCTGCCTCCAGGGCACTGCACTAAAATACGAAAATAATTTAAAAAAATGGAAAAATAAGGAAAGGCTTTTTGAATGAGTGAGGATCAAAGTACTAATATACTTTATCCTAATATGAGAATATACAGTATGTTTACTAACATTGTACATTGTATGCATGGAGGGTAGTCACTGTACATGAAAAAATATTTTGGCTTCCATTCCCAGAGAAGGGCTAACTTTTGCCTTTAGCTATTAATAACACAAGTTATTGTTGTTGTTAATTGTCATTTGTGAAAAATATATAAGACATTATGCTTCCTAATTGGTAAGAATTGTTTTTTTAAAAAAACACGCTAAAGTCTGCTATCTATATACCATTTGATTTAGTTATTCCCACTTGCATATTAATGCTGATATCCTGGTAGGCAGTTGGAAACAATTAACCCTTTCTTAATATTTTCAATCATTTTACACCGAGGTTATTGTTGGAAATCTACATCATTTTGCCTGAAATATTACACTGGGATGTTAGTGAGGATGTATTTATGTGTATCCATCCATCCATTTTCTAACTGCTTTATTCCATTTAGAGTCACAGGGTGCAAGACAAGGTCCACCCAGGGTGGGATGCCATTCACACACAAACAAAACCTGCAAACACTTACAACAAGGCCAATTCATTCAAACAACCAGCCTGTCTTTGGACTGTGTGAGGAAAGAAACCCACATAATCATGGGGAGAATGTACAAACTCCATGCAGATAGCACCCAGGAAATGAACCCTGGGACCCAGCACTGCGAGGCAGTAATGCAACCCTCTGCACCACCATGCTGTCCTTATGTTGGTGTGTATGTCTTGTTTAATTTAGTTACACAGTAGTTTTGTTTTGCATGCTTACCATTGTGTGCTTGTAATGTTAGGCCGAAATCTTGCTTTACGTTCTTTTCCAATTGAGAAGAGGGAGCTGGGAGAAGGAAGACAGTATGGAGTAAAAAGAACAAGCCCAACTGTAACTAATATGGGGTCTGCTTTTACATGCGAATCTGATGACCTTCACAAACACAAATTGAAATTGGGCGAGGATTGCTTTTTACTTGTGGCTCTACATGTTTTTTACATTTGTTTTCTTCTCCTTGCCTAAACTTCTGACTTGCTTTAGACCCCACAAGAAAGTGAATGTTTTCATTTTACTAAGTGAAACTCCACTTCTGTCTGTTTTAGGTTTCAAAACCATTTCATTGAGCAGACAAATACAGGGGAATGTTCTTCTTTTAATACATGCTACAGGCACTGCTAAATTGAAACTCAACAGCGTTTGGCAAAAATACTGCCATTATTTTTACTCTGAACAGAATCACAGTGTGATTATGAATCACCCTTCCAACTTATAATTATTTAAGATGTTGACAGAATGACACAAGTTTACTGCAAGCTCCTTGCTTTTGACATGAATCATGTCAAAGCCCTAAAATACTCTGAAGGTGCATCCTTTCTGGTTGCATCTCTTTAAAGTTCCATCATTCTTTCAGCACTTCTGCAGGAGACAAAATCTTGTCAATTTTCAACAGAACTAAAAAGTCTCACAGATTATCATATTGTTAAGGATGCATCGAGGACAATGTCCTGGACAATGCATGTTCGATGTAAATTTAAAGATTTGGGGACATTAAATTAGTTATTTGTGTCATATAAATGTTGGCAAATACAGAAAGTTAAAGAATCTGAATCTTTTTTCATATTGTTGATCTACAGTATCTGTTGTTAATCAAGTCAAATTATTTTTTTTAACATTCTAACACGAACTCCTGCATATAAGTTATTGTACAGACCATCTGAGTTTTTGTTTTCTTTGCTAGAGTACATATTGATGGTATCATTTTAATGATTCATTTGCTTATGATTCATTCACATCACACCCCAGTGTAGAAGTTCAGTAATGCTAGATTAGCACTGGCCTCTGACATGCAATCGACACAACTTAATATCAGCGTCTTTGAAAATGGCATCCAGTTTTCAGCAACAATTGGCAGATTTGGTTTCTCATTCAAGCAGAATTAGTAGAAGAATTCTATTAAAATTAGTAGAATTAGTCTACTAAGGTTTCCCCTTAGTAGAAACCTGTCATTTCTGCTATCAATGCAAATTGCTGCACATAGAAGATACTCTTGAAAGTTGAATTAAGTAAAATATATACATATAATTAATTCATTGTATGCTGGTTTCTGTCATCTCTTTGTGTTTTCTGTCTCATGATTGGCTAAAATAGACCAGAGGTTTGTTATTATTAGCCACACAAATATTAAGATAATATTATGCATAGGATGCATTCTTTGGTCTTCAGGGCGTGTTTTGAAACCACTAATTTATTCAAAACAACAAACTTAAACAAGGCAATAAAGAATAGCTTACAGCTGTTTAACACATCTGGCTGTGTTTTATAGTAACATCAGCATATTACCTACCTTTTCCAACGAATAACTGTATTGATATTAAACAGTTTTGACCAATTTGTTCCATTTAATACACTGAGGAAATATTTTAAAATGCAAAACCCCACCTGGAACAATCTGTATTTCTCCAAAACTTCACCTGACTGAGCATTAACCTGAACAGCACATACAGTATATCACTCTATTCTGCTGCTGCATAATTAAAAATCTCATTAAAAAGGTATTCTTGTTCATTGAAGAATTAATTAATATACACAGAAAAAAGGCATGCCTCCACACTTCAACACTCATATTACAACAGGTGCTTGTAACACAGAGTAATTAATCATGGCAAAATGTTCACTCACCAAGCCTTTTAATAAACTCCTCTAACAAAGCTTCTGTGTATTTATTTCTTATCTTCTCAGGAAGTCATAGGCATACATTGATACATTAGCTCTTTTGTTATCATAATGCATTTAAAAAAAATTGCATAATAAGGAACTGGGAGCTAGCCACCCTGCTGACTCAAGATGGAGCTACATTGATGAACTCTAGGATTCTAGGTATCCTGGATCTGGAATTCCTAAAGTGCAATAAATAAAGTTTAAAATAAAGAGTTTATCAGGCCCGCAACCAAGGGATAGGAATAAAGGTAAATGAATACACATGTGGCTTCTATTTCAGTCCTTGAAGGAGTGAACAACAGACTGGGTTGTAAACGCTACAGTTACTTTGGAGATTGATTAGATTTCCAACAAGCTGTACTGTATGTGTGTAAAAGAACAGTATACTTCATTACTTTTTAAGTAACTGAAAAGCAAAAATGGTCATATTGTGATGCCAAGTATAGAGCATCATAATATATGTACCAGCCAGGTGCCTGTTCCAGTAAGGTGTTGATAAGGTCAGAAGGCTGCTTTACACATTGGCACGAGATTCACTGTGTGCCAAATGGTTGAACACAATCAACTTAACTATCAACTATGAATATAAGACCAAAGAAGGGTTTCAAATGGGAGCGGCCATTCTGTCCGTGTGGCCCATTTGGAAGTTAGTACCTTATTGATCCCAGGATCTTATCCAGCCATTTGTGTAAGGAAGCCAAGGTACTGTCTTCAACCACATGGCTGGGAAGCTTGTTCCATACTTCCACAAACCTTTGGATAAAGAAGTCCTTTATCCTCGGTTCTAAATGCCCTCTAGTTACAGATATAGTTTCCACTTGTATTCTGTGGTACATGTTTCACTGTTCATTTTGAAGAAATTGTCTGCACTGACTTTGTCCATGCCTTTGAGGATTTAATGTACCTGTATGATGTCCTCTCATATTCGTCTTTGTTAAAGACTATAAAGATTCAATTATTTCAGCTTGTCATCCTATTAAGCAACAGAATGCATCTGGACACTCTTCATAGCAATAATATATTTTTTGTAACATGGTGTCTATAATTGTACACAACATTCTAAATGTGGCCTAACTAGTGCATTATACAATTTTAATTTTAATTGAATTCTGCACTTTTGACTACATAGACTATTTTTTTTTGCCTTTTTCATTGTTTCACCACATTGTCTGTAAGATGTAAACAATGTGTCAACATAAGCAACCAAGTATTTTTCACTAGTAATCTTTTCAGCTTCGACTTTTCAAGGAACCTTTTCCTCTTGGACTAAGTGTCTCACTTCTATGAGTTTGGTTCTCTCTCTCTGTCTGTACCTGTTAATAAAATAAACCTGCAGTAATATTTCTCTCATATATTATTATTTATATTGTAAAAATAAAAACTGTTAGCGCTATCAAAGGTGCTATCAGCAATCTCCTATGTGCAATGATTATGGTGTAATGCTTCTTACCTGTCTTCCTGATCCTGCTAATTAGGACTTTACATAAAAAGTTAGCACCTCTGTTTCAACCATTCAGCTCAGTTTCTTTTAAAATCTGAGGAATTACGGTGTAATGGTTGATATTGTCAAATCAAACCCCTCGACACAGGATTAATCAGGCTTTTTCACTGTTGCTAGACAAGGGAGGTAGCCCTTTCATAGCCATCTTACTGCACCTCTGGAGACTAATTAGTGCCTGGCAGGATGCTAGAGTCTTTAAGAGCCCTCTGCCACACAGTCTGCTTGAATTGCAGGAGACTGTCGGTGTTAATGCAAAAACACTGCAGCAGACAGCGCCTTTCTCAGGTCATGGGGGACTTCTCATGAATTCATTCAGATTTCTGGAGTCATTGGATAGACTGCCTTTCTTCCATTCTTTTAACCACCCTCTTTTGAAAGACCGTAGATAAGGCCTGTCCCATCACAAAAAAATTTCAAGAAAGCCCAAGGTTCAAGAGGTGACTGAAACAAGAACAGTTTGTTTCAAATGTGTAACGGATTAGTTTCAGGTATTTTTCCCTATGTCTTGATCGGTCCACACCTCCTTGAATTCATATGACCTAAAATATGGGGATAGCAAATCTGCCTTCAGTATGATCTGTCCCAAAGGACATTATTATTTTTCCTAAGAATGGCACACCATAAGCTTTACCAACAGATGCTCAAATACTGCAGAGATTTCTTACAACAAAGAGATCAGTGTCCTTTGCCTGGAAAGGGAAATAAAGAGTGCTACAGTATCAATGTGTGATCTTTTCTGAGCATAAGAATTTCATGGGTACTGTTAATGGGTACTGTCATTGGAAAATAAGTAGACATTCTTGGTATGAGAAGGTCGTGACTAGTTTTCTGTTAAAGCATAATAGAAGATCATGTTATTTCACAACAAATTATTTTGATTGTAAAATAAAGGACCATTAATTCTTGGTTGGATAGGACGGTTTCAGGAAAAGTTGGATCTTCTGTTTTTTATTCACTGCTTGAGTGGAAGTCCCAACAGCAATGTTAGGACTGACAGCAATGACAAGACACCTTACGAAAGTGATATATCTGTCAATCAGATGTTTATGGAAAATAACAATGACGATGCACACTGACTAGCATGAGCCCTTCCTACAATGCCACTAAACCATTCTGAGACAGAATACGTTACACTGATATCCTTCACTGGATTTTCAAATAGTCTAATCAGATTTAGTGACTAGTGTTCATGGTGGGCGTCTTCACTGAGATTGCTCTCACAGAACGGCATATGTAACAGACATAGGGATGAATGATTCACCTTTCAAAGCATGTTCATATGAATTACAACAGCAAAAGAATGATTCAAACGATTTTTTAAAACATTTCAGTTAATTGCTTATATGAATGCAGGTAACTAAGAATAAATTGACATTACAGAAAGTTATTTGGGTTTTGATGAAAATGGTCCTGAAAACCTACACATTATATATTTTTGTTTTACTAAAGCATATCATATTAAATGTATTTAAGTCAAATCAAAACAACATGTATTTTTCTATTTGTGAGTTCATTTCAAAGCCTTGTTGCAGTGAAAACGTTCTCAAAATTTAATTTTCATGCACAGGCATGTGATGCAGGTGGAGGATTTATTACATTATTATGGATTGACTTTGATGAGAACATGTACTCTTCAAATGAGCTGTCTCCATAAGGCTAAAATTGTGTCTAGGATATATTTTGCATGAACAAAAGCTTTTTTCAAGCCATCAAGGAATAAGTAATTAGACTGACAGTTGGTCAGGCCCTGAATGAACACCTGAAGAATGGATAATTCATTACTGCTTCACTGCATGCAGATCCTATCACTGGGGTTTTGCACTTGTTAAACAGATTAGTTTTATCCCATTCAAAGCTGAATCTTTCCGTTTTTTTAGGAAAGGAAATTTGATGTATTCAGAAGCATACAAATATTAATCTTTAGCAAAAATTCTTTTTCTACATATATTGGAATATAGTTTTACTTTAAAGAGCCCAGTTCTCCAGCTTCATTTCCTGCACCATTGGTGAAATCTTCCTAAACTGATCACCTGCATCAGGATCATGTGGCACAATTCTGAGCTGTCAAATACAAGTTAATTTGCTCAGTTTACTTCTTGGTGTCCTGCTGAAGTTGTGGTTACATTTAAGCTATAGTGTAGCAGCTGTATTTTAAAGCTGCTCACTATGCTAGACCAAGGCTCTGTACATGGCACAGCCTTCGTTATGCAATATTCAAATAACATATTCATTAAGTTCACGTTTTGGGAAATAAGAGTTATCTAGCACTTTACTAAGGGTTAACCGATAGGTCACATTTCAAAGGAAGAACATTCAGCAGCCTCAGCATGGAGCTCTGGTTCTGCTCTGTTGTTAAGCTTATTGACTTGAATAAATAATAAAAAGAGGAAGGTGAACTTCAGTATGCTGTTTTGGCATTCTGCCTATATTGCATTGAATTTGACTAATGCTGAGGCATTTGGTAAAAGTGACTATAAACAGAATCCATCAATAAAACTATACTATAAAACCATTCTATACTCTGCTTTTTGCATCACTACACAACCCAATTCCTCTATGAATACAGGGAACACCCAGATAATTAAATAGTGCAGCATTGCTGGAGTGTTGCAAAAGCTGGATGATTTATGAATGTGCCCCTATGTGTTTTGCTTTATGTGTGTTTTCCAGGTCACTAACATCTACAAGATCTGAGATTTCAGATGCAGCTCTTTGATGAGATAAAATAAAATAAGCTTGCTAATTTTGGGACAAGAGCATTCTCTGCTATTAGCAGTTTTGTAGAAGAGACGTCATGTGCTGTAGTGTTTGCCCACTTTCCATGAATCCCTTTAAGAAACAGTGAAAATAATAATGTTCTCTGAAACAAATAAGTAAAATACTAAAATATTACAGCTATTCTTTACATAAGCAGTCAGTGCCTGTTGACAAAACTTGTACCAGACTGTGCATTATCCAATTACCTGGAGTATGGACTTAAATATATGTGTATCTTGCTCCAGGAAAAGTTCTCTAAATGGAGATTAAAGAAAAAAAAACCTAACATAGAAAACGATTCTGGAGTATAGGCGTCACGGTCATTTTTCCCCGGTAATATTAACATTTAATCAAAAGGCTTTTTTTGCCCTTCTCTAGTTATCAGCAGCACACATCCATCCATCCTTCAGGGGGCTGTGACTCACGCCTGACTCATACTTGCTCCAGCAGGCTATGAAAAATAAACAACCTTTATACCAATATACGAAAGAAGGCAATGTCTGCCTCCTGTGAGACATTAGACAACTTTGTACTAAATTATGCATGAGGATCCCATATTGGCCCAGAAACCATCAGGTGACCTTCTGCAGTGAAGTGGTTGTCTGTCTCCTGGGGAATGAGTTCTGCTCAGTAGGAGCAGAAGTGACGGTGAGTCACTTATATCATTTGTGTTCATGCGTACAATTCAGGGTCACGTAGTGGATAGCAAAAGAAAAGATACAGGTACCTGTACATAATTTATGGTCTAAATGTATTATAATACTTTGAAGACAAAGCAGCTTCAATACACACCACAGAACACCTGGTTTCCTTTCCAGCAATCTGACTGAAATGTTAAAAATGTTGTCTTGTGTGTGGGGAAACGTTAGGAAGCTGGACAAGTTAGAAGACATTAACACCAGAGAAATAAAAAAAAATGTATAGTAGGTATTTTCTTAGCCAGCCTGCAGAAACTTATGTTTAAAGAAAAATTCAACTCTTAACAAAGTGTTTTCTGAGAAGATATTCACTGTTACACTTTTACACTCATATCCAATAAATGGAAATCACCATGGCATTTTTCACAAAAGCAGGCATGTTCTGGCCAAATCAAAAAACAGATTATAAAAATCTAGCCTGCCCAATGTAACTTCTAATTTACCCCTCTTCCCATTATCATAAAATTCCTTGGCAATATCTGGCAAGGGCTGATGCAATCTGGAGATTGTCCTGAAAGCAATGGGCACACATGTCAGCACACAGTAAAGAAACCAATTAACTTAGTTATTAAAGCTTTGGAAGAAAACTGAAAGAACTGGAGAAAACACATGAACCACAGGACCCCAGAGGTGTCAGTAAGCAGCAATAACCACAACCCCTCTGTACTATACCCCAATATGATCTCACACTGGATTTCCTGTTAAGTGTCATCTTTGAGTAGAGGGGCAGAGTGTGTGAAAAGATGTGACTAAATCATTAGCAGTCCAGCTATAAATGAATTAAATGCTGAATTCAAAGTTTGTTGTTGGAAGAAGTGTTAATCTAATACCATCATGCAATTGACAACAAAATAAAACTCAAATTTTGAAAATGTGGAGCTATTTTCTGGACAAGCTTTGTTTCCCCTTGCATATCTCACAACAGCTATTGAGTGTCCTTGATTCTCTGTACACTTGCTGTACACTCGCTGTACACTTGCTCCAAAGTCATATCTAATAATGATATATTTTCCAAAATCCCGACCTTGAATTTTGTGACCAGATGTGACTGCATTTTAAAGTACCAGCTGCTTCCTCTTCTTTTACCTGGAGCTTGTAGAGTGATAGCATACGGGAGCCTGTTTAAGTGACAAAGCAGGTCACAGTCCAATCTGTTTTGTTTTTTTTTGTACCATGGCATATATTTTGCAATTAAAGATTTACCTGACTGGTTGCTGCTTCTATCTGAACAGGATTTTCTCTACATAAAAAGGACAGTGGCCCATGTTTTTTAACCCCTTAAAAAAACTTTTTCGGCAAACACTGTCAACGCCTGGAGATGACACTTAAACAAAAAGATTAGTGGATTAATCCACCCAATGGCATTTGTTTCTATAACAAATTAAATCAAATTAAAGAACTATTGAAATAAAAAATGTATATTTTTTATCGACTTCTTGCCAGACAGATGTAGTATACGCAAGGCCTTCTGGTTACTGGATCTGGTTGTCCTCAAACAAAAAACCTGAATTCAATTATGTTTCAAATAACACAAAAATAATTACAGTATATCGTCTGATTTTTTTCTTTTATATTAGTAGTGATATATCATTCCAACTATTAATAATGTGTTTAAAATGTGTGCATTAAGTATTTTCAAATAAACAATGAGGTGTCACGATTCTCATCCCTCCTCTTGAGGGTGCTATGACCCTTTCGTATTTAGTTGATTATGTGCACCTGCCCTCTGTTTGTCTCATTATTTAAGCCTTGCGCTCTCGCTATTCCTGGCTCTGCACCAGGAGATGGACACCAGGAAGCCCGCCTACCAGCGGGTCCAGGAGAGACCCGATGGCATAGGCTTTGTCACACCATCCTGACCATCTGAGTCCGGGGCTCGGGCCGCCTATCCTCGTTATTCTGGTTTTATACCCTGTCCCTGTTCCGGATCCCGTTCTGGATTTTAACCTTGTTTCTATCATCTTGGTTGAATTCCCCGGTTTTGGACTTTGGCCTGCGCCCCGGATTCCCCCTTTTGAGCCGTCTGGATCTGTTTGCCCTTGCCATTTTCCCCGAGCACCGGATCACCGTTGTCATGTCCCCCTGTCTGTCTACCCATCCTGATCCTCTCCATCTCCTCTTCTGATGTCCTTCTCCACTTACTTCCAGATTATACCATCTGCATAGGCTCCCGTTACATGAGGTCCTGAATTTCCACGCTAGCCAAACAATCTAGATAATTAAATGTTTCTTGAGCACTTAGTTATGCCACAGAGAAAAACAATAACTAACATCTGGTTAATTTAAGTTTACATGATTGTGTATATTATGCACACAATGGAAAACAATGCATTTTAAAGAATTCCATCCTATACCAATGTCAGCATGAATATTTTTTCAAAACGAATCTATTAAAGGAGGCACGATTCTTCTTTCTTTATAACAACACTAGGAATAAGAATTGAAGAAAATGATGCTTTGCATACAACTGAGAATCTGTCCAATATTATTGTAAATGGGCTGCAGTCACAGAACTAGCAATGAAACTCTAATTCATTCAAGTATGACTCACACTGGAACTAATAAAAGACCAATTTGTACCAGCAGGGCTTCAATTTAGTTTTGTAGTTACCTGGTCCTTCAATGACAGCCTTTCTAAAGTAGTTATGTGAGACTTGAAATCAGTTGCATCAGCGAAAGAATGAGAAAATAAAAACACTAAAGAAAAGTGTTCTTTTTCAAATATTAATTTAAGGAAAGTTCAAAATACAAGAGAAATGTAATGCTAAAATATGTTAAAATGTATGCTTCTCTAAAATTATAGCCAACATTGCACAATGAAAAAAATGGAATATAATTTTGGCATACATTTCTCTGTCCTGGTAATGCAAAGAAAGTAATACAAAATGAACTTAACTTCCTAATAGAAAACAGATAGAGAGAATTCTGTTTGATAGCTGTTAGAAATACTTTATATTCTTTTGCACATGTGGCATGTGAAATGGCCATGTTTATTCCAAATGGATATTAGTCTGTTCCTTTCAGTTCAATTATTGAACACTGCATAAACTACAAATATTCTTTATGGCTCTTATAACACCAAGGATGCTAACTGCCCACTGTTCTTAACTTCTGATGTGCACATTCACTACCATAGTGGTAGGGAACGAAAACTTTCTAGTTATTACTAGAAATTAGAAGAAGAAATTAGAGACACTGTTATAGCTTCATTGTAAAGAACAAAAGCATCTACTGTGTAAATACCAAGTCCAGACACCAACAGGCAAAGTTCACGCTAACATCTGTTGACTCCTAGCGATTGCAATTACGCAGTACACCACACTGACTGTACAGTGATAGAATAGTCAATTTCAGATTAGAACACTCCTAAAAAGTTGCATGTTTTGAAAAACAGTTAGACACAGGCAGCTGGCAAAGACATCTGTTGTGCAGATGTGCACCAACGGATTCAAATGAATCCAGATATAATTCACAAAAGCAGACGTACTAAGAACAATGGTAATATAATGTGAGTTCAGTATTCAAGCATCATTCAAATCGAAGGCTCCAAAGCAGCAAAAGAACAACTACAATATGTTGTCATACGTGTTTCCTTCAAGTGACTGAAATGACTTCATACAACATGAGCCACAGCAAATGTCAGCATCAGAGGGACAAAAAAAGATATGACTGTATCACAATTCAGATGTTACTTTTTTCACCTTGGAACTATACTGTACTTGCAGACCTCAATATTGTTTTACACCATAAATCATTTTGAGTTTGGCTGGCTGAGTGACTCAAAGGGTTTGAGTATGGTGCTCCCAATACCTGAGAGTTTCCAAAAAACTGAGCATTTCCAAATAATATCAGATTGGAAAATCACACTAATAACCATTACCACTTTACTCAAATGGAGCATCATATTATAAGGCACCTCTTTAAGTGTAGTTTAACTCCAACAGCCCAGAGACCAATTGCGAGAGTACAAGTCATGACACATGCTGACTAATGCCAGGAGGTCAGACTGATGGTCCCAAATTGGCTTTTGCTGTTGGGGTTGGATGAACAGACATAAACTCTATGATCTGTCATCTGGACCTTTTACTGGGTAGTTTAAAGAGGAAATGAGCCGGAACATAAGAAGTTTTGTCTATCCTCATGCTCTTAAATCTGTGATGCTGCTTCTTATCCAGAACTGTTGTGCTTAAAAATATCCCAATATGAAGTCTCCAAGGCTGAATCACTTTAGGGGAACTGATGTGGTTTAGCGGGCTCTCAGGCTGGGGTTTTATATTTAATTTTGATTAATAGCAGCAGCAATTTTAAATTAAGCATTCAAAGGGGAAAATTATCTAGGACAGAGTTAAAATTACTACCATAAAATCAGTGACTAGAAGAGCAATTAACTGCCTTGTAAGAAAGTCAAATAAAAAATGGAAATATTAATACATTACATATAAGGCACCACCATAATTTACCATTAAAGTGCAGCAGGCATCTGGGAGACATGCACCAAGCTTTACACACCAGTAGCCCCGGAAGCAGATCAGTTAGAGGATTAAGAAATTACTTCACCAATCGCATTAAAGGGGGAACTTTAGAGAGGTTATATTGTACGTGCCTACAATTAGTTTAGGACACTGGGATGAACACTTAAATTTTCAGTTTTTGTCACAGTATCTATAGTGGAATGAGGATGTTGTTTTAATGTGTCTTTCAATAGATAGCAAAATCTATAGCACAGTGTTCTCAGTCGCTATACTGGGGCATTGTTTTTTTTTAATTCTGGTCTATAGGGAACTGTGCCACCTACTGGTTTGCAGAAAAAACTGACTGACTTTCCATGCATGTCATCCCTCTGAATAATGACCAGGTCTATTCTTGCTTAGGTTCCTGGAATCTGACATGTTCAAGCTGTAGAGCAGTAAACATTAAAAAACATCAAAACATTATTTGGTGTATTCTTTAGTTATCAAAGTGATCTGCAGAACCTGGGTAAATTAAGCAATGAAGTAAAGATTCAGCACTTACAGTCTGTTATTGGAAGGTCCAAAGTCCTGCAATGGCATGATGTCAAAATTGACCACCCCTGACCTAAGTGCTTAAATCCACACTGCTTCATCAGTAAATTTAAGCCACTTGGGGTTTATGTGATACCAGCCATCACAAGTAAGGGTACCAATGCATTTCATTGCTCTCGCAACAGCTCCATAGGTAGCATTAAAAATAACACTGAATATGCATACATTACAGAATTTCTTCTTATTATTTTTTCTTATACTACTAATAATAATTCGATTAGCAGACACTCTCGTCCAGGGTACCTTGGAATACATGAAAATGTTTTCTAGACAGAAACATAGAGTCTTATATAGCCAACATGACCTAAAATATTCATATGCTTTCTTACACCTCATCACAATCTGTACAGTAAGGAACTCAATCAAACGCTTGTATATTTTTTCTGTTCTCTTTTCTTCTTTCAAATGGCATGCGGCTTCTGAGAATTTCTGAAGGAGTTGATTTACCCCCCCGATAATGCGGCACTATTATAAAGAGGCACATGAATGATGTGGTGAATCATCCAGATATGAATTTTATTAACAACGTGACCCGTGAACAGACTGCATAATCAGAGAAGAGGCAGGTGCACAGGACTGATAGAGACCCTCACTGTCTGACACATCAGTGGTATCCCACAGGTACTGCTTCTTCAGTAAAAGCTCTGTCTTAAGATGCCACCGGTGGGTTTATATTGGGAATTTTGGTGTCTTTACTAGTTTTCGAGTTTAAACCTCTGTTGTTTATGAGTTTTCACTATCAACAGCAGAACTGACATGAATATTTTAATCCATTTTAATTTGTGAAATGACAACACAAAGAAAGAAGCATTTCTTCACTGAAGAAAAGCTGCAAAACAGGAGACTGAAACCTATTTTGCAGAGGCAGCCACTGAGACTGCAACTCTTGAGCAAGAGGTAATCCCTTGCCTTTTTCAGCTGCTTATCAGAAGAATAGTCTTGCAATCAGCTTTCCAAAAATGCAGCTGCCTCTGCTATTGATTTTTACTTTTATTTTGTGGGGGATAGCTCTTTTTCATTCCATTTTTTGTAAATCTCTGATTCATATCCCCATAGAAAATGCAGTTTAAAGGGGAAAAGAGCCAAAGCAAGCCATTGTAATGTATTTCTATATACAGTATAACCAAACACACTGCAACTCTATGCTGTCTTCTGGCACCGTTTCTAAGAGCAGGAGTGTTAACCCTCGTCTCCTAACTGTGATCAGTTAGAAAAGGAGAAAACATCATATGGTGGTGAGCCTACTGGCGCATAATGTCTGCAGCACATTGCATCATTGGGAGCTGCACTTCAACAATAGATTAAGTGGATCCTCTTCTCTATGTAAAGCACTTTAAGGTGCAAAAAATGTTTAAGTTATTAACAAAATAACATTTCTTTATGCAGCACAGTGGTGCAGTAGTTAGCATAACTGCCTTGCAGTGCTGGGGCCTGGGTTCAGTTCCTGGGATGCTAGCTGTGTGAAGTACAGTATGTACTGTATTTTCCCTTTTGTTTACATGGGTTTCCTTTGGGTGTTCTGCTTTTGTCTCACAGTCCAAAGACATCCTGGTAGGATAATTACTCCTGGAAAATTGGCCCTAGTGTGAGTCTGTGTGTCTGTGTATGTCCTTCAATGGACTGGCATCCTGTCCCCCCCCTTCTCTCTCATTTTCTCCTGTTACAGATAGTTTTCTGACTTTGCCTGTTTACCTAGCGTTTTTGACTTCCAGCTTAAGTGTTTGTGGCTTCCCCTTCTTTAGTCCTGCACAGGGTCTATATCTTTCTTTTCCCTTTTAGCGACAAAAGATTAGAGTTCTAAATGGATTTTCTCTATTTAGTCCCAGTATGATGGACAAGTCCTATATACCAGAAGGGAATGTGTCTTTTCCTATTATGCCTTTTGATGTAAGGTATATGTCCTTGTGATGACGTTTGTTTACAAGCCTTCTTTTGTCGATGTCTCTTAAAAAGTTACATTTATGGTACAATGTTAAAGATCATCCACAAGACTGACAAAGCTGTGTATTATTCAACTAATGAATCCTTGTAGTAGAACAAGAGAATATAGTTACTGGAGCTTTCAGTTTAAATTGCCTGAGGTGTCTGCTTTACAAAGCACAAAAGGCCAGTTCACTTATTAAAATAAATAACACCACCATAGTCCTATTGAGGGAAATGACCAAAACATTCTCAACATTCCTTGTAAGGAATGAAAAGGCCTCAAGAGATTTTGGCTGTGAAACAGAGAGACACTGACAGTTGAGTGTTACCTTTACTGTATGTTCAGTTATTTTAAACCAATTATACCTCTTCTTTTTGACTGTGACATGACATATGTTACAATTCTTTTAACTAATTCAACAGATACAGCAATTATAACATAGTACTGCATTGCATAAATTAACTTTAAAGTTTACTGCATCCTTCTTAAACTACAGGCTAACATAAATTTATATATCACACCATTAATTTCAATTATGCAAAATTAAACTGAGCAGAAAACTAGCAAGAAATCTAACTACCAAAACTCACTTGTCAAAAGCAAACAGTAATTGATGCACAATGCATATGTGTTTATATCAATCCCAAATATCATCTATCCTGTATATGTTCCATCTCAAAAGCAATAATTAGACCCATATTGGTGTATAACCACCAGTATATACATCGCTATAAAGTATACTGTATATACACTGTATATAGTCTGCTTTACACTATACAGTAGTAGCAGTGCTATAAATGTAGTTCTCTAGAGACAAAACATTTTCAAATTTATAAAACTTGTTCAAACATTTTCAAGTGTGCACCATTTCACTAGCCGACTGTGACTGGAAATTCCCCAGACAGCAACACACTATTCACTTACCACTGGAGGTAGGTTCTCTTGGCTGCTCGCAAAACAGTGAGCTGTGGGCAGCTGTGGGTTTGTGATGACATTAGTGGGGTGCACAATACAATCAGTACTGGACTTGCAGAACTTGTAACATATCAAAATTGAACTGCCCAAATGGTTGGAGTCTCTTTTCATTCTCCTTATGTAGATAAGGAACTTGGAAGCAAATAAGAATTGTTAACAATGACCTTCAGTTTTTTGTTTGCGGTTCGTCATTAATTACATTTTGTAATCTGAAACTTGTTCTCATTCGTTGCAAGAAAAAGTTCTTGTTTTAACTAATATGGCTTTCTTAAAATAGACCCTGGATGCTCTAGTTTCCTATAACAATAAACTTATTCATGATTCATAATATCACTGATGTGCTTCTTTCCAATGAGGTAATTCACAATGAGAAAAGGGCCTGCAGACCACAACACTGATCGTTAGTGCTTAATTAAAAATGATTTGCCTAGGAAAAATCATCTAGGAGAAGTAACATGTATAAGCAAACAGTGTCTTAAAAGACAGATTGGACAGTTTTATCGCGTAACATTATGTTATGTCCTCGGGCTTTGCCAAAGACGCCAATTAGATGCATGCAAAAATATGCAAGTTCTGTCCAGATTAGAGCACATGGTGGTTGCACATCTCTAGGGACTGGTAAGGATTTTATATAATCATGGTGGGGAAATGAGGACAAGTGACCCTGTGAAAGACAGAAGGGTCTGAATGTAATCTGCATATTTGATGAAATGCTGAGAATTGTTAATTGTTTCTAAATTACATTATCACCAGCTCTGATTGTTCTTTTCCTTGTTACCAGGATACCATAACAACATGCCCTTTTGTGACTGTAATGGAAGGAGACAAAACACAAAATGCACATACAAAGTAGTGAGTGTATCCATTCTGATCTAATACATGTGGCCAACTGTACTGTTCTGTTCAAAAGAAGACATTTATTATGTTCACTTTCAAAGGAGTGAAACAGATTCCAGTCCAGTGCTTGATAAAAGGAAATAAATGGATTACCATCACAAGGCAAACAGGGTTTATGCTCTAGCAGGTAATGTAGTGTTTCTAGTCAGTCTCTCACTATCCCACAGTCCTCATGGGCCAGCTCCCTTCAAAAACCCAAATTGAAACCCATCATGTCCACAGACAGACAGTAAGACAGCTAGACAAACAATACAACCTCAAACAAATCCTGCAGGTTCACCCCTTAAACTAAACAGGGTTTAACAATCACAACAAAACAGCTTCAATAAATGCATTTTAACAGCAGGGATTACGGAAAATACTAATAATTCCTTTCATGGCTCATGGAACCATTCTTATTAACATCAATGTGTACACATTTGTGAACCATAACACAGGTCAGGTAAGACATTTAAAAATATTTTCTAGTCTGATTGTAATGCAGCAATATACCTGACACACTTGTTTTTCTTTATGCACAGTAACTGCAACAATACTATCCTACCAAAATAGACAGAATAGAGTATATAGGTTGTAGTCAGAATGCCCAAGGATGTGTAATGATTTGAGGATCGTAATGTAGAATTTAAAGGTGGTCAAGGCTTAAAGTCCTTTTCTCTAACCACTAGACCATTCAGGTTTCACATTCAAAGTTTTGTTGGATTATTTTTTTATTTATTGGCATTAATGCTAGCAGCCATATCACCCTGAAGCTCACAATGAGCACCCCATTGCAGCTAAGCAGGTGTGAGCCTGGTCAGTACCTGGATGGGAGACCCCCTGGGAACACTAAGGTTGCTGCTGGAAGAGGTGTCAGCGGGGCCAGCAGGAGGTGCTCACCCTGCGGTCTGTGTGGGTCCTAATGCCCCAGTATAGTGACGGAGACACTATACTGTTGCAATGCTCTGTGGAAAGCGAAGGGCATGACAAGGCACAGAAAGGCATCATGGCCATCCTCTGCTCCAAGGAATTCTCGATTTGTGACAACTATTTGTACCACTGGACCCACACTTCTGAGGTTGAGAGAGTAGGGCTGCCCCAGTGCAACAGCTTTCCCACTTCAAAAAAGCTCTCCTGCACAGGTTTGTTCATGGAGCTAATCTTCCAAATGGAGTACAACAAAGTACTACCATCAGCATCGGACATGATAGACAACTATCATTGGCATTGATGAACACTCTGGACTCTGGACAGGTATAACTATTGAAGGAAAAAAAGAGAATACAACAATCATCAAGAGGTGCACACTCATGTTAATGCATTAGATACAATGCACATGTCATTGTTCACTTTCTAACAAAAGTGTTAAATGTAATGCATTATCACAGGGTAACATGTTCCCATACCGGATATCTGATTGTGGGCTGTACTCATTAAACATTTACCACGCAGGCTAAGTTTACATTTCTTTCCTATTGAGACAAAAGAAACAAGACAAAGTGTCACATAAATATTTCATTAAAACACAGAAAGAATCACTATGGACATTCCTAGTTTGATGTGTAACATTGGGAGTTTGATTTATCACTTTTAGAATGTGGTGAACTTAACTTGCCAGTTGATGCTTTATGCAGACAGTCCCAGGTGTGGTGTTACAGTTTTCTGGTTGTTGCTCCTGCGATGTGCAGTCTAACTATACAGGAAAAAGCAGCTACAGTGAAGGCTTCTCTCTCATAGCTGGGAGACTGGAAGTGTCATGGGAGAGCAAAAAAACAACATTGTAAAATAACTGTCTCAAATTCCATCCAATATAGCAAATACTATCATTAAATTCCTCTGAAAGAAGTTACACGAGATTCAGGTCCAGATTAGATTTGTATAACCTTCACTCAAAATAGTACACTATAAGACAAACCTAAATGCACAATTAAAGTATGGTTTACAGAACAAATATCTCTTTGCACTTTAAAATTTATATTCATCTGGAGAGCTTTGAAAACAACTGGGAGGAGATTATGCAAATGTGCTCTATCATGTATCCCACCTGATTCATTTCTGTTGGTAATTGTGGACCTCCTGCTTGTATAATTATTTTTAGAATTCTGCAATCAGACAGACTATGAAAGGTGATGTGTACAAATTGTCTTCTAATCATGGCACTTGTGACTGTAACAAGAAGGAGACACCATCTTCAGGGGCAAAAGACAACTTAGAACAAACAAGGAAGGAGTTTTCACACTAGAGTTTCCATCTTCCGATTGTGAGATGAGCAATTCATAGTCACATAATAACTGACACACTTAATGGCGAGTAGATTCACAGCAGGTTATGATATGTCTCTAGGGTCTGCAAGTACCAAAGAGTTTGGGCTTATATCTTATACATTTTCCAACTGGGAACATACCTTAAAGGGGAAAATGAAACTTGTGTTCAGACGGGCACATGCTGTACTTTTGTGGCAAAATGTTGATTTGATTTAGTTTAAATTCAAACATTATATAAGGTAAAAACATTAGAGTTATACTCAATGTTCTAATTATACATACTTATTGTAATTGTACTAATTATTCAATTGTAAATAATTGTAAAATATCAGAAACTGTAAAGGCAGTCACAACATAGATTTTAATATAGGGAAATATATATTACATTTTTAACTGAACTTTTGACTCTTTGCTTTCAGTGTATGTCTTTGTTAATGTTATGCAAATGCATAAAAAATGTGGCATCATGTGTCAGTGAAAATGAACAATGAGAACAGTAACAGTACCTAATAATGTTGGGAGGGGGGCTATTAGTACTTGCTTAATTTTCACACAAAAATATTTAAAATCCTCACCTTCAATACTGTGGACAATCAGGGTAGTTAATTGTCTTCAAAGACTAGCCCATCTCCAATTCAGTGTTAGTGGGGCCAACTCCAATGTTAGTGGGGCCAGCAGGGGGCACTCTCCCTGCGACCCATGTGGGTCCTAATGCCCCAGTATAGTGACGGGGACACTATACTGTAAACAGGCGCCGTCCTTCGGATGAGACGTAAAACCGAGGTCCTGACTCTCTGTGGTCATTCCAGAGCCTTTCTCGTAAAAGAGTAGGGGTGTAACCCCGGCGTCCTGGCCAAATTTCCCAGTGGCCCTTACCAATCTTGGCCTCCTAATAATCCCCATCTATGAATTGGCTACATTACTTTGCTCTCCTCACCACTAATAGTTGATGTGTGGTGAGTGTTCTGGTGGACTATTGCTGCCGTCGCATCATCCAGGTGGATACTGTTCATTGGTGGTGGTGGAGGGGAGTCCCCTTTACCTGTAAAGCGCTTTGAGTGGAGTGTCCAGAAAAGCGCTATATAAGTGTAAGCAATTCTTCTTATTATAATTCAGTAAGTGCGACACTGGATCATGCGCATCAGCTGTCAGCACTGTTGCTTTTGTTTCCTCTCTGGATAAAGAGCAGATAATTCCTGTTGTTTTCCTGTTCCATCTTCTCTTTTTTCCCCTGGCTCAGTCAAGTTCTTAGTTCATTCATTCTTTCATCACCGATGCACATGTCAGTGAGCATATGGCAAAATAGTCTGCTGCCGCTGCGATCGGTTGTCATGGCGACAGTTTAATTAGCTGCCTGCTGATGAAGCTGGGGTGGTTTTCCTACTCACAGGAGGGATAGTCACACACTGCTAATTATAAAGAACACTATTCACTGACACGAGCAATACAGCGACATGCTATCCGGCTTAAAGAAATCCAAGACTGAGATTAAAAATAAGAAGATTCAGCCTTTGATTCAGGAAAAAAAAAGACAGACAGGTTCATATGACCGAGAAATCTGATACTGACATTTGTAAACCTTGAGTACTCTATACATCAGATCACCATGTGTGCAGGAACATAATTTTCAAAGCTTTTAAGTTTAAAATGACAATATTATAGAGCAGTACAAATATCTCTGACAAGCAACTTATCAGTTTTCTCTGTTCTTAGGTTTGATGTTGTGATTATGGAAAATGCCATCATTTTATGTCATGAGAATATTGTAATAGATACATTTGACACCACAGCATCTTGCGTCTTCCTTAATCCTTCTCTTGCACTGCTATTTTTCTGATTGAACCTAAGCTTAAGCTTAAACCCAAACCTTATTTCACTTCGCTCAGCTGTTATCAAAAATAAAATAAAATAAAGAATAAAACATTTGTTACCCTAAAATTAAAGTAACGCTTTATGCCATTTTTCTGAGTTTAATTTTGTGGCATAATAAAACATTTCCACATCTGTTGCAACCAGAACAGCCAACAACATGGCTCACTGCAATATTTCATTTCATGTTTCAATGTTTCAAAAATGTATACTGACTCTGTAAAGATAAAACATCCAAAAAAGGAATGGGCAGGGGTCCAAAAACATCATCCCCTCGGAGTTTAAAGTAACAGATTTCACCTTTATGTGAAAAATGCACCTGGGTATGTAGCTACTGGATTATTGTTTTAATATATTGTATTTATATTTTATCAAAAGGGGGTTGGCAAATATACCTTTGAGCATGGGAATGCAATGGCTCATTTGTTATTGAGTAAACAGGCCCATAGCTGACTTACCTGTATAATGCAATATAGTGAAACAAACTAAATTTCACTAATAGAAATTGTCATTTAATTATTTTTCCCCAGGGGAGTATGACCATACAGTGCTCAAATTCATCATTCCCTGTCAATCACGTAAGTCCTTATTTGTGCATACTCACAAAGCTAAATGGTTTCATCCCAGCTCTGTGAAGGACACACTCAGCCTTTTCACAAGAACGGAGCACCAGCTGTGAGATTTTCCCTTATAAGTAAAGAGGATAGTGAGCTTTTTTATGACATTCTTTATCCCCACATAAGGCACACACAAAACTATTTCTTAGATGCTTATTTCTGCAACTTAATATTGTTGTTTTTGATATTAAGTGGGTTCTTTTGTAAGAGAAAATGCTAAAAGGAAGTTTTGTGTTGTACATTGAAAGATTAGAAAGATTAATCTAATTTATGCTCATTGTTAAATATGTACTTTCAGCCTTACATATATATATATTACATATCAGCCTTACTTTCAGGATTGCAGTCCTGTACTGTTTATACTTTCCAAGACAATTCAAGATATTAAAGGGTACATCCATTCCAGGAGGACATTGACCTTAATTCCATTTGGGGGAGGGGATGGATAAGCAATGACATTGCTGGAGATCTCACTTTCATGTTACAGCTGAAACAGAATTTACACAGCAGCATTTGGGGAAAAAAAGACCCAACATGGACAGGACTTTACAATATTTTAAAGAGAAATGTTAATACTATTTCTTTCTGTTGAAAATAATATATTTTAAAAAACCTGTGCTTACGGTACTATTTTCACCTCATCTCACTAGGGCATTCTGGAGTTACCAAGCAACCAAGCAATCTGTTTATTGTCCCCTTTACACGTGGTTCCAATACACATTAAGAACCTGCAGAATGGCAGAACATAATGGACACAGAAGAGTATAATGGTCATTTTGAATGAAAGACTGATTCACTGAAGAGCTCAACACATTATCGTGAGGGTTGGGATAATGTTTTTAAACAAAGAAAACAGGTTCTCAATTTATTTTTCATCTTCATCTCATTTGGGAAATTCAGTAATCAACTAATCATTTACTTTCTGTTCATGTGATTCTCCTTGTCCTTTGGAATGCCGAAGAATGTTCAATATATTTTTTTTCTACCGCAAGACTATTTTAATATAAGGAAGCAAAGTTAAGTAAACCAAATCTGTAAAGTCATGATGCCCATTGCATTTGGTCACTGGCATGACTAGAGTTGCAGCTGCACTCAGACTCGTCTTTGTTGTCCTACAGTAATTCTTGTTTAGGTTTTAGCAATACATCTCTCACAAACAGTCATATGGTGGATGGTAGGCAGATTCGAGGCTTTGATGTATTTTTACTGTTGGACTATGATCATTTTCACATGATCAGCTATATTGCCCGCATCCTCTGTCAGACCGAAACAACAGCAGTGGGTGGCTACAAGTATACCATAGAACCCTGCACTATTAAGTATCTACTTTTGATTAAGAAACACATGATTGCAATAAAGATGCAAACGTTCAAATGAAACAGTGTGAAACTTTGAATATCTTCATCTTTATTGCCTCACATGCACTATGCTAATCAGATCAGGAAGGATAATAATAATTTCATAATGAACTTGAGCTTGGCTGATAAGAATTCATTTAAATTTGCATTCCAAAACAAATTATCCCCAAAACAATGTCATAAACCATTTTCCAGTAATGAATTTAGCTCATTTTTTCCCCTACCACAATGTTTTTTTTAACTTGCAGTGATATTCACTAAGATAGAAGTACACATTTTTTTTTCTTTGAAATTTGTTTTTTTTCTAGGTTTCTAGGTTCAAAGGTCAAAATACTGTCTGCTGTGTCTACAATCTGATTGGCTGGAAAATAAACAGAGGAACACCTGGAAGAACAGCCGAAAACAACCCTTCAACTATGATTTCTCCTAACCTTTGAGTCAATTAATACAGTGCTCAGTTTACATCTAAAATTCTGGGCATCCATCCATTTTCTAACCACTTCTTTGTTAGGAACACAGGAGAGCTGTTGCCTATCCTTACAAGCAATGGGTGCAAGGCTGGATACATTCTGGACAGGATGCCAGACACAGACACAGTTAAATCTTTTTGTTTAATTTTATTTTCAAGAGGGCATCATACAGTATGTAATTCACTTTTTTAAGACATTAAATCCTGTTATTTTGTTAAGTGTTTTCTAGATGGCTTTATGAAAAAGACCTAGAGACATTTGGGTCAGTTCCATTATGTCGTGCCGCATAGAAATTTAGGATGACTGAGTGATTAATTGCTCATGACAGATTTTCCCATCTGGGCATGACACGTTTTCCTTTCTCCTGACAGAGAGGAAATTGTGAGGTAACTGCAGTTACCTAGAGGCACAGACAAATCTAGCATGAGATTTTGGTGAAAACCTAATCCTGAAGCTTCAACATATAAAACCACATGAACATTTTTTGAAAAAGTTTGAAAGTTTGAAATTTGCAGTATCTTATCTCTTGGACTTTTGGAAACAGTGTGTTCATGGCCTATTTGCTGAAAGGTATTTTTAAGTACATATAAATTCAGAGGAATTATGAAGTTTTGCTAACCATTATTTTATTTAAAAAAAAGTATCACAGTACAGTAAGCAAAATGGAAATGTGACCTTTCTGTGACCAAGTATTTTCGTGGCAAGGCGAAATGTAGTAACCCTCTAGGCGGGTATTTTAAGTAATAAAAAAACAAGATTAAATTCAAAAATGAAATGAAGGGCTCATGCTTTTCACAATGCACTTTAATATAATTCTAAAATCATTAAGGATATCAATATTTGGAATCACAGCCTCCATGGGACTAATGTATAAAAGCAGAAATTATAAGGCTCAGCAGAAATCTTTCATTTAGATAATCTTTTTCATTCATTGCAATACACACACTAAACTACAGTAGTTAGCACTGACATGACATAGAACTAACAATAAAATAGGTTTTTAAAAAGGCTTCAAAGGTATTATGTTCCCCAATTAGCAACATAGACCCCATCTTGGCTAAATAAGGACACTACTGTATGCCCTACAAATGCTGACTGTTCACCTATTAAGCTTAAATTATTTGCATTTCCTTTTTTTTAGAAATGTACCAGCGGTGTAATTAAAACAAGATGTTTCTCATTTTATTAGTAATTAGAGCTCAATTCCACAACTCCACCACAGTAACGCGTGTTTTGCTTTTGCTTAAACCGCCAATGTGGAATTAACCCCTGCTCGTTCCTTTGCACCTTGTGCCCTGGTGCAGGTCCAAGCTCTAACCTCACGAGGGCACGATGATTGTTATTTTCCACGAATGCAAACTGTCCACTTCATAGCAAAATGAATTAAAATTCGCATTTCGCCCAGTCTGTAGATAGAATGATCGCTGTTTGTTCTGATCCGTAATAAACTGCAATCACACAATGTCAGGAAACAGCATAGCTTTGTTTGTTAAATATTAAATTGCTGTTTTGATCATATTTTGTCAATAATCTACTAACAATCAAACAATTGAGTTGGATTTTTAAGCCACTGGGTAAAAATGCAGATAGAGCCCAATGGCCCAGACTTCACGGTTTCTAAATTCAGTCATGGCAAAACAGTGACTGCTGCAACTTTATAATGGAGGCAGTAAAAGATGTGCTAATCCTAAAGCACTGTGGAGGATACGGTGCACCAAAAGATGAATGTCTTTAACAGGTGGGAGTGCCGAAGGAGCCAGCCTGCCTATTCTCACCTTGCACATGCAGTACACAAGTCACAGAGTACAGGAGGTGTGAGTCTTAAAACACTGGCTGTTCCAAATTGGGTGGGTATATTAATAAAAAAGAATTGTCGTTTCCAGAAATCAAAAGATTTTCCTACTAAACCGAAGAAGTAAAATGTTATGCTTATGTACCTCATAGAGAGGTACACTGTATTGCTTTGTATAGCTGCCTACCAGAAGAACCAAGGGCAGAATCTGAAACACAGCCATGTATGAAAAACATCAAAAGGAACTGTAGTCAAACATTATCATAACAGTCTTGCCAAGGCCAAAATAAAAAACGTGGAAATTATTGTTTTTTCCAAAATAAGACCATAGGAACATCTTCAATGGTAAATGGTGATACTGAATAAAAAGGGCTACAAAGGTACAGTACTTGAGATTTGAGTCTAGGTCTGTTGAAAGTTGCTCTTGTTTCGTTTGGGTGACCTCTTGCTGCATCATGCCCAATAGGAGTTTTACTAATGACCAATACAAACTTTTGAAATATTTTTTTTTTCAGATTTGATGAGGCTCTTCGATAAACTGTACAGTGCTGTAACACCCCCACTCCAGCCCCACTCGATGTACAGAGCTGGATAATACCTATCATTACAACAGACAGTGTGAGCTGAGATCACTTGCATAAATTATTTATCTGTTTAGGAAGTGCACAGCTGCACCTACCAGGCGATAAACAGAAAGGTCAGTGACACTCTGGCAAACTGCCTGATTTTGTGAAGACTAATTGATTCCATTAGATGGCACAGAGCTTATTTAGGCAGTGCTAATGGGTGTGCCTGTGTACAAGCAGAATTTGTGTGCGACATGCTGCTCTTTTCTATCTGCTTTAATTCACAAGTATGAGGATCAGGTTGCCTCCACATTAAAAAGACAGAATCTGTTCATGTTGGTTTACCCTGGCTAAAATGAAAGGATGAACGTATGCATGAAGGCAAGATTACGAAATGGTTTTATACTGAAGTTATGCTGATCTCAGAAGCACACTCAAAGAAAGCTCAGTAATGAATTCCTCACTCCTACTTTCATTTATGTAAAATCATTAATGGACTCACAAACAGCATTAACAGTAGTTTCCTGGAAAGGCCAGATAAAGTGAGTGAAATACTGAAAAAATCATTTTCACTAAGATTACTGAAGACTTTGCTCAAAGGAAGAAAGGATCAAATGAAACAGGGATACCCTTTGATCATTCTTAATTTTGATAGACTGTTGTGTAAATTTATTAGAACACTTCAGGGTTCTGGTATTTATTAAGCTTTGAACATGCACAGTTTTACAAATCTGAAAACAGCAAACAAGCAAGACGAAAATAGCTCAGCGCTTCTTGTAAAAGTGTTTTAGAGTGATGGGGATCTTCTTGTGATATGGGAATTCTGCCCAGTTATATTTTCTCAGATGCAATACTGTTCCATCTGAGACAGATTAACTAAAATATTGTAGTTCTCCTTCAGGTCCCAGAGCAGTAAACCTTTGCCTTTTTGTGAAGAAGTCCAAACAGGGAATAATTCTCAGGACTGTGATTCAATCTCCTACTGTATATACAACTATGCAATTTTTGGCAATTACTATTTTACAGTATATTCCCATCAGTGTATGTTTAGTCCATCCTAGTTATCATAATAACTTCCATATGATAATGTATTGGATTTTCAGTTAAGGTAGTTGACTTTTATATCCGAAACAGCAAATACTGAAAGAAAGGAGTGTTCTAATAAATGTGTACATTGGAATAAACATACAGAGTGCTCTCTCCTTAAAATGATTTGCCTGACAAAATATTTGTGAAGCATGAGAAAAGCCCCAAATCAGAGAACCTAGTGCATCTTAGAGGATCTCTTGCAGCACTTTTGTTTTGAAGGGTTGTTGTTTTGAAAGCTCCGTAGCCCTGATTGACTTCTCACAGACTAGTGTATTTATTCTGAAATCACATGAACCACTGTTATTACACACAGACGTAGGCTGTTCAACTAATTATGTGACTTGTCAAAGTAGTTTAGTGTGCCTGTACTCATTTACTGTAGGTTTGCCATAGCAAAGGAGATGAATACTTATGCAATCAGTATATTTTATGTTGACATCTTACTTCTTTCATTCATAAAAATTGTTTGATTTGAGTATTCTAGTTCTACTAAAACACTCCCTTTAAATAATGTGTACTAAATGTGTGTATACATAAGTTGTAATTCAACAAAATTGTGTGTTATTTGAAAGGAGTGAATACTTTTGCAAGGCACTACAATTCCTTTTTTCAGAAAAGAGCCCAAATCAACATAATTGATCTTTAGTCTGCCGAATAGCTGCGACATGAGGAGTACAGCATTCTATGTACTCAAGCACCTATTCTTACATATTATACTGTATACTGTATGTACAGTAAGTCCAGAACCAACCTGCATTAATGGAAGTCCTTCATACAGTGCCAAGGCAGGCAGCATTACATTGATGCTGCAGAACATGTTATTGGAAATGAACAATGAATTATATTCAAAAGATGAATAACTGATAATAGCCTATTGGCATTGTATTTTTTTTCATTGCTAATTTACTTGAACATCACCAGTAAAAGCTATTTTTCTTTGATTCTTTGAATGGAAAAAAGCACAATGTTTCAGATGTGCACTTTTTTCTTATTTTACTTCTCAACATGGAATTAACCTGTTTTGTTTTGTTTTTTGGGGTGGGGGGGGGGGGGGGGTGCATTATATTTAAATGTACAGAAGTGCTGTGTGTCCACAAAAAAATCCCTGATCTGTATTATGTAACTACACCTACAGTCCAACATAATCTATTTCTCCTAAAGCTTGATAAGACCTCATTGATTTCACTCTCTTAATACATAATTCCATTTATATAAAGTGTACAAATGGGATTTGCAACACCTAATCTAGTTAGTGTTACAAGCCCATAGGTCAGTAACCACTGTTGCTGATTTATGTGTATACAGGCACAAACAACATTATACAAGACATGGAAAATCAAGAAAAAATATAATTTATCTTTATATATAATATGCTTTTACAGTGACCAAGAAACTGCAGCAAAGCACTGTTTTAAAAATGGAGGATATGTGAGATTTTCCCTTTTTTTTCTGGCGTGTGGCAGTACATGCAGATGAACAAAGACTCATCATCTCTTTGTTGCTCTCTCTGTTAAGCACTTCCTGAATAATGAAGGAGAGAGAGGGGAACCAGGTGCTTGAAAATCTCTGAACGCAGAAAAGTCACGCTGAGCCCTAGGAATCCATCCTATTGTTCTGTTTGGTGAGCATTTAGAAAGTATTGTGAGCAAAACCCTTGCTAAGTACCAACTAATACCAACATTTGTTAAAGGAAAGACAAACTGTTGGAAAAAAATAAGCTGGTACAATCAGAAACAGAATGCATAAGAAGACTCACTGGTAAGCATAGATTAATGTATATTTGAATATTTTATTACAGATGAAATAAAAATTCAAAAGAGAAGTATTGCCAATAATCACTGTGACAAGGACCGTTTTGTCTTCTACTGCCTTGACATCTGAAACAATCCAATACATAATAAATCTTTAAATACCTTCAAAATCAAGCATATTGTTCCTTATACACTCACAGTACATCTTAGTTTCCTAGGAATGTAATTCCTATTTGATGGATGCTATGGATGACCAAATAACTTTCACAGCAGAATCATTCTGCTTCTCAGCTTTGTTTTTTGCCCATCTACTTTGGCAAGCGATAATGGCAAATTGGCCTAATTGATTTCTGAAAGACTGCAGCAGCCACACACTGCTCATTAAGCTGTTTAGTTGCTGCCAGTCTGTTGTCATTTCTCTCCGTCAGTGTGTCTGTGTGTCTCATGGAGAGGAAGTTGGAGTATGCGAAAATACAAATTCCTAATACAAGAAATTGTATTTGGCCAATAAAGTGATCTTAAATCTTAAACTCTTCAATCTTAAATGTTGGGCCAAGCAACGAGCGTAAAGGAACAACAAGGGAATGTGGAATTTTGCTCCTTTATAGATGCAGAGCATTGCATAGCTGCAGAAAAAAAATCAAATTTGCAAAAGGCTAGTCAGACAGTGAGAGTTTCACTTCCATTTTAAAAACACAGCAGGGTAAAAGTATTTTTTCTTCTTAGCTGCAGAAATGTTTAGAGGATGGTAGGTTAACCATGCTCTAACAAATAGTCTTCATGTGCAACATGATACTGTTGTGCCTAGTGGCACCTGTAGCCTGAAAGCCTTGTGTGAAAGGAGCAGAGTTTCAGTGGTTTATTTATTTTGCATTGGTTGATATGATCTGGCTGGATGAACTGATCCAGAGCGTCAGCCAAGTAAATGCTGTTCTATCGGTACATGCCATGTTTACATCACTGGCAGCTTGCCGGTGACCGGAGATGGGTTGATCACAAGGCACGGTTTATAAATAATGTGATACCA